>NC_056684.1:136222395-136591562 GCF_018350215.1 Panthera leo
TTCTGTGACGTCCTGTGCTCCGACTTCTGATTGCCCGTCTCAGACGTCAATAACGGAGCGTGTGTCTTGCTGGGACACAGTGAAGGTCTAACCTGTGGTTTGCGGAGCGGTCGGGTGTATTCTCCGTTCGCCCCCACGACCTCGAGGCCCCCGCCTCGACCTACTGGCGGAGCCCGCCAGTGGTTCCTGCGGCGCCCTCCCGCACCGGATCGCTCCTCGCTGGGGCGGGACCTGTCCCGACGGCTCCGGTCGCTATGGTCAGTGATCGTGGCGGGGGCCGGGGGGGGGAGTTGGGGGAGGGGAAGCGGGGCGCGGTAGGCAGGCTCGCCGCCCGGGCGCAGGTGCGCTCGCGGGACCGGGGACCAGCGCCAGATTCGGCCCCCAGCGCGGGTCCCGCAGTGTTCGGACCTCTGGGAATAGTGAGTCGGGATGGATGTTGGGGGCCCCCGTCTTTCTTGGAAAGGCCTTGCAGGGCCCGGCAAGGGCCTCGCCGTCCCCCGTGGGTGCCCAGGGAAGGGGACCCAGTCCGGCCTCAAGGGCCCCCAGTCCCCGGCTCTCACGTCCCCGGTGTCCCCGCGGGTGCGGCCTGAGGGCGCAAAGTTGGCGTCCTCCACGGGAGCCAGGAACTGGGAGGCTCCAGGGCTAAGGGTCGCCCTCTTTGTTAAGTAGCCCCTCGGTGGGCAGCTCACGGCCCCCCTCACCCAAGGTCTCTGCCATCGGAGACCTCCCCCTCCAAGCCCCACACGTGACCTAGGTGCTGCCGGGGCAGCAGGTCGCTGGACATCCTCCGCATCCCACGGATCAACAGGTGGTGTTTGCAGTTAGGACCCACATGGAGAGGTTGCCTCAAGGTGTGAGGCACGTGAATCAGGGGTCCAGGCAAAGGAAAGACTGGAGGAACCCCCGATGCAGAGTACTGTTGGAGCAGAAATGGCCCCAGAGGCACTCTGAGCCAGGCCAAACCTGGAACTTGGGTAGGTGGGGAGACTGAGGCCCAGAGAAGGAAGGGGGGCTGGGACTGATTGTCGAAGACCTGCGACTTGAACCCAAGCCTCTGGACTCCCAGTCCAGTGCTCTTTGTGGTTACATTAGTCCACCTTCCCGGTCGCGGGTGGGGGCGGTGAGGGGTCAGACAGTCCACAAGGGAGACTAGGTGTCTGACTGCCGGAAACCCCCTCCGTCTTGGGCCCCCTGCTCCAGGGAGCCTGTAGAGCGTAAGGGCTCTTAGGTGGCTTGGGGTCACACAGCCCTGAGTTCAGATGCCACCTCCACCCCTTGGAAAGCCAGGAGGCTTTGACTGGTCTTTCCACCACTCCCCCCACCCCCGCGCCCAGCACTGTTTTGCACATCTGTACAATGGGCCGCCCCGAGGACCCTGCCAGTCGCCGCGTGTGGAGAGCTTGCCCCAGCTAACTAGCTCTGTCTGTTTCTGTGACAAGAGTCCTGGAAGTGGACGTACACAGATGTCTTGTTCTTCTTGGCCTCCTTCCCTCCCTTCCATGTCTGCGCAGGGAAATGGTCACCCCTTCAGGATGCTGCTGGGCCGGGGCACGGGTCAAAGCCTGGTCATGGCCTGGCACATTCTGCGTCTGGCGTGGGCAGCCAGGTCACCTAAGGCGGGGCTGTCCTGACAAACCAGCCTGCTGCTGGGCGTGGTGGAGGGCCTCTGGGGCATCTAGAAGCATCCACTTCCTGCTTCTACCCGGTGCCCAGGGGTTGCCCTGGCCCGCCTGCGCCAGGAAGGGGCCAGATGCTTCTGTATCGCCCACTAGGGAGTGGCAGGGGCTGGGGTAATGATGGGTTTAAAACGCCACCCTGGAGCTGGAGGCTGACATGCCTTCTGGCCGCCATTGGGAAGCTGAGAGGGCCGGGAGGGTGGGGGCTGGGCCCTGAACTTTTGGGCCTTGTGCTACACGGGGAGGCCCCTGACTCCACTTTCCCCCTGACCGGATTCCCAAGACCGGAAGTAGGAGGGCAATGGGGTCAAAAAGCACCAACCCTTCACCCCGTGATGGGGAGGGCTTGGGTGCCTCGGAGAGGGGTGAAGTGGTTAACGCACCGAATAGGATGCCTGCCTGGGAATCACGGGGTGGGGGAGGGCTGCGCAGGGTCCGTTCTCTTTTGCTTACCCAGCATTTATTGAGCACCTACTGTTAGCCATGCACCGTGCTATGTGGGCTGTGTGGTGGTGATGTTTCCACGTGATGTGAATGGTGCTGGATGTGTGGGGAGCAGAGGAATGCCCTTGGGAAATAAAGCGTCTTCTTCCCTCTCCCGTTTCAAAGTCACTGGGCTAAGCTTGAGGAAGGGTCCCAGGGCCCCTTAGGAAGGCAGGGGCCCGGATGAAGTCCGGGCCTGGGGCTGCCGCTGGCAGGGGCTGTAGGTAGAGGGGGCTCACTCAAAATGCATTTAACATTTGGTGAATAAATGAGTGAGGGTCCGAGGCGAACAGGGCCCTTCGATGCTTTGTTCTTTTATTTGTCAAATAAGCCCCCGGCAGGCACCCTAGTCAGGCCCCGTGATGGACAGAGGTGAGTCAGATTAGGGGCCTGACCTCTCGTAGGAACTCACTGCCTGTTGGTCAAGACAGAGCTGGACACAAGCAATTCCTGAGCTACTGGTCATGGCCTAAGAGGCCTGACCGAGGGCTTTGGGAGCACGGCAGGAAGCTGGTACACTCAGAGGGTGCAGGGGATATCAGGGAAGGCTTCACAAGGGGGTCTTTTGCATGGGGTTTTGAAGCATATACAGGAGTGTTCAGGAAGGATTTGAGGAAGAGTACATTCCAGGCAGGGTGGGACAGCTTGCTTAAAGGCCTGGAAACTTGGCTAAGAATGGAATATTCTGGGAAAGGTCTGTGTGGATGCAGGGAGCTGAGAGGAGGGAAGAGAGAGGAGTCTAGACATGCAGGTCGAGTCAGAATGTACTGAGAAAGGCTTCACAGGCTATGCTGCGGGATCTGGGTTTTATTCTGCCGGTGGGAGAGGGAGCGAGAACCGTAGCGTATTTCTGACAAGGAAAAAGGTGGTTGACTTGGATGACGTCTCTGTCCACGCAAAGGATACGGGGTTGGAGGAAGCCAGGCCGGATGAGACCACCTGGGAGAATAAGGTCAGTGAGGCCGATGTTGTAGGACCCGGGAGGTGGTCGGCGGAGGGTTGAGTCTCTTCTGAAGTGAGGGAAGCCCCTGGAGGGAATTGAGGGAGGGAAGCTGTGCCCTCGGCCGGATTTCATGTTAAGCGGCCTGCGCTGGCTGCTGTGGAGGATGGTGGGGAAGGGGGGCCGGAGCAGAAGCTAGGAGGTCAACGGGGCGGAGAGTGGCAGCTCGGACGGGACCCAGAAGCAGAGCCGACGGGGGTCCTGGGTTTGGCGTGAGCTCTGGCCGGATGGAGGGGCCTTTTGGGGAGCTGGAGCCCCCTGGCGGGGAGGCAGGTGTGGAGCGAGAGAACTCTTAGGGCTCGGTCATCGGGGGATGCCGGCCAAACATCCTGGTGGCTGGTGGCCGTTTGAAGCCGGAGCTTCAGGGAGAGGTCAGGGCCAGAGATGAAGATCTGAGGGTCCTTTACGCGATGTTGTATGAGGGCCGGTGTCAAATGAGGGGTGGCGGGGGTCTGAGTTCGGGGTCTCCGCGAGGTGAGCCAACAGCTGTGAGCCAAGAGGGGTGGGAGCCCGGATGCAGGGCCTTCCCCGTTTCCTTAGCTGAACAGCCGAGAAGGGACATGCGGGTGCTGGGCTGAGCAGCAGCCCCCTGAAGATGTCCACACCAAATCTCCAGAACCTGGGGACGGGCTCCTTCACGTGGCAACAAGGGCATCACAGGTGTGATGAGGTTACGGGTATTGAGATGGGCCAGTGCCCTGTATCACCCAGGTGGGTCCAATGATGTAATCACAAGGGTCCTTATAAGGCGGGGGGTGGGTGGGGAGAGCGACGTGAGGGAAGCGGGAGGGCCAGAGTGAGGAGTCGTGACAGTGGAAGGAGGGGATCACGAAGCCAAGGAACGCAGGTAGCTTCTAGAAAGGAGAAAAGGTAAGGAAATGGCTTTTCCCCCAGAGCCTTCAGAAATGCAAGATAATAAATCTGTTTTTTTTTTTTAAGTTTATTTATTTTTGAGACAGAGAGAGACAGAGCATGAACAGGGGAGGGGCAGAGAGAGAGGGAGACACAGAATCGGAAGCAGGCTCCAGGCTCTGAGCCATCAGCCCAGAGCCCGACGCGGGGCTCGAACTCACGGACCGCGAGATCATGACCTGAGCTGAAGTCAGACGCCCCTAAATCTTTGTGGTTTCTAAGTCACTGAGGTTGTGCTAGCTTGTCACAGCGGTAACAGGAAACCAGTTCAGGGCACTAGGTCTTTCCTAAATCTTTGGCCTCCAAACATTTTGATCACTCACCCGTTAAAAAATTGATCATTCTGTACGTTCACGTATTATACGTCATACCCTAATGTAGACAGTTCAAAGGGCGTTCCTTCCAGCTCCGGCAGCAGCCACGGTGGAGATCCCGGCCCCAGGCAGTCAAGACCAGGCCTGGAGCCCTCGGGGTGCCTCTAGAAGCAACGGGGACCTTCTGGGAGGAGAGGGGGGGTGGGCCAGGTTCTGAGCCCTGTTGGCAGGTGGCCCTGGAGGCTCTGGCCTCTACTGTGAAGGAGCTGGTGGCTTGAGGTCAGGCCACGCGGTGAGTTGGGGCTTCTGGGGTGCTGGGCCTGGTTAACGAGACTGAGTCAGCCCACGGTCAGCCTTGCTGGTGCAGCAGCCGTGGAGGGAGGTCCGGCTGGCTGAGGGCCGGCCTTGGCCGCCGGGGCCCAGGGTCGGCCTGTGAGAGCCCTCCTGTCACCTCAGAGCCTGGGCTAGGGGGTGTCCACAGATGCTCTAAAGGGTACGTTGATGGGGCGGTGGTGATAGAGGCGTGAGCCCGAGGCCTGACAGTTGAGGAGCTGGCGGGATGTGACAAGAGGGCACGTGTCAGGGCCAAGTAGCTTCTGTTCGTGGAGGGTGAGAAGGTGCAGAAAGGCAGCCGGGTCTGTTGAATACTTTTGATGTGCTGGGTGAGCTGCGTCCAAGTCCCTACCTGAGATCGCCACACTGTGGGACCTCAGGCAAATGGCTTGACCTCTCTGTGCCTCCGTTGCTGTTTGTAAAACAGATATTGCGAGGCTTAAATGAGATAATCCACAGCACCTGCCATAGTGAATGCCCAGCAGAGGTGGCTTCATTCATTCCCCAAGCTGTCACTGAGCACCTGCTGGGCACCAGCGGCTGTTCCAAGCACTTGGGGTCCACACACTCGTGAACCAAAGTGACCAAGGACCGTGATCTTTTGGGGTTTTATTCTCCTACTGTTTCGTTTCTCCTGAAAGCCCAGGGAGTCTGGATTCAGACCCCGAGCTGCACCTATTCCAGGAGGAGCCTACTGAGAGCTCATGGGAGGGCAGGGGTCTTGCTTGGGGTCACACGTCATGTCATGAGATGAGCCTTTAGGGCTGGTTGGACAGAGCTGCCAGAGCCCCTCCATTCGGCTCCGCCCCTCCCTGTCCTGCAGCCCATGTCAGCCCATCCCATCATCTCCCGGGGGTACCTGGAGATCCTTGAACAGCGCTGGGCACGTGGGGTCCCCACGGGCAGGGGTGCAGAGCTGTGGGATCAGACCTCCCCATCCCCGCTGGAAGGCATCTTCTCCAGAAGCTTTCAGGGCTTCGAACCAAAGTGGCTGGATGCGTGGATTGGGGTATAGGTGGAGGGCTGGTCTGAGGCTGGTGGAGGCAACTCTTGGGGCTACGTGGCCGGGTTTTCAGTCTATAGAGAGGCTTTGGAGAGAAGACCAGAGGAAAATGGGGAATCTGCCTTTCCCTGAATTTGGAGGGGGTGTAGACTCGAGGCGGGATCTGCTCACCCGGGTAGGTGATTTAATTTCCACCTGGGTTCTGAGGCTGCAGGTGAACACCAGGCTAGGGAGTCCGTGTCCAGGCTCCCAGTGTGGACTCGGACCTGGTTTGAATGCCAAACTCATGCTAGCGGGGCTGATTCCCAGGGCTGCTGGGTAAGAACCAGTGATGGGAGAAATGTCCTTTTCTCCCTTTGAAATATATGCCTCGACTTAACCTGCTACACGCCATTTCCGAACAGAGTTGCCAACCGCCTGACTTATTTACCATCTATTTGCAAACCAGCAGTTAAGGGCTAAAACCGTAGCAGGGGGCCTGATTAGGTCTGACGGGACATTGTCAGGCGTGGCCTGTCCTTTTTTCTGTAACATCCTGGAAGTTTTCAGCCACGATTAAAATAAAATAAAAAAAAAAAAGCATCAATGAGAGTTAGCCAGTGTCAAACCCAGAGCATTCTACCTGATTTATGGGCCAGTAAATTGAGGCTGTGCCTGGGTTCTCCCTGGAGTTTGAGACTAGTTTTTCCCCAGAGCTGTGACCAGGGCCATGCTGGTGGGGAGGTGACTTCAGCTGACTTGGGCCTTCTGGATGCCTGCCAGGCTGGGACTTGAAGGCTCCAAGGTAGAAACCCTCTTGCCCACCCCTCCCCCGCCCCGTAGCCCAATAAATACACCTGTGGCCACTAGGGGGCGCTGGAGCTAACCCGAGGCTCCATCACCCGTGGTAGATCGAGAGCACTGGGCAACCATTTGTCAGGAGGGCTAAATCTTAAATAGTACTGAGTGAAGAAAAATAAAAAGGCCACGACATCTGTAGAATAATATGTATACACGTTTAAAACACATGCAAACATAAAATAATGTAAAAACAGGAAGGAGGACAAAACAGACCCGTAAATACAGAAAACAAACAGGGTTGCTGGAGTGGTGGGGGGAGGGATGGGCTAAATGGGGAAGGGGCACTAAGGAGGACACTTGTCGGGATGAGCACTGGGTGTTATACATTGGGGATGAATCACTAGATCTACTCTTGAAATCATAGCACTATAGCTAACTAACTTGGATGTAAATTAAAAAATAAAACAAAAAATAAAACGCATGCAAACAGAAAACAACTCCGTGGTTTGAAGAAAACGAATACATTCCACTTACATGAGGTCCCTAGGATGGGCAAATTCAGAGACCAAGAACAGAATGGTGGGTGCAGGGACTGGGATGGGGGCGTGGGGTCCAGGGAATGAGGAGTTGGTGTTTAATGGGTAGAGTTTCAGGTGGGGATAGAGAGAAGGTTCTGGAAAGGGATGGTGGAGATGGTCGCACAACAGCGTGAACATACTTAATGCCAACAACTGTACACTTAAAAGTGGCTATGGGGGTATATTTTATGTTGGGTGTATTTTACTGCCATAAAAAGACGGGTACATATTGACCGACATACCACAGGGACCACCCATAGAAGATGGGGCTTGGCAATGGGAATGAAGGGGAAGCCAGTGTTGACCGCGGGTCTCTCTAGCCCCAAGTGTGATGAGCTTGGCTCTCAGTGCCGAGAGCAACCCCCCCCCCCCCCCGCCAAAGTGCTATTTGACAGTTTCCCTTTAAATTAAGTAGCTTACATAAATTTGCCCCGAATGCCAACTTTATTATTTTTTTTAAATGTTTATCTTTGAGGGAAAGGGAGAATCCCGATCAGGCTCCCCACGGTCAGTGCAGAGCCCAGTGTGGTGCTTGATCCCACGAACCGTGACATCATGACCTGAGCTAAAATCCAAAGTCAGACACTTAACTGACTGAGCCACCCAGAACCGGACTTTTGTTAGTGAGGTGGTTAATGGGACTCGGGAGTAAAATAAGACTGTGGGCGAGAGGGTGCTGCAGAGTCGGGGCACCTGCTGTGTTTAAACATACCTGGGTGCCACCTTACTTTTCCCCCCAGGCAGCAAAGGTGGACTTCCTATTCTGAAACTTACGGGGTCCCGTGGGTATTTGTTCCATTAGCGCACAGTAGGAGCACAAAATCAACTGCTCGCCAGCAACTGTTGTCATGTCAGTAACAGAAATCTTCCGTGATTTAGAATAGATCAAATCACGTCAACTTTTAAAGATACGCCAAGGAAGTTAATAAAGCTGGCTTGTTTCTTAAGTAAGCTCTGTGCCCAACGTAGGACTTGAATTCATGACCCAGACATCAAGAGTCACAGCTCTATGGACTGGGCCAGCCAGGTGCCCCCAAAGCTGGCTTGTGTTACAACTAAAAAGGATTACAAATAAAAATGGAATACTTGGGGGCATCTGCCTGGCTCAGCTGGCAGAGTTGTGACTCTTGATCTCCAGGTCGTGAGCTCGAGTCCCACACTGGGCATCCAGCTTACTTAAAAAGAAAAAGAAAATGGAACACGTTTAGGC
This sequence comes from Panthera leo, assembly GCF_018350215.1. NCBI lineage: Eukaryota > Metazoa > Chordata > Mammalia > Carnivora > Felidae > Panthera > Panthera leo. The sequence continues at coordinate 136,230,685 of NC_056684.1, forward strand.
TCCCTGCTCGCTGGTCAAAAGAGGCTAGTAGAGCATTAAAGGCATTAAAGGTATACTAGAAGCCAACTTTCTCCTTGGCGTGATTAGGTTGGAAGGGAATTGAATAGAGAATAACTTTCCCTCCACATGCCTCAATGTCTTTTAACCCCATGTGCGGACAACACCTGTAAACCGTCTCTTGTTCCCCCCGTGACGAGTGTCCTCGGCTTGGGGGATACTGCTAGACCGTGAGCTGGTAGAGAGCTATGCTGTCTGCCCAGCTGGGGCCACAGTCTAGCAGCCTTGATCCCTCAGGAGCTCTGTCTGCCCAGCAGTTTTGGCTTGGTAGAGCTTCCATGGGTCTCGGTCAGATCTGCATTAAATCCCTTCCTGGCACGAGGGACCTGACCTTGTCAGTAGAGCGGGTAGGGTAATTGTTCTCGGGGGTTAAATGTGCTAACGGGGATATGTAAGGCTCTGTCCCAGACCATGGCACGTAGTGGGTATACAATCATGGCGCCTCTCCTTTCCTACATCTTGGGCTTAGCATAGCAGCAGAACATCAAACCATTCTCTGTGTATTGGCTTTCAGCCTTACGGCCACAGGATGGCTGCTGTAATACGGACATTGCATCTGCACTGAAGGCAGGAAGGAAGAGGAAGGGGTAGGACCTGTGAGCTTGGTTCCTTTTATCTAAAACTGAAAGTCATTTTCTACCACTCTGCCTGGAGTAAAACAGGAACCCTGTTAAGTAGGGAGGAAATGGGTGGTGACCGATGGAAAAGCAACCCCGCAGCATCTGCCCCCAAATGGTTATTGGACTTCCGATGGTTTCCCTGCCCCTGTCATGTCAGAGCCGACGTGAGGAAGGAGCCCGAAGCTAAGTTAATTTTGCAAAGAAGGATGGATATGGAATGGAAGCTTCCAGAAGGAAAACTCAGAATCTCTTCCTCCCACCCCCACCCAGGCATTTTCAGGGCCTGTTCCCTCCTTTAGAAACCCTTTTTCTCCTGTTCTTCTTGGGACAACACAATCCTCCTTCTCCACTCTTAGGTTTTTCTCCGGTTGGCCTGACTCCCCCCCCCCCCCCCCGCCCAAATCCAGGAGAAGGCATGTTTGGGGTCACCAGAAAGGGAGAGAAGGAATATAGTGTGAGCTCAAGGGAGAGCCCAAGCCGGACTTGGATGGGGTGGGGCAGCCAGGGAGATTTCATGGAGGAGGTGGCTTTTATTCGTTTAACAAACCTCTCATCCCCTGCCCTGTTCCGGGCCCTGGGGAATCAGGTAGATGTTCTACACCAAGGGAGGCAATGTGGCTTCGGAGACCTGGATGGCAGGGAGCATCCGGGCCCCGAGAAATGTCCCGAACCAGCCAAAGCGCTCCTCTGTCCTGGCTGCTGGGTACAGGAATCAGAGCCAAAGAAACTCACTGTGAGACAGAAGCTTGAGTCCGTCCAGTGTGGAGACGGGTAGCCCTGCGAGTCCCTTCCACCTCATCGTATGATCTCGTGACCCAGCTCCCTGCTTCCGGTGGTGATCTTTGGAGAAATCTAATCATCAGAAACCCAGCCGCCTTTCCAGGTGGAAAGGGGCTTGTGACCTCAAGGCTCCTCTGTGAGCCCTGTGGTGCGGAGCTGAGGTCACTGTCGAGTCCGTGGGGAGGCAGAGAGGCTGCCCGGGAAAGGGCCACGCGGTTGGAGGCGTAAAGTCAAAGTGGTGACGATTCTGTCGAAAATGACGGCAGCAAATTGATGGGAAACTGGATTTCCATTCCCAGAAATCCCCAGTAACCCCAACCTTTCACCTGCGTGGTGTGGCGTAACTTGTCTCCTTGGGTTGTTTGAGTGCAGGTACCCGGGCCGCTTATCTTAAACTCAACAACACATGGCTTTAACACCAGTTCCTCTTCCGTTATTTTCGTGCTGAGATCAGAGCCGTTCCGGGGGTGGGCTGGAGGCAGGGGTGCGTCTCCCACTTGTCTGGGCAGGAACAGCATGAGGCAGGGAGGAGGCTGCCAGGGAGTTGGCTATTGAAACGGAGAGGTCTCCTGCCCTTACCCTGCAGATTTCTTCCTGGCAGAGCCCCGCCTCTGGGTTGGAGCGGACCGACTCCTTCCGAGCTGCAGTGTGGACTGTGACCGGTAGGTGGCGCCTCTGCCGGAGGTTCTCACTTGTTTCTGGCTTGTCGCACAGCGCTCGGGGCGAGCTGGACGGTCAGGAATTGTTGGCAAACAAAAGAACGAATGAATGAGGCAGGAAGGACAGGAGACGAGGGGACACCTCATGCTCCAGCATGAAGGCTTACTAGGTTTGAGGGGTGATGCTCTAAAATGAACCCAGCCGGAAGTTATTGGATGGGGCGGACCCCGACTAGCCTTGTCCAGGGAACAGGGCATCCAGGATGCTGGGAGCGTCCTCACGCGTGCCTTTTGTGGGAAGGTAACGTTCACTAGGTCACGTGACTAGCAGTTCGGAGGCTTCCTCCTTGGTGGAAGTCCATCAGTTGCTTTGAAATGGTCACAGCTTTGCTGCTTTTTCTTTCAGAGTGAAACATCTTTCGACCTAATATCAGAAAAATGTGACATTCTGTCAATTCTTCGGGATCATCCTGAAAACAGGATTTACCAGAGGAAAATCCAGGTGAGGCAGAGGTTCAGGAGGAGAGGATCTTGGATCAAAGGGGCTGGAGCTGGGACCAGAGGTGAAGGTGCCACTTTGAAGGCAGAAAGGCTGAGCACTGGGGCTGGGCTCCAGGCAAATTAAAGGGCTCCCAGAATATTTCGATGTTGGGCATTTGCCTTAATGAGAAATCTTTTAGTTGCCAAAACAAACACCCAAAGAAACATAGACAGTGATTTATTTTAAAGCTAGGTGCTGTCCTAAGTGCTTTACGTACTCACTGAGACCTCGTTACGATATTGCAGGGTCAGTACTTATGGCATCCACGTTTGACGGCTGAGGAAACCGAGGCCCAGAAATGAGATGACAGGTCCACAGTCCCGCAGCTAGTGCGTGGACGAGCTGCGTTCGGACCAGGCAGCCTGGTCTCTCTCGCCAGCCGCATCCATAACCACGGCGTTAGGCCATCTCTCGGCGGGGAAGGGCCACTCCAGCCGGGCTACGCAAATGGGGAGTTTGCTGGAAGGATGCAGGGACAGCTCACAGAACCAGGGCAGTAGGGGGAGCCTGAGCGCCGTCCATCTCTGGGGGGCGGCAGAACTCTGCTTCTGTCCTGCAGCTGTGGGGAGCACCCCCGGGGGCGGGGGCTGGGTGGCACAGACCCATGGGCCCTGGCGCCCACTCAGGAGAGGAGGTGGGGTTCCCCACGGAGCATGGTCTTCCTGCTGGCCTGCCTGGGATGGGCCCCGTCAGCTTCAAGCCTCCTCGTCGCTGTGGTGGGAGCAGGGACTCCCCGGCGCCGTGAAGTCCGTGCCCTGCTGTCAGAACCCCGACTATAGCCCCACGAGGCAGCAAGGGGGACTCCGGGCCATTTCATGGGCAGTCAGGAGCAGAGCCGGAGGTGGGTGGCGTGGGGAGGCCGCAGCTTTTGAGAAATGTTGGAAGGACTGGGCGGACGGTTGGTTCTGTCTGCGGAGGCCTTTTCTACCAGCTCTGCAGACTCCTGGCCCTCCAGTCACACCCCACCCAAGGCCTCCGCTCACCCGTGCCGCCCCCGCCACGCACACCACTTCTCCTCCAGGAAGCCTTCCCAGACTTCCGAAGTCTGGTGTAGATGCCACTGCTCTGAGACACCCCTGTGCTTCCCCTGTTCTGTCCGTCCGTCTGTCTCCCGCAGACTGTAGGCTGCCTGAAGGCGGGCCATGACTCCCGCCCGCCACAAGGACGTGCTCAGCATCGTTTAACCTCTGTGATGAAGCCGGGAGACCGGGAAGGGGCGGCCGGTCTGAGAGCACCGGGGGACACGGGGGCCTGGGTCCCCACAGGACGTGACGCGAGGGTCAGCGGTGTTGCGGATGTCCCCATTTCCTTCTCTGCCCCACAGGAACTCAGCAAGAGGTTCACTGAGATCCGCAAGACCAAGGGAGACGGCAACTGCTTCTACCGGGCCTTGGGCTATTCCTACCTGGAGTCTCTGCTGGGGAAGAGCAGGGACGTCCTCAGGTGAGTGGCCTCGAGGGAGCACTGGGCCCCGAACCCCACCCCACCCCCGCCGGGCGGCTTTCGCGGGCACAGCCCGCCTCACCCGGGAGTGGGCAGCCGTGGCGGAGGTGGGGGCAGCCCGACGGCCGGGGGTGGAACCAGTGAGCTCACGGGTGCCGCCAGCCCTCTGGCCCGAGTCCGCCTGGGTGGGTCGCGCCGGCTGCCTTCCTGAAGATTCCAGGAGAAAGCGAAGCTCTGCCCGTTTGGCCGCCCGTTTCTGGGTGCGCGTAACCAGGTGTCTAGCTCGTCAGGCCTGGTTCTTGACGGGCTGCCAAGGAAGGCCTCTGTCCAGCAGCTGCCCCCAGAGCGACCCTCTAGGCCTTTGTCTGGGCTTCAGTCAGGGCTTTTCTAGCGTCACCATTTGTTCAACCCGCCTGGATCCTGTCGGGTGTGGTTCTCATCCAGTCTGGGGCAGGGCCCGCGGTTCTGTTTCTCTTGAGCTCCCGGAGGCACCGCCGCTGCTGGGTCTCAGACCACACTTTGAGCAGCAAGGAGCTAAGAGACCTGCTTCTTGACCTTGGAGCTCTCACTGCCCTGAGAGTCTGATGGCCACTCTGCGACGCATACGGGACCAGAGCAGACACAGGTCACAGAGCATCTGGGTTGGATCCGTGGACCCTGGTGCCAGACCCACTTTGCCGTCTCCCCGCAGCCCTGAGGGTTGAGACGGTACAGTACAGGGGTTTCCCCCGCCACCCGTGTCCCCCAGAGTTGTGCCATGCCGAGGCCCGGGGCCCTGAGGCCAGACCTCACTCTCTTGCTTACTTGCTGTGTGACTTTGGGCGAGTTACCCCGTCTCTCTGAGCCTCCGTTTCCACCATCTGTGGAAGGTGGATAATTTTGCACACTTGGGGTGTTGTTGGGAGGACCCAGCACGGTGATGCTGGCAAAGCCCGGCCCTTATGTGTCTGTACCAGCCCGGCATGCTGTTTACCTTCACCCTACACTCCTTCCAGGGCACCCTCTTCCCTCCCTGCAGTCATCACCCAGCAGGGCATCACAGAGACCCTGTTGCAGGCCCTGGGGATGCAGCAGAGAAGAGACAAAATTCCCTGCCTGTGGAGCAGGCAGGCCAGCAGAAAAGAGAACATGTGAGGTGCCGGGTGCTGCTCAGCGTCGTAGGAAAAAAACTAGGCGGGGAAGGCGGCCCGGTTGTCTGGGGCTGGGGGGTTGCAGTTTTAAGTAGGGGTTGGAGGTGAGGGGTGGGGGGGCTCGTGGGCCTCTATAGAGACCTTGAGTCTCAGCTTGAATGAGATGGAGCAGCTGAGGGTTTGAGCAGAGGCTCGCCTGGCCTGCTACCCGCAGGACAGACTGGGAGGCTGCGGCAAGGAGCGTGCTCAGGGAGAGGAGAGGACAGGACGCTGGCTTCGTGAGCAGGTGGAAGGAATTGGTCGGGTTCCAGATTCCCGTGGGGGTGGCTGGTGGCTGCGGTGCCGGAGCTGAGGGGAGCCCAGGAGGGCTGCCGGGTGTTCGGCCTGATCGTTCCCAGGATGGGAAAGCCGCTTGCCGCAAAGGGGACGAAGGAAGATGGGGAGCTCTGTTCTGGTGATGCAGGGTCCAAAATATCTGTGAGCCTTCCAGCGGGGGTATCCAGGGGGCAGTAGGATGTACGAGGTTCGTGTTACCCCGTTTTACAGCCGAGTACACGGAGCCTCAGGAAGGTTACAAGACTTGCCCAAGGTCACACGAAAGCTGCCTTACAGCCTAGAGGGCCCGTGTTCCACGTCCCAACGCTGTCCTCCTTGCCACACTCACCTCAAGGGGTGGGAGCCCCGGCTGGGGTGTCTGCCCACTTGGCTGGGCCCGTGTGCCGCTCCTCAGTGCTTGGTACGGGGGGTGGGGGGTGTTCAGCAGTCAAGGCGAGGAATGAATGTGGGAAGGCGGCCGAGGTTCAGGGAACCCAGGGAGGGAAGGGGGCCCAAAGCCTAAGAGCAACCGCCAGCAGGGTGTTCCCCACGCCTGCCCTGGCCACAGGCCTTCACCTCCTGGTCTAGATGTCCCTGCTCCACACACACACCATCCCTCTCTCCTCACCACCCCCTCTCCCAAAATGAGGCACCTAAACCACCTCCTCATGCCATTAGTCCCTCGTGACACCCCCCGACCCGGGTCCCCCGTGTCCCGCTAGAGTCTGGCCTCCCTTCTCAGGGCTGCAGTTTGGCCGGTGCCAGCCGGTTCCCCAGAGCCTCCCCCCACTCCTTGTGTGGGCCACTACCCTCCCTCCAGCCCAGTGACCTGTCACTCATCACCTCCGCTGCTGAACTGTGTCTGGGGGGCGTGGCAGCTGCTGGGCTCCTCCCCACACCCCCACGGGTACCAGCACTGGTCTCAGAAGGGGGCTGTGTCATCGGGGGCCCACGGTGGGAGCAGAGAGGGGGATCGAGGGCCTTTGGACGGGTCTGAAGGATTGTCAGTGCCGGCAAAGGTTTAACGGCCGCAGGGCACGAAGGCCCATTTTGTGGTATAAATACTCCTGTTGTGACTAGTTTTCAAGCTACTGTCTGGGGTCGATGGGGGGGTGGGGGGGGAGAAACACAAGCTACAGCATATGTCGTGCAGTCCACGACAGACGTTGTACCTCAAAAGCAGAGATAGTTAGGAAACTGAGTTTGGATATTTATCTGTGTGTCTCAGTAGAATTCATTTTATCGTTAAGTTTACATACCTTGATTTTTTTTTTTTTTTCTTTGAGAGAGGGCACAAGTGAGCGAGGGGCAGAGAGAGACAGAAGCGGGGCTCGAGCCCAACTGGAACTCCTGAACCGTGAGATCATGACCTGAGCCAAAGTCAAATGCTTAATGACAAAGCCACCCAGGCAACCCCTACATACCTTGATTTATTTTTTTAAAGTATACTCAAATTAGAGAGAGACTATGGGGCAGAGAAAGAGAATCCAAAGCAGGCTCTAAGCTCTGAGTTGTCTGCACAGAGCCTGATGCAGGGCTTCAACTCATGGACCACGAGATCATGACCTGAGCCGAAGTCGGCCACCCAAGTGACTAAGCCACCCAGGTGCCCCACCTTGATTTTTAAATAACGGCTGTTTAATAACTGGCTGCCAAATCTTGGAAATTGAACAGTTAGCTATTGTGAGTAGGTACAGGCCACGGGCTGAGGGGACCGGTGCTACGGAGTGAAATGCGAATGGGAGTGGCTGGGGAGGGTGGGGGGAGGGAGGCTGAAAAGTGAAAAGGGAGGAGAGGTTGGGGAGCTAGGCAGGGCCCACCCCGCCAGACATTTGTGCTGAGGAGCCGTGTCCTGAGGGAGAGGGCTGTGCTAGGTGACTCCAGAGGTCCCTGTGAGGGGACCAGGAGCACAGGAAGGCTGGGAGTGGCCCAGGCCGCAGATGGTAAGGATACGGCGGGAACCATGGGGACGGGAAGGAGGGACAGAGTTCAACGTGACTGGGAGTGGACGGTGATGACCCCAATCTCCTATTCTGTGAAATGGGTGTAACACCCCCTTTCCTGGGATCGTACACACTGGGGAGGACAGCAAAGTCCGTGCGGGATCCACAGGGAGGTGCTGTGAAAGGTGGGCATTCAGCTATTAGTGACACGCGCCTCCTCGGGTGTGTGAGGGGCAGCGGGTGAGAGCGGGAGGCACTGACCAGCACAGCTGTGCTCCAGAAGCGTTCCGCGTGAGCCCCAACCCACCCCCTTCAGGTTCAAAGAGCGCGTCCTGCAGACCCCAAGTGACCTTCTGGCTGCCGGTTTTGAAGAGCACAAGTTCCGAAACTTCTTTCATGCTGTGAGTCAACCTGGGCAGGACGGCTGAGGGACCAGGTTCTCCCACACTGGCCGAGCAGACAGCCGCCGGCATTGGCCGGAGCCCGTCACGGCCCACGGCTCTGTGGCTCTGCCCGTCCGGCTCCTCCCAGCTGGGGAGGGACCAGCACTTGCTTCCTGCTTGCGGGGATGTGGGGGGGACGGGGCCCTGCCCTCCTGGAGAGGAGGTACCTCCTTTGGGAGGTAGCTCTCAAGCTGGAAACTTCCCCCAGCCTCCTTCACGCACTCCCTCTCCACCCTACTCCCCTGACCCCCTCGTGAAGGGGGCGAGGGGGCGGGGTTGGAGGATTCAGTTCTGAATCTGTAAATAAGAACCCCAACCACCGCAGTGATGGAAGGAGACCCCAACTGCTGTTCCCCAGACATGGCTCTGGGCTGAGGCGCTCATGGCAGAGTACCCTTCTTACTTTGGTCCCGGATCGATTTAGTTTGGTACCTCAACTTGAGGATTTAAGAACAGAAATCCACACGGAGGGGAGGATCCTGGGGACAGGGCCCCTCGGAGGAGGGCGGGGCTTGCCCGGGCCTCCCCCGACTGATAGCCCGTGGCGCAGTTTTACAGCGTGGTGGAACTCGTAGAGAAGGACGGCTCGGTGTCCAGCCTGCTGAAGGTGTTCAATGACCAGAGCACCTCCGACCGAATCGTGCAGTTTTTGCGCCTGCTCACCTCGGCCTTCATCAAGAACCGCGCAGACTTCTTCCGACACTTCATCGATGAGGAGACGGACATCGAGGACTTCTGCACTCACGTAGGTGCTCAGGGTCTCAGGCTTTGGGGACTCAGTCCCCAGGCCCGGGCTCTGCTGTGCAACACCCACCTCCTGGGATTGTACACACTGGGGAGGACAGACAAGTCCGCGTGTGGGCTGCAGGGAAGTGCTGGGCAAGGCCCTCTGCCCTCAAGAGACTTGAGCACCAGCATCCCTAGGCAGGGGACCTGAAGTCACGGCTGCATTTGTAACTGCAGAACAAGACGAGCAAGCCAGAAACAGACCCTACCTGAGCTGCCTGAACTGTATGGCTCTGGGCCGGTACTGTCCCTCCCTGGGCCTCAGGTTCTCCATCTGAGAAGCGAGGGCCTCGGACTGGACCGTTTACAGAACCGCGGAGTAGCAGCCCCAGAGTCACATTTGTCCTAAGATGTGTTTGGCCCACGACGCATTTATCTGAAAGCGTAGCCAACATTTAAACGTTGGGCAGTTTTCAGGACGAAGGGGAGTCCTCTCCAAGATCCGGCTCTCGGGGCCTTGTTCTTGCGTGGCAACAATCAGCGGGAGCCGAGGGGCAGGCACCTGCCCTAGTCATGGGGGACCCACTCGCCAGCCTGCCACCATCTCTGCCTCTCTCTGTTGCCTCTTCAGCATCTGGACTCACTCGCCTGGCCTCTGTTAAATCCCTTCACGCCAGTCCTCTTCTGCTCTGACGTTCTTTGGTTCTGTGCATTAACAAGCCAAGCTTAAACGTTCCTGTGCCCCCTTCCCGATTCCTCAAGGTAGTATAGGCTGCTCTTCCCACACACACCTAGACCCCAGAATCCAGATCTAGATTCAGGCCTCGCAGTCCTAGCAGATTCCTGGCTGTTACCTCCTCCCTGATGAGCTGTCGTCAAGATGACCTCCCAGCACAGACGCTGTGACCCGGGGCCACCAAAGCCAGGGCCGGGTTTCTCCCTTGTCCTCCCTCCTAAACTGGGTTTTTGCGTCTTGGCTTTTGCAGGAAGTGGAGCCCATGGCCATGGAGTGTGACCACATCCAGATCACAGCCCTGTCTCAGGCACTGAACATCGCCCTACAGGTGGAGTATGTGGACGAGATGGACACGGCCCTGAACCACCACGTGTTCCCCGAGGCTGCCACCCCTTCCGTTTACCTGCTCTATAAAACATCCCACTACAACATCCTGTATGCAGCCGATAAATGTGAATTACTTTTGCGACACGCAGTGGAGCCTGCCACCTAACGGGACCACGTTCCAAATGGAACATTCTGACTTTGCAGTTTTTTAAAGCAACTTAGACTACGGTTAGAAAACGTACAGCCTTTTGGGCCGAGTGGCCGGCAATGTGGCCCACCCGTCACGGACTGTGGTAACTTGGTGATATTCTTAGTATTTGTTTTCATGGAGGATCAAATGCTTTCTAACTCAGGGCTATGAAGCCAGAATCCCTGGCTCTGCTCTCAGGTCCCTGAGACCCTGGGGAGGTCGCCTCCCCTCTCTGGGCCTGTTTCTTCATCTGGACAAGGATGCTGCCAGTGCTGACATTCTGTTGTGTAAAAAGAGGATCCTCTGGTGTCCTTTTCACCAGGGGTAGTACCTCTCTGTTGGGAGGAAAAGCTCAAGATCGGCCGTCCTCGGTGACTTACCAGTTCCACAAAAAAGAATCCAGTCCAGTCAGCTGTTGGACTGGACTGTGGTGGATGGCCGACTGAAGCACTGGCCAGGTGAGGCCAACCTGAACGTAAGGACTTCAGCATGGTTCCAGCCATTCACGATGGGCCTGTTCCCTCCCCCTAACTTGAGGGGAAAAAAAGACTTTATGCCAAAGTCTAGAAAGGGGCCTTCAGCATGAAGCTCAAGTTGCTGTGGCCCCTCTACTTCTCTCAGGTCCAGGACTGCCTGCCCCTGGGCAGGCCCTTCAAGATTCAGCAGCCAGCCCCACCTTGCACAGGCTCAAGGAACACTGGGGTCTGAGACCAGGAAGTGGTCTCACCATCCCCATCACAGCCTGCAAGTAGAACCCAGATAATCCTCCAGGTGGAGACCCCACACGCAGCCATAGACTCCAGCTGGGAAGGGCAGACGAGTTTTGCAAGGCTGTCTGTGGCTTTTCTTTTTCCCCCTTCTTGGTTTGTGGGCTGGCGGGAAATCAGGTGGGAAAGAATGGAGACAAGACAAGGAAATGGGGAGTAGGGGAGATTTCTGTTGTGGAAACTGCCTGGAAGCCTAGAGCCCTGGCTGGCAGTTGCCTCCTTCATCCGCCTGGACCTGCCCCTTAACATCTCGTCACGTTGCTGCCCCAGGACCTCAAAGAGCCCTGGTTGATTTGGGGTACAGGTGGCGAGCTCTTACAGGGGGTACTTCCCTGACCTAAGGACTTTGCTCACAGATTCCATTCTGCAGGGATTCAGGAGAATCCACTGGTGCTACAGTGCATGTCTGCTGCCAGCCAGACCGTGCACAGGAACTAGGCAGCAGACTGCTCCGAGGTGGGGGAACACTGACTTCTGCCTTTGTGAAGACAGATGTTAGGGTGCTTTAATTCCAGGCAGGGACCCTGGTTCCCCTGCAGCCCTTAGCTCGAGTTTAAACCCAAGGGCTCACGCTCAGTGATTATGTCACCTTTCCACAGGAATGTAAACCTGACCTTGATCTCTGAATCGGTTATGTGCCACCCTGCCAGGGTCTATGACCAATACACTGGAAGAAGGGGGATGGGAAGGAGGACATTACAGGACTTGTGACTATCAGGATCACCATATTCAAACTGAAGGGTATGAATACACTACCGAGCTGAATGGCCCTGCTCCGAGGGGCTGCGAGATGGCCCGGGCCTCCAGCTGGGCTCTCGGGCACAGCATTAGTAGCACTGGCTGCCACTTCTCAGGATGTGTGGTGTCTTCACAAGAGCAGATTTCTCTTTGGCAGACCGGCTGGAGAAATTCCCTCTCAGACTTCCTATTCTGTGCTTCCAGGTCTGAGAGTCTGCCAGCGCTCCTACGGGACCCTCTTCCCAGGAGAGATCCTACTAGTTTAGAATCAGAACGTTAGAGAAAGGCAAATGATGCTCATGCTCTTACTCTGCACTCTCCCCTTTTTTCCCAAAACCACTGGCCCAATCCAAGCCATGGCTTTCTTCCTTCATGTCTGCACTCAGATCTTCTATGAAGGCAAAGCACCAGTGGAGAAAGGAAGTTGCAGGATTCAGTAACTTGTTAAGATCCAATCATTCATGGAAATCATTTGGCCTGTCTGCAGCAGCCAGTCATGCTGGCATGACTTTTCTGGATAATTCTCCACCCCACCTCACAAAGCCATCTCTTTCCAAACCAAAATCAGGCAGGGAAGTTGCTTTGAGAGGCTGTCCTTGCAACTGCACATTTATTACTTTCTTTCCAAAGGGAACTTTATAAATGGGAATGTTTAACAACAAAAAGAACAAACTGTCCTTGCTTTTAACTAGGTTCCTATTTTAAGCACAGAGGGGCTCTGTACCCAGACTGCCTGGGTTCGAATCCCACCTTTTCACTTACGAGCTATTTGACCTTGGCCAAGTACTTCACCTCTCTGAGCCCCAATTCTCACACTGGTGAAACAAACAATACCTACACATCACAGGATCACTGGTTAAAGTGGAACAAGACTGTGAGGAGAGCTTTGAGACCTGACACAGTGCTCCACAAGTAGGGGAGCAGCAGAACTCTTGCTGCAATGTGGAGAAATGCCACCTTAGGACGGAAACTGGCTTCCCAAAAGGGAAGTGTCAGGAAACAGTAGACAAGGCTAAGAAACATTCTCACCCCGACCAAAGTGGGGGCAGGAGCTGTGACTGAGTAGCTACCCTGGGCGGGGGAGCCCAGGTCCTGTGGGGTATGGGCCAGGCCCGACAGCTTCTCCAGCACTTGGTGGAAACGTTTTCTTAGCATTAAAATGGTTTCCGTGACAACTTTTGTCCTAGTTTCTTAGTATTTGGTACCTGGCATGCACTGAAGATCAGCTCTCCCACAGGGCTTCTGTGTATGAGTAAATCAGCAGGGGAGAGGGGCTCCTCCTCTAGTGGAAGGTCCAGATACTCAGGATGTTCTGCCCTTGAACTGGAGGTGCCAAAGAAACCACAGGACTCCCCAAAGCTTTACCTCAAGTCAGAGAGAACTGCTTGGGGGGCTAACCTTATCTTTAAAAACCTACCCCTTTAGGGGCGCTCAGTCGGTTGGGGGTCCGATTTCAGCTCGGGTCATGGTCTCAGTTCGTGAGATCGAGCCCCGCGTCGGGCTCTGTGCTGACAGCTCGGAGCCTGGAGCCTGCTTCCAATTCTGTGTCTCCCTCTCTCTGCTCCTCCCCTGCTCACACGCTGTCTCTCTCTCAAAGATAAAGATTAAAAACAAAAACCTACCCCTTTAACATATTATCCCACCAAAAAATGAAAACAATCTCCTGTTAGGAGACAAGAACAGGATGTCAACAGACATCAGTGGATCTGTTTGTGATCCATTCACGACTCAGGTGCTGCTAAGATTCCTTAAACCTGTTTAAACCTCCCCTGTACTATTCAGATAATGGAGAGTCCCCTGCCTCTTCCAGCAGCTGTCACTGAAGAACTGATCTCTCAGACTAGGACTGTTTTCTACTACAATCTCCTCTCCAGGTCACTGGTGACCCTGGGGAGACATTCCTGGGCAACACTGCTGTCTGTCCTTTTAAGACTGAAGCAGTTTTCTGAACTTGCCCTGAGCCCATAAGTTAATACTCACAGTTCTAACCCCAGGTCTGCCACCTGGCTGCTCTGCGATCCTGAGCCCGTCTTAACTGCTCAGTATCCACCTTCTCAACTACAAAAAGGTACTGGGACTTGTACGTCAGGACCTTGTCGTATTAAATGATAAAACATGAAAGTGCCTACCGGTGTTTAGTACTTGGTCAACACTCAGGGATCCCCGATTTTGAGTTCAGGCCAGGGGTCCCGTTGTAGTTACACAGGGGGGCCGAGAGAACACCGCCGCCATCCTGCCAACCTTGTCAACCGTGAAGCCGAGGAGACACCTGTTTAGAAGCCCAGGCTTAGCTGTGAAGAAATCTATGCTTCTCTGGCAATTGTGGCTATTCACCGAGACTAAGCCAGAGAAAGCTCGGGTGGCACCAAAAGGCCACTAGTTCCCTCAGCAGGTACCTACACGATGCCCTGACCTAAGCCCCAGGGCTGCAAGGGATCATAAAAACAGCCTATGCTGTCAAGGAGCTTCGCAGAGACAATACAACGTGCCACGTGCTAGGAAGAGGGGGAGCACGGCTACTGTGGGAGCCACAGGACACTATGTCCTCCTGGGGGCTCAGGGACCCAAAGCACACACCGCAGTGCTCAGGGATGGGAAAGGAAAGCAGGCGGAGGGACAAGCTTGTATAAAAGGCTCAGGATAAGGGAAGCGGCACGTGGGACCCACGGGCGACAATCCGTTCAGTCACACGGGAGGGGAGCGAAAAGGCGCGAGAAACCGGCTGGCGCCAGAGCCCGAGTGCCTCGCCGTGCCGGACTCAGCGTGCCGTCACCGGCCTCCCCACAAGCGGCTCCGACGTTAAGGACGCCTGTATTCTCTTGGAACCCGAGAACGGCAGCCTCTCTCGGCCCACCTTGCGGAGTGGCTCAGACAAGGCAAAAGCCGTGAGTGAGCGGTAGAGAGCTGAAGAGCCGCGAGGGGTCTGCTGTGGAGAAAAGCAGCGACGAAGCGAAGGCGAGCTGCTCCATCCACACCGTCCAGTGGGATGACACACCCCCCACATGCATCTGCAGCCAAAGGATTAGCGTGGCTACGTTCCAGCCAAAAACTCAGGATACCACGCCGGCTCTGACTACCGTTTTTAATTGAGAAAACCAAGCTGAACGTACAAGAAGCCTGTACACACTGGAATACAGAAATATATAAGCTGCTGCATAGAATTCTTACTCCAAAACAACACAAATGTGCACGAGGTCTCGCCTGCAGTGGGCGCTGGCAAGGAACAGGGAGATTTCTATAACCGGGGCGGACAGTGGAGCGGAACGCAAAGCGGGCGGGTTTTCCATACAACCAGAGAACACAGAAACGACGTGCCGTCACCCACAGACTCTGACCTGGAGGGTGGTCAATTTGCACTTGTACTTGGCTGCGGCTGTTCCTGCTGCTGCTCTTTCGGCTGCTTCTTCTTCTTCTTCTTCTGTTTGGCCAGGCAGCTCAAAGCAGACTCACCATCTCTCGGGGCAGACGTGAGCGTGGGCAGCCTGCCAGACTGAGTCGGATACTTGGTTTTCAGGTCATCTTTGAACAACGGCTGGGAGAGTAAATGGCGCAGCTCCTTCTTCAAGACCTTCATCTGCTTTTGTCTCCTACGCTCTTCTTGCTGGTCAGTTTTTCTTCCTTAAAACACAATACAAAACATCGTATTTATTGTGATTTGTAGAAGCACTTTGTTTCCCTTGATGGATACTTGTGATGAAAAACATTTTAGGGGTACATGGGTGGCTCAGTTGGCTATGCATCCAACTTCGGCTCAGGTCATGATCTCACGGTTGGTGGGTTCGAGACCTGCGTCGGGCTCTGTGCTGACGGCTCAGAGCCTGGAGCCTGGTTCGGATTCTGTGTCTCCCTCTCTCTCTGCCCCTCCCCTGCTCATGCTCTCTGTCTCAAAAATAAATAAAACGTTAAAAAAATTTTTTTTTTTTTTTTTTTTTTAAGAAAATGTTTTAGAACTCTTGGAGAACCAAGGCTCAAAACTTCTCTATGGAAGCTAGTGTTGGCTAACTTCCAAGACCATTTAGGAGGGGGATACTCAGGGCCACCATTGTCTTCACTCAAAAAAAAAAAGTCTCTAAGACCAGAATCCTCTCCATTTTACAGTCAAGGTCGCTTGCTGAAGGTCACAGAGCTAGCTAGCTAGCTAGCTAGCTGTCAAACTGAGATTAAAACCCAGGTTTCCTGACTTGAAGACCAATTTTCTTCCTATGACCATTGTGACTCAATAGGTACAAAGCCTCCAGGAGACTGTGAACACCGTCTGCAGCCCAGCTCTCCTGTACCTCACCACCAGCACTGACTGCACCTGTGGAGGCCGGCACAGTCAAGGCCTCCACACCAGCCTGTCCTCGGGAAGGGAAGCCAGGGCCTGACCTGTCAAGAGCCCACGCTTGAGCTAACAGAAGGAACAGCTCCTTGTCACCAAGCCCACTGGTTTGGTTCCCAGCTTCCATATTGAGCAGACAGCTTAAGTCGGCCTCCCAATCTGTTGGCTTTGGCACCGAGAAAGCCAACACCTCAGCTGAGCTGCCCACCTGTGGGATGGAAAGAACACTGGATCTAACTCTGGTGTCATCAGTTCTAGATTTGGTTCTACCACTTCTTAGACTCAAGAGCTTTCCTAGAGCAGGGACCACACAGAGCCATCCCTGGATCCTTAGGCTCTTGCCCACATTCAGAATAGGGGCTCAGGAAAGGCCCAGTAGTAGAGCTGTTTCCCTGTGCAAACTGCTCCTTTTCCGTGAGCCTCTAGTTTCCATATGTAAAAGGACAGTAATTCCTGCTGTTTATGTCCGGAGACCATGAAGGTCAGAGGAGATGATAAACAGTAACAATAATGATCGTAAATACCTTAAAATGTACCAAATACTTTCTATTTGCTGGCACTGTGACAGGCACTTCACACTCATCAACTCAAGCCATCTTTGCAATAACCCCAGGAGGTAGGAACTTTAGGACCTGCGTCTTATACATGATGACAGCCTAGGTACAAAAGAGAGGTTAAGGAACTCAACCTGGTCACACAGCCAGTTAAGGGAATGGACCGGCACTGGCTGCCAGGCCACAGAGCCTACCCCTAATGTTGCTATACTCCACTGCCTTTCCACATGAAGGAGGCAGCCGAAGGCTCCAGACAAATAAGACAGAGGGAACAAAGGCCAAGGGCCGTAGGCTCATCTGGGACTAAAGCCTGTTACAAAGAAAGAAAAGGCATCTTGCTCATTTTAAAAGGACCCATGGTTGTGAGGAGGTTCCAACCAGACAAAAGTTGAAGGGAAAATGCCGAATGTATCCTTCAAATCCCACCCGGCCCGCTCACCCTTATACATCTCTTCTTCCAGCTCAATCTCAAGGGCAGCTGCTGCCTGCTCGATCCAAGAGTTGTGCAGACACGCCTGGAAGTTCCGATATTCAGCTTTCTCAATCTGCCGAGCTAAATGTATTCGTTCCTGGGGGAAAGGAGTAGAGAGTGTTCATTTGACAGAAGCTTGAGCCTCTAGGAAGCAAAGGCTCATAGAAGTTGTGGTTTTCAAAAAAGCCCCTGAGATCAGCTCCCATCAAAATGAATCTGTTCTGGTTCCTGACAAAAGCAAAGCGGGCAATCGGCACACGAGTGCGAACAAATGAAATCACAAGAGCCAGCTTTCCAAATGACAAACCTGAACAGCCCCACCTGTTGAAGCTCACCGCAGTTGGACTGCCAATCTCCAGGTGTCCAGAGGGAACTCTTTTCCCCAGACACCACCGATAGCTCCCAAGCTGAGCTGGGACCCTGAAACACCCCAATAGTCCTGAGTTAGGGCCCCACTGTGACTGATCACGGGGTCGACAAAGTCAGAGAACCGCCTTCTCTCTTCCATGTCGTCCTTTGCCAAAAACATTTCAACTCTCCTGCTTGTGGGTGTCGGGGCCAGGCTGCAATGACAGGAAACACGGGAAAAATGGAAGAGACCTTGTGGTGCGGGGGAAAGGAGCCACAGGAAGCCAGGGTGGCTCCCGACCTTCCTGACGGGAAATCCTCTGTCATCTCCATTCTTCCAAGCTCACCTCCCACTGTATTTCCCCACACGGCTAACACTCCTTTCGAGCCAGAGGAACTAACAGTCCTTGAAGGGTTCCATGCTTTTGCTCCCTCAATTCCTGGAATTCTGTCTGCTCTTTACCTCTCTACAGGCGAGAAGCTTGGAGGAAACCTCCTCTCCTACCAATATAACCATAATGCCCACCAGTGCCATGGTGTTCCATTTGTACCTAAACTTCAGCACGGGCTCAGCCTGCCTCACGAGCCAGTGGATCTCTATGGAAGAAAACCCACCCGGCTCTGGTACCTGACACACGATGGCCCACAGTTAGCAGCACCTGCTCAGCTGAATGCGTACTGAGTTAAAATGTAAAACCCCAAAGGTAGGAATTACTGGCATTTGCTTCAGGAATGTGACAAACCTTTAGTATGTGCCTCAGTGAGACAAGCTGACCTTACTTCCCTACAACCACCGGATGCAATGTCCAGGCAGCCACGCTCATGGTCCTTGTCCAGTGGACAGGGAGTGGCAGAGGCTCCAGGGGCAGGCAGTGAAGAAAGGGCTCAGGAAGAAAATTCCCTAGCTTTTTGCACACTCATCAATTTCTCTCTCCCACCACATCCAGTGTCCCCATTCCTTTTTTTAACGAATCTGCCTGTTAGCTGTTGGCAGAATCATTACTTAGTTTCTAAGGTTCCTACTGCTAGAGCCTCCCAGCAAGGTGAGGCTGCGGCGTGATCCCTTCCCTCGTTAGCACTGGGTTTGTAACACTTATTTCTACCTTGACTGCATCCATGTACTTTGTCTGCACAGGAAACAGTGGGATGTCCTCATCTTTCTTGAGGGTTTTATAAATCTTCTTAAAGTTGATCACATCCTCAGGCCCAATCAGCATAAGGCTGAGGCCTTCATTGGTGGCCCGAGCAGTTCGACCACTTCGGTGGACATAGATCTCCGAGGTGCGAGGAACCTGCCAAAGGTGGAACAGGGATGTCAACGTGTGGCCGTCACCCAACGTGCTCTTCCCCTCAGGGCCAGCAACCCAATGCTGCACCTCCCTCCCTCCCAGTCAGGCAGCAGAAACCTCTCCAGCAATGTGGACCAATCCAGCCCTTCTCCCTTAGTCCTAATTCTTCAGCCCATTCACTGTGCAGGGTCTGCCTTCCCATGGCCCCTGTTCTGCCCTCCCCTGCTTCCAGACCCTCGTGACCACCCAAAAGAACAATGACAGTCACTTCTTATTTCTTCTCTCGTCCTCCCCACTTTCCCTGACCCAACCCAAAACTGCCATTGTAATCTTCCTGAGCCAAAGCTCTGACCATAATTCCCACTCTAACTAAAGAAACTCTGCGGGTTCTTCAGTAACTCTACATGAATGATTGAACATGGTGATCAGAACCAACATTTACTGAGTGGTTACAACGGGCCAGGCAATTTTAAGCATTTGCATGTATTATCTCACTTACTCCTCACAAACAGCAACACGAAATAGACGCTTTCGTGATTATCCGTATTATAGACCAGGAAACTGAAACACACAGATGTTAAGCAATACCCCCTAATAAACAGTGGAGCCACAATTTGAACCACAGCAGTCCAACTTCAAAGTCTATGCTGACCTCTGGGCTCCACTGCCTCCACTCTAATATATACTGGACATGTCCCCCACAGGTGTGGATGGGCACTGACAATCCCTTCCCACTCCTGTGGCACCCACCGCTGATCAACAACAGCCTTCTCCACCGAGTCCAGATAACACGATCATTTCCAATGCAGCTCTCAGCGCCGCTATGAACCGTTCATAATGGTGCTAGAAATGAGGTCTACCGGCCATTCTTCACTTTCTCCTCCCAACATACGCCCCAACTCATGGCCAACTGCCCACTTCCACACGTTCCTTCCTCCTTCCACCTCTACATACCCAGATCCTCCCCATTCTTAAATGCAAAGCATCTTTTAGGAAGTTCTTTCCGACCTCCCAAACTGGAAGTTACTTTCCTCTCCCATTGTATTTTACAACTTCCTAACACCTTTCGCCTTAAATTAGGGCTATGGTCGTCTCATCTCCTCTAGTGGACTTGATACTTCTCTGGGGCCAGGATTATGCTTTGTTCATCTGGATATCTCCCACAAAGACTGACTCAGCCTCTTTCGCCCAAAAAAGGATGAAGAAAGATTTGCTAAACAGAATTGGCAGCCTGAAAGACTTTTTAAAGCATGAGGAATTAGAAAGGAGAAATAGTAACGCCAGATAGCTACCATTTACTGGGTACTCAGCACTGTGGGAGGTGTTCATCAGCAGGAGCCCATTTAATTCTCATCATCACCCTAGGGTTTCAGCAGCATTATGACTCCCAGTTTACAAACAATGACACTGAAAACCAGAGATGCCAAGTAACGTGCCCAAAGCTAACCAACTATGAAGCAGGCCACAAGCATTCAAACGCTCCAAGTGTGGTTTTGGAGCCCATATTCCTAACCACCACGCTATGCTAATATTCACCAGGTGCGTGCACTAATTAATGTCAGTGTCAATAGCAGCTGACATTTAGTACGTGCTTAGGATGTGCCTTCTGTTTTTCTAAGCTCTTCACACATAATAACTTAGTTCACTTAAATAAGAACTCAGAGGGGCGCCTGGGTGGCTCCGTCGGTTAAGCATCCGACTTCAGCTCAGGTCATAATCTCACAGTTTGTGAGTTCAAGCCCCACGTGGGGGCCCTGTGCTGACTGCTCAGAGTATGGAGCCTGCTTCGGATTCTGTGTCCCCTCTCTCTGCCTGCCCCTCCCCTACTCATGCTCTGTCTCTCTCTCAAAAATAAACATTAAAATAAAAAACTTAGAAAAGTAGATACTATAATAACTTCCATTTAACAAATAAAAACATACGGTTTAAAGAGATTAAAATAGCTTGCGTAAAGTTACATGGCTGGGATTTAAGCCCAGGAAGGTCTTAAGCTACCACACTCTTCTATTTCTCTATACCAGGATAGCCAGTTTACATGCTACTATGCCCATTCCATGAAAGAAAACAAGACTCTAACCTGCCAGTAAGTATCAATTAGTTTGTCCAAATCAGAGAAAGGGACGATGTGACATCAGAAATGCCAAGAGGTTTTTTAAGAATAAATCTCATGAGGGGTGCCTGAGTGGCTCAGTCGGTTAAGGGTCCGACTTCGGCTCAGGTCATGATCTCATGGTTCATGAGTTCGAGCCCCGAGTGGGGCTCTGTGTTGACAGCGTGGAACCTAGAGCCTGGTTCGGATTCTGTGCCTCGCTCTCTGCCCCTTCCCCACTCCTGCGTGCACGTACTCTCTCTCTTAAAAATAAGCAAACATTAGAAAAGATTAAAAAAAAAAAGAATAAATCTCACAAACTCTTGAATGCAGAGAACAACTGGAGAGTTGACTGGGCGGGCGGGGGTTGGGTGGGGGGGGTGATGGGCACTGAGGAGGGCCCTTGTTGGGATGAGCACTGGGTATTGTATGTAAGCGATGAATCACGAGAATCTACCCCCAAAGCCAAGAGCACACTGTATACGCTGCATGTTAGCCAACTTGACAATAAATTATGTATTAAAAAAAAAAAGAAATCTCATGAGTATTCTGAAAGTGACAGCAGCTAGTCGGTCACTAGACGCCAGGGGTACTCTGCTGCATGAGGCCCTGGGACCAACAATTCCTCCTCCCTCCTGCTCCCTCCCCAAACCTTCACCTAAAAAATTCCCCAGTTAGCACAACAAAGTCTCTACTGCCCTACCTGGTAATGGATGACATGCTGGACTTTAGGGATATCCAGGCCCCGAGCTGCCACATCTGTTGCCAGGAGAACACAACTGTGGTGGAGAGACAAAGCTCGTTAATAACAACTAACAGCTATCATTAATCAAATTCTTACCACCTGCTGAATACACTAGATAAAGAAACCGAGGCTCAGACAGATTAACTCCCAAGGCATAAACACGGCCGTTCACTTGTGAAGCCAGGATCCAAAGTGGGGTCTCGCTGACCACAATCGACAAGCCACACCCTGCAATAAAAGGCTACCTTCAGTAACTTAAATGAGGTCAAGCCCATTCTAGGTCAGAGACCTCGTCTTCTATCACCGTCCCACTTACTTCCCTCACATACACATCCTTGCTTTCCTTCAAACGTGCCAAACATGCCCCGGCCTCTAAACCATTAAACTTGCTACACCTTAGGCCTTACAAGGTCTTCCTCAGACATTCCGGTTTCCTTGCTTTGTCCACACTCTGCTACAACCCCTCCCTCTTAGAGAAACCTCCCTGACCATACCCCGCAGTCTGCACAACTCTGCTCCTCAGCACTCAGCATCACCTTACAAACTACAAACTTGCTTTTCAATTTATCATCTCCCTCCACTGGAACATAAACCTCATAACAGTAAGGACTTTGCACTATTCACTGTTCTATTACCTAGAACAGTGCCCGGTTCATAGTAAGCATGACATAATTTCACTGGGTAATGTTTCTTAATGTATGCGTACTTCAAAGAAAGTCAAAAGCACCTGAGGTATGTATGTCTTCGAAACGTAAGATTCTGGACTTTTCAGAATCCCCACTCCCTGTAGCTCTGATGTAGGGCACAAGAATGTATGCAAATTAAAATTTATAAAACATTAGACCGCAGCTCTATGTCAATGGTGGCAACTTTTTCTGTAAAGTGCCAGATGGTAAATCACTTTGGGCTTTGAAACTACTCAACTTTTGCTGTTCTCTGTGCAAAAGCAGCCAGAAACAATAAATAAATGGGCCTTGCTGTGTTCCAGTAACACTGTACTTATAAAAACAAGCAGTGAGCCAGATTTGGTCCATGGGCCATCGTTTCCTACTCTCTGATCAAGTAAACCACTAAATTCTATCTGGCAACATTCCAAGGGAGGTAAACCAGACACTTGTTCTGGAAACTAATCACTCTGTAACTGGACAAAACACAGTGCAGAAGTCAATCTAGACTCAACCTCAACCTTCACAGGCCCTTATCCTGACGACGTGCACACTGCTGTCTGAGCATCAGTCTGGCCCAAAAAGAGATGCACAGTGACAGCACAGTAGGACACAGCATGCATTCTGGGCCTGACACGCTTGTCTGAGGCCCAGCTCTGTCACTTTCAGGATGAGAAACCTTGGGCAAGCTTTCCTAGATCTTACTGTTTTCAATCTATAAAATGAGAATAATGATAATAAATGATACGAAATAAGTATTAAAGCTAACGTTTAGCAAGTGCACACTATGGGCCAAGCATTGTTCTAAATGCTTTATATGTATAAATTAATTTAACCTATGCAACAACCTCTCAATTAGCTTCTATTATTATACTGTTATGCTAATTATGAGAGAAGTGAAACACAACTGAAGTAATTTGGTCAGCTAGAAGTGGCACAGCCAAGGTCCTGACCTCAAGCAATCTGATTCTCTCTTTTTAACCATGAATCTATTCTGCTCCTTCTCAAGGATGTTAGAATTCAATGCATGTGGTCATGTATTTACAACGCCAGCATAATACTTACTATATCATTAAGTGTTCAATAACAGTTGGTATTATCATCACCATTACTCATTATTGTTTTTTGAGAGAGAGCAGGAGCAGAAGAGCAGAGAGAGAACCAGAGAGAAAATCGTAAGCAAGCTCTGTGCTCGATCCTACAACTATGAGATTACCTAAGTCAAAATCAAGGGCTTAACTGACTGAGCCACCCAGGAGCCCCTACCATTACTCATTGTTAAGAAAGTTTCTGTTGGGCATTATTAGCAACTAAATGCATTAGTGAGAGTAAGCCTATTTCACGATGTGCAAAAAAGGGCTACCTTCTACTGATAAGGCCTCCATGTCAGAAGGTAGCTTCCCACCCTCTCCCACCGTCCTGGCAACCTTGATGTAATGGCTAGAGCCTGGGTTCTGGGTACAGGCCTGACTTACTCTTCCAGACGGGCAAACTGCTCCAGGTTTCTGAGCCTCTGCTTCTGGTGCATGCAGGCATGTAGGGTCAGTGGCATGATATCTAGGACTTTGAGGAGCCCAGAGAGGCGTTTGATGCAGGAGATGCTGTTGGCAAACACTAACGTGCGGCCCGGATGCTGCATCAGGAAGTAGTACAGATAGAAGTCTTTCTCATCAGCCTCACAGTGAATCTTGGTCTCTGTCAGTGTCTCCACTGTGGCCTCATTTCTGGTGAGATCAATGACCTTGGGCTTGCCCCTCATACCAATCTTCTGCACGAGGAGATCAAGTTTGGCGGTTTTGTCAATTTTCTTCGTGTGCTTCTTATGAAGGATTCGAGCGGGAGCTTGATGTACCAGGGTCAGTGTGGCAGAAAAAATAAGGGTCTGTCTCTTTGGATTGTATTGGGAGTCACTGAGCATCTCTAGCAGCTGTGAGAGCTCAGCAAAGTGGCCTTTCTCAACCATCCGATCAGCCTCATCGACCACAAGGCACCTGCAGATCCAGACAGATCCACATAACCTGGTTAGTAGCAGGAGTCATTTACAGCACACTCGACTACCATCGCAGCTCTCAACAGAGACACACACACATGCCACCACCCCCAGGGCCTCAACTAACCTTCCTCATGCACACTGGGTTTTCTAAAGGCCCAAGTCTGGCTGGCACCACACTGTGGCACACAGTGGTAAGGAGAAGGTATTGCATATACTACCATGCCACCCCAGGTCCACTTCAGAAAGGGAGGGAAAGGGAAAGGAGAGGTACTGTCACTTACCTGAGCTGCTTAAGATTGCTCAAATGAGGGTGCTTTTCTTTAATTAGCTCCCACAGCCGGCCCGGAGTGGCAATCACAATCTCGGGCTGGCGGTTCAGCATCCTCTGCTGTTTCTGCGTAGACATTCCACCAACCAAAATAGCAGTTTTAATTCCTATGGTACACAAAATATGAGAGACCCTGTTATTCAGTCTGGCTGCTTATTTTCTGCCATGGCTGACATAGGTGCTCCCAGATTAGCAGAGGCGATCAACCACCAGGACAGCTCCCGTCTCTTTTTGGATGGCGCTAAAAGAGTGGGCCTGGCCTAACGGTTGGTGTCACTCCTAGAAGGCACATCAAGTCTTCTATGATCTAGGCCTTGCCTGCTTCCCCAACCTCATTTCTTTCTACTCCCTCCCCTCTATCAACAACAGAAGACCTGGATTCAAACCCAGGCATATTTACATCCAAAGTTCCCGGAAAACTGAGCGGCAGCGCACAATGCTGGGAAAGATGTCACTCTGCAACTATCACACACCTCCCTAGAAACCCTGCCATCCCCCTCAATTAGAATGACTCTGAACCTCCTCTAATAGCCTACTGTTCTGTTCTCTTCTCTCGTGGAGGACTTCTCAAGGTATCCAATGTGGAAAGAACACATAGGATCATGCAGGCAAAGTGCTTAGCAAAATGCCTGGCACACAGTAAGAGTTTGGTAAGTACTGCTGCTTTTAGTATAAAGTTAAAATTCACACTGTGCAGCCCATCCCAAAAGGAATTCCCTCAAAGAGTAAGTTCAACACCCCAAGCCAGAGGTTGGCAAACTTTTTCTTAAAGGGTCGATAGTAAACATTTTGGCCTAGTGAGTTAAATGGCCCCTACTTCATTCTGCCTTGATAGTGCAAAAGCAGCCACAGACACAATGTAAACAAATGGGTATGGCTGCACTATCGTTACACTTTGCCCATCTCTGCCCTAAGCATCCACCATTTGCAATAAATAACTAACTACCCATGCATCTAGAACGGCATTAGCTGTGTGTCATTCTTAGGAGAACTGACAAAGCATCAAACAATTTCTGTAAGGCTTAATTCTCTGGCAGGAGAGAAAGATTTCCCCTAAAGGGCAGGAGCCACAGTTCATTCACCTTTGCCACCCCGGCATCTAGGATCCTCGGAAATATTTATTAAATGGAATTAAACAAACCTCACCTGTAAACTTGGCCACGGCATCAATATGTTGCTTAACCTGGACAGCGAGCTCCCTGGTAGGAGTCAGAACCAGTCCGAGCAAAGGGCGCTTCGGATGTGCTTTACAGGTGGCGATTTTGCCACCCAGCTCTTGCTTTAACCCTCCAGTCTGCTCTTCCTCCAGCTTTTCCTCTTTGCCTTCATCCTGCTTGGGGATGGCCTTCTCCCTGATCAGCGAAGAAGGTCCTTCACCAGCATCATCATCACAGAGGGGCAGCGCCCGGTCCGACACGGCAGCTCCAGTCTTGATCTTGCTGGGTGGCGCTCTAGCCTTCAGTCCAGCTTCACCGGGCAGGGCTTCTCCCTCAATTCCAATCTCCTCAGGCAAAACTCCACACTCAGTCCCGGCCTCGGTCCCGGCCTCGCTAGGTAATGCTCCTGGGTTCCCTAGAGTCGGAGTGGGCTTCTTTTTCACCTGCCACTGCAGTACTGCGTGGATCATTGGAATGGCAAAGGCAAGGGTTTTTCCACTTCCTTAGAAGTAAAACAAAAACAAAAACGGTGCGAATCAACAAACGCACATACCTTTTCTCTCGGGCTCTTTCTTTTACACAGACTAAGGGATCCTGAAACGGCCAAGTGCCAGGCTGACCAAGCCAAAGCTCCTCCACCCAGCACAGATTCCCCCACAGCACTGCAACCAGAGGCATCTGGAATTAAAAGCCGAAAAAGAGTCTGGCAGACTAGCCCTGAGGCCTAAGGTCACCAATGTGAACTACACACAAAGTCCACGCACTGAAACTCTAAACAGATCGACAAGTTTTGTGTGTGCGTGTTGTCACTGTTGTGGAGAAACTACACGTTAGGGTGTGAGGAATGGAAACCTGTGTATAGTTTTCCAAGACCTTAGATGGAGAAGGTGGGAGTAGAAGACAATTTTTTTAGTTTTTGAGAAAACTTTAAATCAGCACACTTTTCTCTATGTTTGAACATTGTCAAACTGACCTTTGAATGTATACGACGCCCCAATTCACATCCTCTAGGTGGTTAATACAAACCAACAAGACACCGCAAGTTGAGAATTTAAAGTAGTTCCAAAGTTATAATGCCCCAAGCAAAAGCAAATAAATGATCTCTGGAGAAAGAAACCTTTATCATAAGCCTCAAAGAATTCTCTCTAGTAATTTTCAGAGGAAAACGAGCAGCTCTCAGTTAAAAAAAAAAATAACCCACAAGAAAACAAGGTATACTATGAGCAAGAACTGTAAGAGAGCAAAACAGACCCATTAACACTTCAGATAAAATGGCACTTTTCATCAGAAACCATCAAAGCTAGAAGACAGTACTACATCTTTATTTGAACACCTGAAAAAAAAAAATCTGACAACACAGAACTCTCCACTTAGCAAAAATTCCTTTCAAAACAAATGTAAAATAAAGACATTTTGGCACACAGAAGCTGAACAGTTTATCATCAGCAGGACCTGGACTACAGGAAGTACTAAAGGGAGCATCTTCCGTGCAAAAGATGCTACTGGATGTGATTCTGGATCCGTACAAAGGAAGAGCACCAAAAATGGTGATGGTAACATGGGTAAACACGAAAGACGTCGTTCTCTTATTTAAACATATTACTTAAGTTTAAACTTATTGAAACTTAAAATTATTATACATAAAAACGCATTTTGGATTTCTAAAGTATATAGCAAAAAGCACAAAAGAGAGGAGAAATAGAAATACATTTTTGTAGGGTTCTTGTACTATATATAAAATAGTATATTATTACTTGAAGGAAGAGCATAACATATTAAAGATATATACTATGAATCCAAAAGCAACCACTAAAAGGAAATAACAGAGTTACAGCTAATAATAAAAGATATAAAATGTCATCACAAAAAATATTCAATCCCAAAGAAGAGGAAAAAGAGAATAGCAAATAGTAAAACAGCATATTACAACCCAACTATTACCAATAATCAAATAAAATATAAATGACCTCAACAAATAAGACTGTCAGACTTAAGAGCAAGACCCAAGTATATGCTGTCTACAAGGATGCCATTTTGTTTTATTTTTTTCCTCACAAGTCTCAGTTTAACATAAAGCATATTTTATAAAGATGAAAAGCCAGTGAAGAGGTACATAGGGCAAGGTCTGGAAGGGTCCCAAGTGCAAGGGCTTCTGTCCCTGTGGAATGGGGGCACACCACCCTCCCAGCACACAGATATGTTCATCAACCTGGAAGCTCCAAGAAACCCACTTTAAATACAAAGACATAAGTAGGTTAAAAGTACAAGTGTGGGGGCGCCGGGGTGGCTCAGTCGGTTGGGCGTCTGACTTCAGCTCAGGTCACGATCTCGCGGTCCATGAGTTCGAGCCCTGCATCGGGCTCTGTGTTGATGGCTCAGAGCGTGGAGCCGGCTTCGGATTTTGTGTCTCCCTCTCTCTCTGCCCCTCCCCTGCTCATGCTCTCTGTCTCAAAAATAAATAAAAACATTAAAAAAAAAAAAAAAGTACAAGTATGAGGGAAGCCTGGCTGGCTCAGTTGGTTGAGCATGTGACTCATTCTCAGGGCTGCAAATTCAAGCCATACATTGGGTGTAAAGATTACTTTAAAATAAAATCTTTTTTAAAAAGTACAAGTATGAAAAAAACCACACCATGCTAACATGAATCAAAATAAAGCTGGAAAAGGTACATTAATATGAGAGAGAGAAGATTTTAGAAAAAAGAAGACTGGGGATAAAGAGGGCCATTTCATAATGGAAGGAATAAAGTCATTTAAAAGATGTAACAGTCCTAAAGATGTAAACACAAGTAAAACAGAGCTTCACAACACAGGAAACAAAAACTAATGGAACTGCAAAGAAAATTATCACTCAAGGAAAAATAAGTAACACAAATATTCTAATATATTAAAGCAATTAAATTTGTAGTTAAAACCCATCCTACTAAAAGTGCAGGCACAGATAAATTCTACTAAATAAGGTAGAAAAAAAAAAAAAAAACCAATTCTATACAAACTTTCAGAAAATTGAGAATACTCAAGTCATTCTGAGGCCTGAATGACTCTGTGACTCCAAAACCAAAGACATTATAAGAAAACTACAAGCTAACATCTCATGAAAAGAAATTCAAAACTTATCAACAAAATTTAGTAAATCAAATCCAACAATATATAAATGGAATAACACACCGTGACCAAGTTTGGGTTATCCCAAGTATGTAAGTTTGGATTAGTATTTGAAAATCAGTGTACTTCACCATTATCAACAGACTCAAAATGAAAACCACTAATCTTTGTTTTTTAATGTTTATTTATTTTGAGGAAGAGTGCGAGCAGGGGAGGGCAGAGGGAGAGAGAAAGTCTCAAGCAGGCTCCATGCTCAGCGCTCAATCCCACAACCTGTGAGAACATGACCTGAGCCGAAATCAAGTGCTGGACGCCCAACTGATTGAGCCACTCAGGTGCCCCAAAAAACCAGTTGTCTTAATAAATGTAGAAAGAGAATTTCAAAAAACCCAACAAGCATTCCTAATAAAAAAGTTCAGCAGGGGTGCCTGGGTGGCTCAGTCGGTTGAGTGTCCGACTTCGGCTCAGGTCATGATCTCGCAGTCTGTGAGTTCGAGCCCCGCATCGGGCTCGGTGCTGACAGCTCAGAGCCTGGAGGCTGCTTTGGAGTCTATGTCTCCCTCTCTCTCTCTCCCCCTCCCCTGCTTGTGCTCTGTCTCTTTCTGTCAAAAATAAATAAATATTAAAAAAAAAAATTTTTAAAAGTTCAGCAAAGTAGGAGCTGAGGAGAATTTTCTCAATCTGATAAAAGGCAAGTAAAACCTGATATCATACTTAATGATGATACTTAACAATAGTGCTCACTATACCATTTCAATTCAAAATTGTACTGGAGATTTTAGTCACTGCGATAAGACAAAAATAAAAGGCATCTAGGCTGGACGATAACATCATCTTTGTAGAAAATGTGCTGTAATCTTCAAGAAACTACTTGATGGTCCCAACTTGGAGGGTGTAAGTCAATATACAAAGACATCATATTTCTATTTGTTAGCAACAACCTGAAATAGAAAATTTTAAGTTGCCATTTACAATGGCATCAGGGGTGCCGGGGTGGCTCAGTCAGGTGAGTGTCCGACTTCAGCTCAGGTCATGATCTCATGGGTCATGGGTTCGAGCCCCATGTTGGGCTCTGTGCAGACAGCTCAGAGCCTGGAGCCTGCTTCAGATTCTGTGGCTCCCTCCCTCTCTGCCCCTCCCCTGCTTGCACTCTCTTTCTCTCAGATAAACATTAAAAAAAAATTTTTTTTAAATGGGCAGGAGAACTGACAAGACGCCACCAAGGCATCACCAAGGAATCCACCAAGGAATATGGATGACAAACAGGCACTTGAAAAGATGCTCAAAGATTAGCCAGGGTTAAAGACTGTACATACCAAGTGTTGGCAAAAACATGGACCAATTCAAACTCTCATAACTTGGTGGGTATGTAAAATGGTATAATCAGTTTGGAAAACTCCTAAAAAGTTACACTTACCGTAACACCTAGCCATTTCACAGGTATTTACCCAAAAGAAATGAAAGCATATACACATACAAGGACTAATACACCAATATCTATGATAGGTGTTTTTTTACTGTTTATTTTTGAGACAGAGAGAGAGCGCATGTGCGCACATACAAGTTGTCTTAATAAAATGTAGAAGGGCAGGGGCAGGGCAGGGAGAGGAGGAGACAGAGGATCCAAAGTGGGCTCTGTGCTGACAGCAGAGAGCCCAATGCAAGGTTCAAACGCACAAACTGTGAGATCATGACCTAAGCCAAAATCAAGAGTCGGATACATAACCGATTAAGCCACCCGGGCGCCCCTACAATAGTTTTATTTGTAATAGCCAAAAACTACAAAGAACAAAAATACCCATCAATGGATAACCAAACTGTGCTTTATCCATGTACTGGAATACTACTCATCAATAAAAAGGAATGAACTATTGGTACTTGTAATAACATGGTTGAATCTCAAACTATGCTGCAAGAGCCAAAACACCCACCTCCCCCAAAAGTCCATATTGTACGATTCCATTATATAAAAGTCTTGAAAACACAAACTAATCTCCAGTGCTAGAAACCGTATCAGAAGTTGTCTGGGAATGAACAAGGAGCAGGACCCAGGAAAAGAGAGATTACAAAAAGGGCCCAAAGCTTCTGTGTCTCCCTCTCTCTGTGACCCTCCCCTGTTCATGCTCTGTCTCTCTCTGTCTCAAAAATAAATAAACGTTAAAAAAAAAATTAAAAAAAAAAAAAAAAAAAAAGGGGCACCTGGGTGGCTTGGTCGGTTAAGCGTCCAACTTCGGCTCAGGTCACGATCTCGCGGTCGGTGGGTTCGAGCCCCGCGTCGGGCTCTGTGCTGACAGCTCAGAGCCTGGAGCCTGTTTCAGATTCTGTGTCTCCCTCTCTCTGTGACCCTCCCCTGTTCATGCTCTGTCTCTCTCTGTCTCAAAAATAAATAAACGTTAAAAAAAAAAAAAATTTAAAAAAAAAAAAAAAAAGGGCCCAAAGCATCTTGTGGGGGTGACGGAAACATTCATTATCCGTGCGGGGAGCAGCTTGTTCACGGCCCCGTAAGTCTTTGTGAATCTTAGGCCTGCAGAATCCCAGCATGCCACAGAGATAACCTGATAGGAGCTGAGGTACGAATCCAAATGTCAGGGTCTGGCAACAGTGTGTCGCACAACCTTGCCTCTGCTTCCAGAAACCCACTTCCAGGCCTCCGCACATACCAAAGCAGTAGAGCAGAATGCTCAAGAGCACACAGACCTCAACTAGAATCCAGGCACTACCACTTTTCAGCTGTGCAGTTTTAGGGACACGGTCCTTCAGCTGTGCAGTTTTAGGGACACGGTCCTCTGTGAGGCTGAGTCTCCTCACCAGTAAGACGAGAATAATGCAACCTATCTCAGGGTGGTCGTAAGAACTGAATTCATCAATGTAACGTACTTAACACAGTGCCTGATACATTTTATCTAAGAAAATGTTCTAAATTATTATTATTAGTTCCATTCCCCTGAGGCTTCCTTACTCTCCCATCCATGTGACTCTTATACAGGACCTCACCCTTAGTACCCTGACCACTCTTTCCAGAAATCCAAGGCACAGAGTGTCCAGATGGTCTAGTCCTATGCAAAAGAATAGCCACTAGCCATGTATAGCTATCGAGCACTTAAAATACGGTTACTCTGTGAGAGTTTTACTTTTTTTTTTTATAAGTTTATTGATTTATTTTGAGAGACAGAGCATGAGCAGAGGAAGGGTAGAGAGAGAAAGGGAGAGACAATCCCAAGCAGGCTCCACACTGTCAGTGCAGAGCCCGATGTGGGGCCTGAACTCATGAACAGCAAGATCATGACCTGAGCCAAAACCAAGTGTCAGATCTTAACCAACTGAGCCACCCAGGCACCCCAAAACGTGATTACTCTACATTTGAGCTGCAAGCTCAAAATGTCAGATTTTGAAAACTTACTATAGAAGTAAGAATATAGGGGCGCCTGGGTGGCTTGGTCGGTTAAGCGTCCGACTTCAGCTCAGGTCATGATCTCACGGTCCGTGAGTTCGAGCCCCGTGTCGGGCTCTGTGCTGACAGCTCAGAGCCTGGAGCCTGCTTCGGATTCTGTGTCTCCCTCTCTCTCTGCCCCTCCCCTGTTCATGCTCTGTCTCTCTCTGTCTCAAAAATAAATAAATGTTAAAAAAAAAAAAAAAGAAAGAAATAAGAATATAAAACATCTCATAATTTTACAATGAATTACGTTAACTGAAATAGATTTTAAAATTAATTTTTACCTGTTTCTTTTTACCTTTTCAAAACATGGCTCCTAGGAAATTTAAAATTACAGACGTGGCTCACGTTACATGTACGTTTCTTCTGGTTACCTCCGGTCTAGCCGGACTTAGCTCCAGGTAGTACAAGCTCTGCCCTCCGGTCGGTAGTTTCATCTATGGAGGGCAAGTCAACCTGCCATTGCTTCACAAAGCCTTAGATGGCCCAGGGAATGAGGGAACTTTCAACAGTGCCTAGACCCAACAGTACCTCATGCCAACACCTACCTACAAAATCCACCTAATGGTTATCTACCACACACTCAAATCTCTCCAAGGACATGAACTCACCAACTCCCAAAGCAGCCCTCGTACCTTGGGACAACTCCTGTGAATCAGACCCCTATTCCTCACGCTAATGAAGACCTACCTCTCGGAAGGGCTGAACTTAGCCCTACTTTACCCCTCTGGGCCGTTTAGAAATGCTCAAGAACGGGAAACTACCATGTGCAGATCGCTTACAATACACTGTGTAAGTTACTGTAACTTTACATTTAACCCACAAAGCAAAAAAAGTAGGTACTGCTGGGAGCTATAGGGGTCAGAGAGATAAAGTGACCTGTCCAAGGTACCAATTACAAAGTGGCAGATTTCAGGGGTCCCTGGGGGGCTCAGTCGGTTAGGCGTCCGACTTCAGCTCAGGTCATGATCTCGAGGTCCATGAATTTGAGCCCTGTGTCGGGCTCTGTGCTGACAGCTCAGAGCCTGGAGCCTGTTTCAGATTGTGTCTCCCCCTCTGTCTGCCCATCCCCTGCTCCTGCTCTGTCTCTCTCCCTCTCCCTCTCTCTCTCAAAAATAAACAAACACTTAAAAACAATTTTTTTTAAAAGTGGCAGATTTCAGCCCAAAGCTGGCTGACTTTGAAACACCTTCATCCAACACTGCTTCTGTGGTTATATCCCCAAATTCCCCTCTCCCACCTCCATCCAACCTGTTAGCAGCCGCAAGTTCAACCCAGAAGCAATCTTGCCCTGGCCAGCTAAGGATGCCCCTACCTGTCTCAGCAGCCCCAAGGATGTCCAGTTTGTCACGGATGGCAGGTGCCAAGGTCAGAGCTTGGATTGGTGTAGGTGCAGAGAAGCCTAGGAAGCTGAGCGCTCGGAGAACCGGCTTGGGTACAAAAAGATCTTTCCAGGCTGTTACATCTGCCTTCTGGTCATGCATTTCAGGCACCCATGTCTTTGCCTTTTTGGGCACCTTTGGAATAGTACTCTGGGAAGACTCCGGCTTTTTTTTCCCTTTCTTTTTCTTCTTTTTTGGAACAGTCTGGGCTGAGCTTTCTGATACCATCTCCTCTACCTCTGGATCAGGACAAACTGTGCCATCTCCCTGGGGCTCTGGCGCAGCGTCTCTGACCTCAGACTCTTTCTCGGCACCGGTCCCTCTAGTCTCCATGTCTTTATTCTTCTTCAACTTCATCTTTTTCTTTGAGGAGCTACACTCTCCTTCCTCGTCTCCCGAAACAGCTTGCGCCTTTCTCTTCTTGGGCCCCTCCTTTGAGAAAAGACTGGAGGAGTTCTTGGCAGGGGAGACCAACTGGTAATCGGTCAGTTCCTCAAAGCACACCAAGTCATCCATCTGTCCATCTGCAAACATATTCGGGTCAATCTTCACCTGCTTCCATTTCCCCACAACTTTGATTCCCTTCGTCTGAAATTTGCCATAGCTTGGCGGCTTTGGCCTTGATTTTGTCTCCTTCAACTTCATGGTTACTGAAAAGAAAAGGAAGGAAATGTTCCATTAAGTTGGCAACTGAGAAGCACAGGGTTCTGAGGCAACAAATATTTTCTGAGCGTATCAGGCCCTGCAAAGAAGTGAGGACACAGACAGAGAGAAGATCAAGTTAGAGAAGAAACACAGCGACAGATCAGGCAGCGGGGCCTGGAACAGAGGGGACACAGGAGATGGGCAGGCACACGCTGCATCTGGTTTGGATTCCAGATCCAATACTTAACTGCCTGTGTGCCATGGACACTTCCGCTTAGTCCTCTCAGAACGTCAGTGTTCTCATCTTTTAAAAAGGGAGAGGCGCCTGCTAATATCTAAGTCACAAAAACGTTTTACGCAAATAAAGAAAATTACGTAGAGCCTGGAGAAAAAAGCTTTCCACAGCCAAGCCATTTTGAAGGCCGAATTAAGAATGAGGAGGCTTGGAGGGAGGGGAGAGGAGGCCGGCTTTATGATCCCGGCACAGACCTTTCCTCCTCCTC
The DNA here is from genome assembly GCF_018350215.1 of Panthera leo. Classification (NCBI taxonomy): domain Eukaryota; kingdom Metazoa; phylum Chordata; class Mammalia; order Carnivora; family Felidae; genus Panthera; species Panthera leo. The sequence goes on from NC_056684.1 coordinate 136,265,128, forward strand.
ACGCCTCGCTCCAAGAAGGCAAAACGCCTATTCCACCATTCTGGCCTTTGCCCATCCAGCTTTGGCATTGCATTTTAAGTCACTTAAAATACATTTCAACGGAGGCCGCTTGAGTGGAACTCGATCCATCTCCTCCCTTTCCAGAAAGGCCAGGAAAAAGGACAGATCCTGGAAGGAAGGATAAAGGTGAAGCGTAGTTCAAATTTGGGTCTGTGGCGGACGTCTCACTCCCTGTGAGCCTCAGTGTCCTCGCCTGTAAAATGGGGATGACGAAGGGGTCTGTCTCAGGGGATCGGTACACCATTACCAGGTGGCGCACGTCAGCACCCGCTGGCCATGGCGGCTGAGCGCTCAGCACGTCAGCACGCAAGGAGGCTTCCCCCACCGCACCTGCGACGCCACGACCGCAAACCACCGGCTTCCACGACGACGGCGGTGGGGGTACTCAGGCCCAGAGGGGCGAGCTGCTCGGCCCCGCCTCAGGCAAGACAAGCGCACGAAGCGGACAGACCGAGGCCACCACCGAGCCAGGAGGCCCACTGCAGGGGCCCCCGGCGCGGGGCCGACGGCCGCCCTCTCGGGGCCCGAGAACCCAGCGGCTTAGACAGACCCGCAGCGGAAGCCCCGGGCCCGACCCCAGTCCCGGTACTGACCGCCTGGAGAAGCCACCGTGGCTCCTTCACACACGCCGGCCGACCGCCTCGCACACCTCCACCGCTCTCCCGCAGCTGCAGCGTCGTCCGCAGTTCCGGGGCGGGGCCTGCACTCACGGACGCATGCGCCCTGCGGCAGGAAGTCCCGCCCCCAGCTAGGCGCCGCTACGTGATTCGCTATGGCTGCATCGCGGACTTCTGCAGGGCGGGGGCGGGGCCGGGGGCGGGGGCGGGGGCGGGGGCACGGGGCGCCTGGCGCTCCGAGAGGTGCGATTGCGTCTTGCTCGCTGGGTAAGCGCCTCTGCTGTTCAGCGTCCAACGGGCTCAGTGTCGGCCCCTGCGCTGGAGCGCAAGTTTTCTTGTATTTTTTTTTAAAATACTTTTCAAGGTTTATTTATTTTTTAACGTTTATTTATTTTTGAGACAGATAGAGACAGAGCATGAACGGGGGCGGGTCAGAGAGAGAGGGAGACACAGAATCCGAAGCAGGCCCCAGGCTCTGACCTGTCAGCACAGAGCCAGACGCGGGACTCGAACTCCCGAACTGCGAGATCATGACCTGAGCCGAAGTCGGACACTCAACCGACTGAGCCACCCAGGCGCCCCTCTTGTATTCTTGGTCTAGCTTCAGTGCAGTGGCTGTCCACGAATGAAGTACCTAGTGCGTGCCTGGAGCCTTTTGCAAACGTTTTAGCATCTAATTTGCAGCCCCAACCAGCCTGTATCGGAGGGGCTGTTTTGTCAAGTTTTTTCACGCCTCGCCCGTTGCTCACTGATGGTTAGGCTACGTTGCCCTGACTCCAAAGCTCATGCTTTTTTTTTTTTTTTAAATTTTTTTTTTCAACGTTTTTTATTTATTTTTGGGACAGAGAGAGACAGAGCATGAACGGGGGAGGGGCAGAGAGAGAGGGAGACACAGAATCCGAAACAGGCTCCAGGCTCCGAGCCATCAGCCCAGAGCCTGACGCGGGGCTCGAACTCACGGACCGCGAGATCGTGACCTGGCTGAAGTCGGACGCTTAACCGACTGCGCCACCCAGGCGCCCCAAAGCTCATGCTTTAATCACCAAGCTAGATTGACTCCTTTGTTATATGCAGAGAAATCGGCTTCACGGTAGATGATGTTCCTTTCAATGTGGGCATCACCACATCACCTGGGAAACATTTCCCATATGGTGTCCCTGTCTGGTGATCTTGGAAAGTCCTAAAGGAATTCATAAAGTTTAGGTCAAGTGAGCCTCCCCACCCCATCTTGGAACCACCATGGGACAGAACTTAACTCATTTCTTGAGGAAAATTGCCAGGGTCCCCAAGAGGCTGGATGGCATAAAGCCTGTGCCCAAGTGGTGTCTGAAGCAGTGTGATGCCTAGAGACTGAAGCTGTCTAGATGACACTGTGACGAGGAAGGGTGCATGTCCCTACTACATGGCAGGACAAAGGGTCCTGTCCCCTCTGAGCTAGTTACACATGTTGGAGTATTGCAGCATTGTCCTGAGAGAACCTTGCCTAACAGGGCTGTGTGGTGGGACAAGGGTCCTCAACAGAAACAGGCTAGAAATAGAGCCCCTGTGGTGGGAGTTGGGGGACCTGTCGAGGGGTCAAAATGGGGCATAGTGGAGATTCTCAGTGGAGGCCTCTGAAAAACTGACAAAAGCATCTGTATTAGGATTCTCCAGAGAAATAGAGGCAACAGGATATGTATATACAGAGAGAAATTTATTTTAAGAGAATGGCTCACAGTGATTGTGGAGGTTTGACATATCCAAACTCAGATAAAGTAGGCCAGCCAAAGAGTCCAAAGGCAGCCAATGGGCAGAATCCTTTCTTACTGAGGGGATGCAGTCTTTGTTTTATTAAAGCCTTCAACTGGTTAGATGGGGCCCACCATCACTGTGGAAGGTAATCTGTGTTCCTCAAAATCCACAGATTTAAATGCTAATGTAATCCAAAAAGACACCTTCACAGAAACATCTAGAATAATGTCTGACGAAATATCCAGGCACAGTGGCCCATCCCAGTGGAGGCAGGAAATTAACCATCAGAGCATTCCAGGAGAGAAAAGGGTAGTTTTTGTTTGGGCGTCTTCCATGGTGGAGGAGACAACTCTGTGGGACAGCCAAGACAGATTTGCAAGCACCAGCTAAGTTAAGGGAGTCTTTTGCCCCTTTATTCCTTGCAGCTTTGCTCAGTTGACCCTGAAGTCACCAAAAGCAGCTGCATGGGGAGGAAGTAAAAGAAAGAGAGGTGAGGAGCAGATTACTTCCCTTCTCCCCAGCTCTTTGTTTCAGAGCCTGGATGAGACCTAAGCCGGGGAAAAGGAAGAAGTTATAAATTTGCACGTGAGGTGGAAATTTTGACATCATGTTAGATCGCATTTTTGTGTCTTTTTTTCACAAGACAACGGGGTGTTGTTCCCCCTGATTATTATGGATGAGACATTAAAATGGCATTCTGTCTGAGTCCGTTTTAGTGAAGGCACAAATACTGAGAAGAAAATGGTAAGTGCAGAGTTTCCTTGCTTGGTTCCTTGGAGAGTGTTAGACCTAGCAAGGAAATTGGCTTAACATCAGTTTCATGACACTTAGCTCAAAGCCTGCTTCAAAGTACAAAAGGATCGAAATTGAAGAGGCTGGGAGAGAGAATGTCTTTGCAGAACATTGCTTAAAACTTGTGGCCAAGGTTGAGTGAAGTATAATTCAGACTTAACAATAATTTAGTTCAACAAGCATCTCCTTCTTTAGGATTCCCCGAGTGTTCTGTATAAAGCATAGTACTTTCAGCTCTGTATTTGATTGGGAGATTTACCTTCTTGTCTAACTTCTCTTAGATTACAAGTTCCCCCAAGGAATTCCCCTCAGCTTTGTCTTGGTGTCCCCTAAAATATCTAGTCCGTGTCTGGCTGACTTAGGGGGTCATAGCTGTTTGTGGATAAATGAATGAGAAAACAGTTGACCTTAGCTTGAAGACAGGTTCCCCCTATCCATTGTCATTGAACCTAGCACCAAAAGTGACAATGAGTACTGACCTCATCAGATAGTATCTGTTCATAGTTCATAGCAGCTTTGTTACAAAAACTAGAAACAACCAAAATGTCCTAAGATAGGTGAATGGTTAAAGTGTGGTATGTGGTAATCATTTTGTGATATCTACATATATTAAGCCGTTAGGTTGTACACCTTAAACTTACACAATGTTGTGTGTCAATTATATCTCAATAAAGCTGGGGGAGGGGGAACCTATGGTACATCTATTCAACATTAGAAAGGAATGAACTAGTGGGTACACACAACTTGGATGGATCTAAAGGGCATCAGGTCGAGTGAAAAAAAGCCCACGTCTAAAGGGCATATCGCAGGGGTGCCTGGGTGGCTCCGTCGGTTAAGCGTCCGACTTCAGCCAGGTCACGATCTCCCGGTCTGTGAGTTCGAGCCCCGTGTCAGGCTCTGGGCTGATGGCTCGGAGCCTGGAGCCTGTTTCCGATTCTGTGTCTCCCTCTCTCTCTGCCCCTCCCCCGTTCATGCTCTGTCTCTCTCTGTCCCAAAAATAAATAAAAAAAAAAAAAAAAAAAAAAAAAAAAACGTTGAGAAAATGACGGAACTCTACACACACCTCTACCAATGCAAATCTCCTAGTTTTGATCTTGGATTAGCACTACAGGTGATGTAGTCACCGGAGGAAATTGGGTGAAGGGGGCGTAGAACCTCTGGGTACGAGCTTTGCAACTCCCTGTAATTCTACAATTACTTCAAAATTAAAAAGTTTTTGAAAAAACTACATTGCTCACATTGTATTCTTACCAAAAACTGTTTAACCTGAATCTAATCACGAGGACACAGTCAGGCAGATCTAGATTGTGGAATATTCTATAAGACGACTGGCTTCTTCAACACAGTCATGGAAAATGAGACAAATCTAGGGTACCGCTTTTATTCAGCATAGTACTCGAAGTCCTAGACATCCAAATTGGTAGGGAAGAAGTAAAACTTTAGTATTTGCAGATGACATGATGCTGTCTATGGAAAACCCTAAAGACACCACCAAAAAACTACCAGAACTGATCAATGAATTCACTAAAGTTGCAGAATACAAAATTAATATACAGAAATCTGTTACATTTCTACATGGTAATAATGAAGCGGTAGAAAAAGAAATTAAGAAAATAATTTCATTTATACTTTGCACCAAAAATAATAAAATACCTAGGAATAAACTTAACCAAAGAGGTGAAAGACCTGTGCTCTGAGAACTATAAACGTTGATGGAAGAAATCAAAGACAACACAAAGAAATGGAAAGACATCCCATGCTCATGGATTGGAAAGAGTGAATATTGTTAAAATGTCTGTACTACCCAAAGCAATCTACAGACTTAATGCAATCCCTATCAAAATACCAACAGCATTCTTTACAGAACTAGGACAAGTAATCCTAAAATTTTTATGGAACCACAAAAGACCCCAAGTAGCCAAAGCCATCTCGGAAGAGAAAAACAAGACTGAAGGTATCATAATTCCAGACTTCAAGTTATATGACAAAACTGTAGTAATCAAAACAATATGGTACTGGCCCCAGAATAGACACATAGGTCAATGGAACAGATGAGAAAACCCAGAAATAAACACACAATTATATGGTCAATTAATCTTCAACATAGGAGGAAAGAATATCCAATGGGAAAAAGACAGTCTAATTCAACAAAGAGAGCGCTGTCCAGTTGGGAAAACTGGACAGCAACATGTAGAGGAATGAAAACTGGACCACTTTCTTACACCGTACACAAAAATAAACTCAAAATAGATTAAAGACCTAAATGTGAAACTTGAACCCATAAAAATCCTAGAAGAGTGCACAGGCAGTAATTTCTCTGACATAGGCAGTAGTAGTATCTTTCTAGAAATGTCTCCCAGGGCCAGGGAAATACAAGCAAAAATAAACTGGCGGGACTACATCAAAATAAAAAGCTTCTGTACAGCAAAGGACACAAAACTAAAAGGCAACCTGCTGACTGGGAGAATATATTTCCAAATGACATATCCAATAAAGGGTTAGTATCCAAAATATAGGAAGAACTGATACAACTCGGGGCACCGGGTGGCTCATTGTTTTAAGCTTCCAACTTTGGCTCAGGTCATGATCTGGTGGTTCATGAGTTCAAGCCCTGCGTAAGGCTCTCTGCTGTCAGCACAGAGCCTGCTTCAGATTCTGGATCTCCCTCTCTCTCTGCCCCTCCCCTGCTCTCTCTCTCAAAAAATATATAAACTTAAAAAAAAAAAAAAACTCAAAAAGAAGAACTGATACAACTCAACACCCAAAAAACAAATAATCCAATCAAAAAAACGGGCAGAAGACGTGAACAGACATTTCTCCAAGGAAGACGTCCAGAGGGCCAACAAACACATGAAAAGATGCTCAGTATCACTCATCATCGGGAAAATACAGATCACTAGAATGAGCTATCACCTCACACCTGTTAGAATGGCTAAACTCAAAAACACAATGAACAACGGGTGTGGGTGAGGATGTGGCGAAAAAGGAACCCTCACGCGCTATTGGTGGGAATGCAAACTGATGCAACCACAGTGGACAACAGTATGGAGTTGCCTCAAAAAGTTAAAAATAGAACTACCTTAGGATGCAGTAATTACACTACTGTTTACCCAAAAAATACAAACACATGAATCCAAAGAGATACACACAGCCGTATATTTATTGCAGCATTATTTACATTAGCCAAAATTTAGAAGCAACCTAAATGTCCAACAGACGAATGGACGAAGACGATGTGGTATATGTACACAATGGAATATTACTCAGCCATAAAAAAGACTGAAATCTTGCCATTTGCAACAATATGGATGGATCTGGAGGGTATTATGCTAAGTAAAATAAATCTGTCAGAGGAAGACAAACACCATCTGATTTCACACATACGTGGACCTTAAGGAATAAAAAAGCAAAACAAACAAGACCGTGAGAGGCAAACCAAGAAACAGACTTTTAACTATAGAGAACAAACTCATGGTTACCAGACGGTGGGGGGATGGGAGATGGGTAAAACTGGTGATGGAGATTAAAGGGCAGGCTTATCATAATGATCCAGGTTTTAGAGGACTGAAGCTTACATAACTGGGGAGGGAGAGCTCTTTTAAAAAAATTATAATTACAATGTCATCCAAAACCAGGGGAGTAGGGCTGAGGGAAGTCCGATTGGAAAGAGACAACTGTCTTAGCCAATTACTTTTAGAATATCATACTTTTGCAAATAGTGAGACTAGTGATGTGAGCACATGACCAGAATCGCTCTCGGGGTCTTAGAAGGAGCCAGCACAGGCAAGGGTCCCCGAGCTCAGATTTCTTTTTTCACTCCATGGCAAACCTGCCTTTGCCTCTATCATCAGTGGTGGCACAGAATTCTATTTTGTGGAGGCACGAAATTTTTACTCCATATTCCCTATTGTTTCAAACAATTGGCTTGCTGTCGTCAGTAACACCATGATGACCATCCACGGGCTGATATTTTTGTGCGTGTGTCTGACTCTTTTCTTAAAATGAGTTCCAAGAAGCAAAATTTCTGAGTCAAATGGAATGGAAGCTTTTATTATCTGTCTCGTGTTGCTAGCCGGAAAGTATGCCTCAGAATACACACCACCCAGCCCAGCAGGAGAGGGTTCGCCTCTCTTTGCCCAGGCAAACACTGCGTGTTTTCAGTTAATTACTACCTGCCGCAGATATTGAAGAGGTTCTCAATCATCTCTCTTTCATCCCCTGTTCTAAGTTCTCCACGACGGAGAGCTAACGTCCATGTTCCCCAGACTCCCGTGTAGCACCACTTCTGTGCATAACCTGGATGGTGCCACATAGTCCCCCCTGTGCCAGAACTGGAAAGTGGGAGGGGGACAGGGCGTTAGCTGCCAATCACAGTAGTGGGACCTTGGTTTCCAGAAACAGCAGGATGCTTAAGACCCGAGCCCAAATCAAGAGTTGGATGCTTAACCGACTGAGCCACCCAGACACCCCTTGATGTCTCAGTTTCTTGATGCTGGTAGTGGTTGCTGCACCGTCGGTGGTCCAGGTCTTCAGTGTCATTCTGAGGATGGAATTTCAACCTTGAACCTCCTCCTCCAATCTTGAAACTATTTGAAGGCACCTAATTCCCTGTGTTAAAACCCATTGTGCTTAAGTGAGCTGGAGTGACTTCTGCTACTGTAGTTAAACCTTGACTAATAAACCAGTAATAGATGCCACACACACACACACACACACACACACACACGCACACAGATATCTGCTTTAAAAAGCAATTTTACTATTAGTGAGATTGCACATCTTTTCATATATTTATTGGCCATATGTAATTCTCTCCTTGGAGACTACCTCTTCTTGTCTTCGGGTTTCTTTTTGGAGAAAGTTCTTTTCAAGGGCACCTGGGTGCCTCCATCAGTTAAGTGTCCGACTCTTGATCTCAGCTTGGGTCTTGATCTTAGGGTCATGAGTTCAAGCCTCATGTCAGACTCCCTGCTGGTCATGGAGCCAACTTAAAAAAAGAATAAGGAAGAAAGAAAATAAATAGTTCCTTTCAAAAACTGATTCATAAAAACGCTTGACAATGCAGAGAGTAACAGTGCAAAGGTTTGGGTTTTTTTCCCCCCTTGGTAGGTCACTTGCTCTCATCCTTGTTCATGGTGCTTTTAATGGCAGATGTCGTCTGATGGAACCACTTTTTCCTGTCCCACAGGTTGTCTTTCTAGTTGTCTTCTAGTGACAGGAAATTCAGAGAAACCACTTTGCCTGTTTCTCCCCATGGGGAATGTCCTTGATGTCATGAATGCCGCCAGGAAGGCAGAGCCAATACCAACCCATCCAGAGACTTTTCCTGCAAGCTAGCTCTGCAAACCTCTCCCCCGCTTGTCCCAAGGACGGTGGTTATGCAGGATCTCAGGGAGACTGGAGCAGTTTTTGCCAAACTGTTCGGGTTGCTGTTCCAAAGCTAAAGAGGGCTGGGCCGGGCCCTGGGTCTGGCCACCTCATTTCTTTGTGTTGCATAAGAGGCAAAGCCTCTTTGCTTAGGACAATCAAGGATGTCCTGCCCCCCTTTTCCGCCATTTCTTTCATTTCCTGCCCTTCCTTTCCTCCTCAATCTCACACTGAGATTCTCGCTTTCCTCTCTCTCCTCCTTATTCATGCGCCCATTCAAAACCCACTTACAGAGCTCCTGAGTACTAACCCAAGAGAAAAAGAAAATCTATACTTTCGTGGAACTTATTCCACTAGAAACAATAAATGGAATAATAGGTCTATTTTCTGAGTGTCCCTGTGTCACCACACTCTGGCACATCAAGACTAATGAACTGTTCCCAGGTCACAACGAGCAAGGATTCCAACCCAGGCCATTGGCTCAGAGATCATGCTGTTAACCACCAACCCATGCTTCCCTATGGGATTAGGGCCGAGTTCCTTTCAGTTCTGAGCTCTGTTCTCTTTGCATTGAGCTCCCGCATCTAATTGGCTTTCTAGTCCCAGGTTTGGCAGGTCAGCTAGAGCTGGCGGACAATTCTGGAACTTGAGTCTCTGGCCCTTGGTTCAGGTCGCAATTCCCCAGCTCTTTGGGATTCCTTTCCGGAGTTCCAGTCTGCAGTCCCCACTTCCTGGTCTGCTGGTTTCGTCCACAAAGGAATCGCTGGTGGGGTGCACTACCTCTCTTGGCCCGTCACCTCTTAGTTACCGCTGGTGGGCTTAGGCACACACGTTCGTGCACCTCATTTTATGTAGATAAAAGCTATTGCTAACAGGCGTCTCCAAAGCCGAAAAGCCACAAAAATTGGTGGGCACGGGTCAAGAACCTAAGAGCTATTAGAGCGATCACTCCCAAACCCAAAGCCTCCTGCGTTAGGATAAGAGGCTCATGGCACAGGTTAAATCGACACTAGGTCACCGGCCAGCCTCAAGAAAATTTCCATGCGGCGAGGAACACTGTAAAACACTGTACAATCCTCAACCCAGCTGCACACCCCTTGCAGGGATTTGCTCAGCCCTGGGAAGCCCAAAGTCTTAGCCAAAAATATCCTTAAACTCTAAACAGTCACGTGGTCCATTTTCTGGCACATCTGCTTTTTTTTAACGTCTACGGAACTGTAGTCCCGGAAGCTAGAAGGATCTGCCAAAATGGCAAAATCTTTACTAAGCTTATTTTGTGTCCTGAGAAATTGTCTTGGTAACCATCAGGTTGGGCGCCCCAAACTGTGGCTAGATAGAAACATGGATTGCACCCCTTTTTCGGCTAGGGTCCTAGCAAACTGCTGCTAGCCCTTGAGGAAAATTACAATGGCCACCACAGGGAACGTTCCAATTAGATAAGATCATTTAAGAAGTGCACTTGAGGGGCGCCTGGTTGGCTCAGTCGGTTAAGCGGCCGACTTCAGCTCAGGTCATGATCTCGCGGTCCGTGAGTTCAAGCCCCGCGTCGGGCTTTGTGCTGACAGCCCAGAGTCTGGAGCCTGTTTCGGATTCTGTGTCTCCCTCTCTCTGACCCTCCCCCATTCATGCTCTGTCTCTCTCTGTCTTAAAAATAAAATAAATGTTAAAAAAAAAAAATTAAGAAGTGCACTTGAAAGTCCTTAAATTAAAAAAAAAAAAAAAAAAAAGTCTCCAAATTAGGGGCGCCTGGGTGGCTCAGTTGGTTAAACATCTGACTCTTGATTTCAGTTCAGGTCTTGATCTCACGGCTCAGGGGTTTGAGACCAGCATCAGGCTCTGTCCTGACAGCTCAGAGCCTGGAACCTGCTTTGGATTCTGTCTCCCTCTCTCTCTGCCCCTCCCCTGCTCGTTCTCTGTCTCTCAACAAAATAAATAAACGTTAAAAAACAACAACAACAAAACCTTGTAAACGTTAAGAAAAAAAAAACAAAAACCTTGTCAAATTCTGGTAAATATCAGAGCAGCAGATTGGGCTAAAGGTGAAAATTGTTCCCAGAGTCAGCTCTCTTGGATCTCTGCCTGCAGTACCTTGTAGAAAAAGAACACAAAGTATCTTTTGCACCTTCTCTGAGAGTGCCTCTGGAGTCCAAGGGTTTTGTTTTTTTTTTCAATGTAAGACAGAGAAACTAGAGGGATCTCATGGAAAGAACTGGTTTTTACTTACACCCCCATCTTACACATGCCTTATGGTTCAGATCATGAATGTCCTCCCTGTAAAGGTCAAGGAGTTAATGATTTCTTTGGGGTCTTCTAGCACAATCGATAACATCTAAGCAGTGACTGGGCCAGGTAGTCATTTGGATGTACATTTTCCAAGACCTCTGACTCCAGACACCTTGACCCCAGGACCCCTGGCTCCAGGGCATAAGTGACTTATGGAGGACACCTGAGCACTCATCCTTGTTTTGACCAGTTCCTGGATGCCTGAGAAGACATGTACGCTGGACCACATCCTCAGGAAAAACCCTAGACCCCAAGCAAAGGCGAGTCTCCCTCTCTCTCTTTCCTTTCCCTTCTGAGTCTCCCAGACACTCCATCTGTTATACTCTATCACTTACCCTATTCAATAAACTCTGCTCTCGCTTCTGCTCAGCCTGTGTTTGATTTCTACCCTGTGTGATGCCAAGGACCATCTTGGCTGATCCTTTGGGATCCTCTCTGGGTCCCCGGACCCAGTCAGCCTGCATCAAATCCTGCCAGAAATGTTTACTGTTTGTCTCAGCTTAAAAAAAAAAAACAAAAAAAAAAACAACAAAAAAAAACGCAACTACACAGTAGTGCTTCGGTCAGAAATTGGCCAAGTTGCAAAACACGCTACAAAAATTTTTTCAATGTTTATTTATTTTTGAGAGAGACAGAGTGAGCAAGGCGGGGAGGGGGGCAGAGAGATAAGGAGACACAGAATCCAAAGTCTCTGTCAGCACAGAGCCCCATGCAGGGCTTGAACCTGTGAACTGCGATATCATGACCTGAGCGGAAGTTGGATGCTCAACAGACTGAGCCACCCACGTGTGCCTGTTAAAAAAATGTTTAACCTTCCTCCCCTAAGCTAAAATGAAACTAAGTACCCAGAAGGAAAGTAAAACCTTCCCAAGCCTTTGTAAAAGTATTTACTGAAACAGATAAAGCAGTTAGATGGGTGGACCAACCTGTGATATTTGTACTGCAACCTGGGGCGCCTGGGTGGCTCCGTCGGGACAGCTCAGAGCCAGGAGCCTGCTGCGGATTCTGTGTCTCCCTCTCTCTCTGCCCCTCCCCAGCTCGTGCTCTGTCTGTCTCTGTCTCAAAAATAAATAAACATTTAAAAAAAATTAAAAAAAAAAAAAAAAGTCAGGGACAAAAATGCTCAGCGGCTACCCAGTCGTGAACCCTCTCACTCTTGAGTTGGGCTTTCTCTCAATAAATTCAGTTGCTTTGCTCACTCCCTGTTGTCTGCAAGATTCATTCTTGGACTCTGTGGGACAAGGACCAGCATCCTGTAACATTGGCAGACCTCTGGCTCCCGCTGGTTCTCAGTTCTAGATGGGTCATTAGCAGGTGCCGGTTTCGGTGACACCTGGTCTGCACTACAACACAGCTGACTGCTCACATCCCCGCCTAACATGAATGACTACATCCAGTTTGGCGCCCCCCCCCCGCCCAACACACAATGTCTATTGCCTGGCGAGCCCAAAAGCCTAACAGTTCTATTACAGTTTCGTTTTCCCGTAAAAACAAAACCTACCTCATTGGCTGTGCTTCAGTCAGAAGGGAGTCGTGTTATAAATATCCTGAGTCAGATCTTCTGGAAACACATCCAAGGTTTCAGGCTCAGACTTCTGGGTCCGAGACCCGTTTTGAGAAAGTCTGCTTCTCTGGGTAACACAGGGAGGGGTGGGCAGGGGCTCTTTCCCCTGACCTCCGATGGCAGGTGGGCGGGGGCTCCGTGAGTGGGAGGGAAGCTCTTGTGGATCCATTTGGTGAAGGTTCTTTCGTTCAGCATCACGGCAGTTGGGGTGGGGAGGGGAGGGACTCCAGCCCCAACCGCCCCTGGGCTCTGGGGCTTTGACACCATGAGCCTTGTTTGAGCCTGGGTGGAAATTGGCTAAGCAGGGGAAAAAGACAAGCGTCAGGAGGAACCAAATCAGAACCATTCCAAGCCCAGGCTTTGGAAGCAGCTGGACTTGGGGCAGATCACCTGCCAGCTCTGTGGCAGAGATGTGTCGTCATCTATAAAATGGGGATCGTAAGCTCTCTTTTCTCATCATCTTAAGTGACGAGATGACGAGATGACGCGAGAACAGAAACCTAGAGCAACTTGACTACAATCTATGCCTTTAAGGCGTAATTGGTTCTTATTTCCTAATTCTGGCATCTTTTAAACGGCTCTGTGGAACTTTAGGAAAGTCCTGGGAAGAGCTGAGAAGTTGGTGCTGGGGTTTTGGGGAGGAAGGAAGCAGCCTGGTTGGAGAAATGAAGTCCACTCGCCAGCCTCCCTTAACCCTTTCCAGGCTGCTGCCTGGTGGAGTTTTGAAGTGATGGGGGGGGGGGGGGGTCCAGAACTGACGGCCAAGAAAGAATTCTTGAAGAAGTCTTTGGTCCACAAAGGGTGATTTTAGGAAAGCACGGGGGGCAGGACCCGTGGGCAGAGAGAACTGCCCTGGGGTTGTGCAGGATAACTGGTTATATGCCATGGAGTTGGGGCCGATAAAGTCAAGATCAAGTTTCTTTAAAAAAATTTTTTTTAATGTTTATTTATTTTTGAGAGAGAGAGAGAGTACGGGAGGGGCAGAGAGAGAGGGAGACATAGAATCGGAAGCAGGTGAGCTGTCAGCCCAGAGCCTGACGTGGGCCTCAAACTGAAGGTGATGTCATGACCTGAGCCAAAGTCCGAGCTTAATGGACTGAGCCACCGAGGCACCCCACCAGAGGAAGTTTCTTAAAGGGATTTCCTCATGCCAAAGAAGACTCACAGATTACTGGAGGCCTAGCTATTGTCAAGCTAAAGTGGATTTTCCCTCTAGCAAGACATTAGCATTAAGATAGTAGGGAGGTCCTGGAGATTAGCCAATAATAAGATGGCCCCTTTCTTAAAGTATTACTAAGATATTTGTAAACTAAAGGAGACTCTAATCAGTTTAACCTTTTGTTTTCTGTCCTGTCCTTTGTTCTTGGGCTGCTGGGAGTGCCTGAGGAATATTATTTCACTCAGATCCCACTTGAGAGCGGTTTGTGGGGTGTTAGCTTGCCTTATGCTCCCTTATCACTGTCGTTAGAAGTTCAGAACAGCCCCTCGGGACCGCTTGAACCCCTTGAGTTTTCAAAGCTGTAGGCACACCCCCAGTTCTGGTGTTCCCCTCCCCCCCATCCAACTCCACCCTGTTAAAAAAGAAACAAACCCAGATTGGACTCATTGCCCTCCCCACCCCCCCCCCAAACAGCGCACCAAGACTTAATTACAATTTCAACCTCTCCCAGGAATGTGACCTTTTAAGAGTCCATCTGTCATTTCCTGATCAGCCCTAGTGAAGTCATCTGCCAGGTACAAACCCTGACGTTCCCTTCTCCTGAAAAAGATGTCCAGGCCTGAAACAATCCTTTCTTTTCTTTTGCTAATGATGTCTTGCCTCAGTCTCCTTCTTACAGGAAAGCCTTCGTTTTTGTGCAGCTTCTCAGGGCATCTCTCTACTTGCTAGATGGGCTGTTGCCCTGTAACTGGGACTCGGGGGGTTAAGAGCACCTGGCTCTGGGGGTGGGGGCAGAGCCCAAACAGCTCTGGCTTGGCCACTCACCACTGGCAACATCCAAAGGCAGAGAGATGAGCAGTGGAGAAACAAGAAAGGGATTTATTTCAGTGAGGCCACCATCAGGAAGACAGTGGACTACTGTCCCAAAGGCCGTCTCTAAAGTGCCAAAATACTTCAAGGTTTAGATATGGAAAATGTGGACAAAGTCCGTGAGTACTGCAGATGGTCGGTCAAGGTCAGGTCCTCACTGTCTTGGGGTCAGTCTTGGGGTCTTTATTGCTGGAGGGGATAGTTTCCGGTTCTCACAGCAGGATGCTTGGCCCACGGTCTCCAGCCTGAGTTGAAAGATAAGCTGTTGGGGCACCTGGGTGGCTCCGTGGGTTAAGTGTCAAACTTCAGCTCAGATCGTGATCGCATGATCGCATGATCGCATGTTCTCATGGTTCGTGAGTTCGAGCCCCGCATTGGGCTCTGTGCTGATAGCTCAGAGCCTGGAGCCTACTTTAGATTCTGTGTCTCCCTCTCTCTCTGCCCCTCCCCTGCTGCTTGCGCTTTGTCTCTCTCTCTCAAAAATAAACATTAAAAAAAATTAAAAAAAAAAAAAGATAAGCTGTAAGGAGGAACCTAATCAATTAGAAAGGAAAAACTGAGGTCAGAACGGAGGTAATGAAGTCCCTTCAGGCGGATACATGATTTGCTTAATAAAGCCAATTAGATCTTCAAATTTACTTGGGTTGAATTTTGTGGTTTAACAGCCTTTCAGCAGTTTTGAATCTGGTGGGTGCCAGTCACTCTCTGCACCATGGAAGTCGTCCAGATAGCCACCTTAGCCTCTTCCCTGGCTTCTAAGATGGCAGCATCCAAGGTGATGGCAGTGAGCCTGGCCAAAGCCACCTCGGCAGCCTGTGGCAGTGCCCTCGCCGGACTTCCGTCCGCAGGTGAGTGTTCAGGGAGGAGCTGGTGTGGAGCGAGGAGGTAGACGGGGAGGGACAGAGTCCATTTCTGGCTTTACCTCCTTTAGGTTTTTACCTAGGTGTCCAACCAGGTTTTCATAGCAGTTTGAGACCCCTGTGGGGTCCCAGATTCAGAGCATTGATTTTAACTAAATTCTTCAGTTTGGGCCTGTTTTCTTCATTAGTTTCTGGGAGCTCTGTCTCCCGTCTTAGCTATTTATTCTTGCTGCTTATTTTCCCTTTAACCTCTGTTATATAACAAAAACTCAACCGAGTACATTTTAACAGAATTTTTAAAAGTCTATTTATTTATTTTGAGAGAGAGAGAGCATGTGTGCGTACACACGTATGTGGGGGAGGGGCAGAGAGAGAGAGAATCCCAAGCAGGCTCTTGCTGTCAGCGCAGATCCCGACTCGGGCTCAATCTCACAAACTCCTGACATGATGACCTGAGCTGAAGTCAAGGATCCAACACTTAACTGCTTGACCACTGAGCCACTCAGGCGCCCTCAACTGAGGGTCTAGTTGGCTTTATTATGAGTCAGTTCATGAATCTGGCAACATCCCAACTGGCAGGTCTATGGAACACGAAAAGTTCTCAAAGGCAAAGAGAGAGAGAGAGCAGAAAAAAAATTATTAGCAGAGAGTCCATTGTTTTAGGCAAGGTCACCCTCCTAAGGGGAAGGGAAGGGGTCCATCAGTAAATTTCCTAGTGCTCTCAGTGAAATTCCCATGTTGACTGGCTAAGGCTTATATTCCTGGGGCACTGAAACTGCCGTCAGGTTGGGTGTGAAGTCTTGGTTTACACTTGGGGCTTTAACCTAAGTGATGCCATTTTGGGCCTGTGGTTTTCTTTTTAGCCCCCTTCCCCTGCCAATAACCCCCCCCCAAAGTCAACCTTTCTTATATGCTTAATGTGTATCCGTTTTTCATACCGTATTTATTTTTGCAAATGGGTGTTGGCTTTTGTTTGCAAGTTTAATTTATATGCAGAATAGTGCATTGCCGACCTTATTCTATTGCTTTTTCTGCACTGAGAACCACGTTTTTGAAATTGTCAATGTCAGTAGGTGAGTGTCTAATACTCCCCACTTGGAGGTAACTGACCCTGGAGAACAAACCCCCCCCTTTAGGGCCCCCACTCAGTGCTTGGAAGTGTGACAAGGAATGCTGGCCACAGCCAGCAGCCCTCCCTGTTCGCTAGAAACATAAGGACTCCCGAGCTTGTGATAAGCAATCCATAAAATAATAAGAAAGCTAGATGTTATCAGACACTGTGCCCTCCTACTCTCTATGCTTAGCACTTAACATTTACCAATTGGTTTAATTATCATAACAACCGCGGAGGAAGACAACACTGACCCTCATGTATGAATAAAGGAACGTTGGCCAAAAGCCCTAGACCAGGAGGTGGGGTTGCTCTCAAGCCTGGGATAGGAAGTAGAATCAAAATGCAAATCTGGTCTAGGGAGGAGGCCTCAGGGAGGGGCAGCTTCTGGAAGGACATGGCCACCCTCTGCATGGATGACAAGTGTGGGCGCCCAGCAGCGGGCTAACCAGGTGAACAGCACCCATTTCCCATGGGCCTTCTGTGTACATAGGGGACCAGATAGGCCAAGCTCCTGGCCAGCCTGGCGTCACCTTTCCTGCCAAACAATAATGTCGAATAGCAAATACCTTCTAACTGGACTTTTTTTTTTTTTTTGTAAATATTTTTTAATAATTTTTTTAAGTTTATTTATCTATTTTGAGAGAGACAGAGAGAGCACGAGTGGCGGGGAAGGGAAGAGAGAGAAGGAGAATCCCAAGCAGGCTCCACGTGGTCAGCCCAGAGCCCGACGCGGGGCTTGAACTCACGAAACCAGGAGGTCGTGACCTGAGCCCAAATCAAGAGTCAGATGCTTAGCCACTGAGCCACCGGATGCCCCTCTATCCAGGCTTTTGATTCTTGAGTCTCTGACTCCATACACCCCAGGTGGCCCCTCTGATTTAACTTTTTTTTACCATCACCCCAAGTCTCTCTTCCTGGGGAGCTGGATGAGTTCGTTCCTGCACATCTTTCTATCTTTTGCAGTCCTAGCCCCTAGGGCTGCAGCAGACATCTGCGGGGGTTTGTTTGGTTTTGTTTGAAACAAACCAGCCTTAGAAGGCAGAGAGAAAGAAAAAGTTCTGATCTCCCCACAAACAGCCAACCAACCAATTCACAGACAGACAAAAAAAAAAAAAAAAAACAACAAAAACCCACAAAGCAAAAACGGTATGTGATAATAATTGGGTTTTCTGAAACAGGGACTTTGAAGCCTGTCTCCAGATAACTTGAGGTGGAGGCATGCAAATCCCTTCAGGGCAGGTCATTTACATCTGGAATTGGACTCCCCAGCAATCCTCACCAAGTTCAGGGCTGTGGGAGCCACCTTCCCAAGAAACCCCCCTTGTCCGAGTGAAGCAGGGAGGGGGACAGGTGCAGTCATTTCCTCCTGTCTCCCAAGCTGGGCAGCGCCCTCCCCATAGGTGGGCTGTAGGCTCAGGGAGCAAAGGGGAGGCCAGTATGGATCCACTCACAAAATGTTCTTTTGGTTTCTAGTCAAGGTTGGTGCAGCTGTGATGGGAGGAGGTGAGTCTCTGCAAGGAAGAGGTTCAAGTCCTTATCTGCCCCCCCCCAGCCCCAAGGACTTGGGGAGCAACCATCCTCGTCCAGGCCCAGGTTTGCCTCGGCCTCGCGTGGATGGTAGAGGAGGAGGCAGATTGGGAGAGATGGGCAGGAAGCAAGGAACTGGAAACAAGAAATGAAGGGGCCTCTGTCGTAGGATGATTTCTCAGCATGGTGCCCAGTGACCCTCACCCTTTTTAAAAAAAATTTTGTTTTCATATTTATTTATTTTTGAGGTTGAGAGAGAGAGAGAGGGACACAGCGTGAGTGGGGAAGGGGCAGAGAGAGACGGAGACAAAGAACTCAAAGCAGGCTCCAGGCTCTGAGCTGTCAGCACAGAACCTGATGCGGGGCTTGAACCCGTGAGATCTTGACCTGACCCGAAGTCAGATGCTCAACTGACTGAGTCACCTAGGCACCCTGACCCCCACCCTTCTATACTCCTCCCGCCTTTGGAGTGCCGGGGGGGGGGGGGGGGGGTCATGTGAACATGGTAAGATACCACTCCCATAATCATGTTAAGTTATATGACAGAAGGGAGGCCAAGCGGATGTGTCTAATCTATTCACATGAGCCCTTTATTTTTTAATATTTTAATTTTTTTAAATATTTATTTAGTTTTGAGAGAGAGAGAGAGAGAGAGAATAAGCGGGGGAGGGCCAGAGAGAAACGGAGACACAGAATCCAAAGCAGGCTCCAGGCTCTGAGCTGTCAGCACAGAGCCCAACACTGAGCTTGAACTCACGAACCATGAGATCATGACCTGAGCCAAAGTTGGACGCCCAACTGACCGAGCCACCCAGGTGCCCAGTCACATGAACCCTTTAAAAGCAGAGAATGTTCTCTGCTCTTCACAGAGGAGGAATCAGAGATTGGATTGGAGGGGGATTTGAAGTTTCTTACCACGGGTTCCGAATGAGAGCCCAGTCTGGCTGAACACTTGATTTTGGTCTTGTAAAACCTAGACAGAGAACTCAGGCCCTCCTGGACTTTTGACCTGCGCTAAAATGTAAGAACTGGGCATTATTTTAAGCCCTGACTTTGTGGTCATTTGTGAGGCAGGGTTAGAAAAGCAGCAGAGGCCTGCTATCGCTTTTCCCTTCACCAGGCCGAGGGGTGTTCCCTCGGGAGCTGAATGAACACGCTCAGGCAACCCCAGGACTCCTGAAATTCCTGGCTTCACTTGGTGCCCAAATCTGGGTCCTGCGCCTGCGAGATTCCAGGGGCCCCTGCCTGCCCGCAGGCGCCCCCGCTATCAGGGGAAGCCAGGCCCCTCCACGGCTAACCATCTTCCGGCACACGATGGCCGGCATGCTGCAGGGAGGAGCATAGGGAGGCACATTCTCACTGTGCGGGTCTAGGATGGCCTCCTGTCCAGGTGGGCGTCTTCAGCAACACCGTAGAGGCTGCTGGGAGTTGCTCAATGTCTACTCCTTCCTTCTGGCTCACGTGATTGCTGGGCCTGATTTCCGGCTAGGTGCATGATCTCCAGGGGAAGGACTGCCATTTTCAGTCTCTCTTGCTGCTGGGTGTGCTCACTCAGCTGGGTTCTTCTGGCCGGTGAAAGATGAGTAGAACGAAGTATACGATGCTCTGGGCATAAGCAGTTAAAAGGGAGCCGGTGGACCCGCCTTTGCCCCTCGTCCCCTTCCCGTGACTTCTGCTGCAGGCGGGGGAGTGGCCATCATGAACCAGCGGATGACAGCAGCACCTTAAGGAAGGCAGAACAAGACTGCAGGAGCCTGGGCCCCAGGAGCAGAGCCACCCTCTCCCCCACACCCCAGCCGAGACTCATGACTGAGTAACAGAAAGAAACTTCCCTTGTTCAAGTCAAGAGGGTCTCTTTCACACCAAGCAGA
Source organism: Panthera leo (assembly GCF_018350215.1). Classification (NCBI taxonomy): domain Eukaryota; kingdom Metazoa; phylum Chordata; class Mammalia; order Carnivora; family Felidae; genus Panthera; species Panthera leo. The sequence goes on from NC_056684.1 coordinate 136,284,943, forward strand.
CATATATTCTAATGAACACAGTTGGGTATCTTGATGACCATAGAGGAATCAGTCCAACAGAGGGTTGCATTTACCTGTGCCTTCTCTATACGCCACTAAAATGACAGTAACAGACCAAAGATGCTTAGAACCACAAGGGCAAAGAGGAGCGGGAAGGTGACAGTAACACTACATTAGGAGCTGGAAATCACACAGCCATGTGGTTCCCCACTTAGCAGTCCCGAGAAAGCTGAATCTTAAGTTGTCAGTGGAGGAGGGGAGAAAGAGGCAGCTCTGCCCGGGATGACCCCCCAGGGCTCAGCTTCTGGAAGGTGGCGTTGCGGTGGGCCAGCACAAGTCTGTTGGATGTCTGTTACAGGAATGAGGCAGATCCCCAGAGATCCCCTCCAGCAGACCACTGGCACTTGATTTTTGGCAAGGCTGGGTCTCTGGGACAAGGGGCACCAGGTACTGCTGAGAGCAGGACCTTCTTACTAGAACTGAGTTCTCCTACAAGCGTTGAGACCCTCGACCTTCATTGATAGGTCCCCAGAACGCTGGTGGCCAGGTTACAACGCTCAGAATAAAGGGAGGAAGATTCTTCTCGGGAGTCTTACCAGCCCAGGAAAAGAAATGCTCACATTCTGACACGTGGGGAGAGGGGCACTCGTTGAAAGTCTCAGCCAGATTAAGGTGTGGTCCCCGAGCGGATAAGAGCCACCCCTGCCGGAGTCCAGCTCCGGCAGGTCCGGGGGTTCCCGAAGGATGAACGGCGTCGGCAAAAAAGTGAAAATAAAACAAAACAAAAATAAAAACAAAAACAAAAAACTAAAATAAAAAACTAAAATAAAAATGGACACACAACAGCAGTGTGTTGAACTGGCCGATTTATTGCAGTAAACGCGGCATTATATATGCGAATGATTTCCTTGTAACGTACGTCATCTATGTTTTTCTAACATTACCCAATTCTAAAATTGTCCCTTTGTATAATCACCCAATAAGGAATAACATGATTGTTTTGTCGTAACGTCCCCTCCTGCCCTTTGCTTATTGATTAATTTCTTTTATTTTTATCATGTATCTATGTTTATCTATAATGTGTAAAGCATTTGCTTTGCTGTTCTCACGAAAGGCCATTTATCTCTCAACACCTCAAGTGGAACAGTTACAGGGACATAACCTCTTAGTTTTTTCCCTGAACCCTTCGTGGTTTTAAAGAACAAAAGCGTTCGCCTGGGTCCGAGGTGCCAGGAAGGGGGCCAAGAGGGCCTTAGAAACCCACGCCTTATACATTCTCAGAGAGACAGTGCACCTAGGAACCAATGAACCATTCTGTACTTTAACCGACTAGGTTCAATCACCATCTGGAATGCCTCCGGGGGGCCAGGTGGGCCTAGGGGTCAGAGTGACCTGTGTCCATAGATATGCTCCTTAGTTACCGGAGTGGGGCTTTCGGATCCATATGTCTCTCCTTCGTTGGCCGCCTTTGCTGGCAAATGCATGAGGCTATCCTTCCCGCAAGTAGAGGAGTCTCCATGGGGAATGGCAAGGGCTAAACGTAAGGCCGCACAATGTCTTGCGGAATCTTATTTTCTTCCCTAATGGTTTTTTTTTTCTTCCAGGGGGCCTGCCGAGGGCCATTCCCCAACAGACAATACCCCAGGTAGTTTTAAGGCCAAATTACCTAAAAGCGGGAGTACCAGAAGCTTCACTGTCGGCGGGCCGCCCTGCAGTCACCAGTCCGTCCACAGCCCGGGCCCTGCCACTCAGGCTGGGTAGCTCGGCTTCCAGCACACCCCTGCAGGAGAGCCTGACACCAGACATCTAGGAAGGCTCAGACACGAAAGAGCAGCACTGTTTCTGGCCCTCTCTCTCCTTTCGCCCCGAGCCCTGAGACACTCACCTTCTGACCGAAATGCAGCTTCATCACCGGCTTCCCCACCTGACAGGAGAGGGACCCATGGGGGACCACAGTGGCTGGTCTGAGAGTGTGGAAAGCAGTGGGCACAGAGAGGGATCCCGAGATGAGGGGAATGTAGCTGGCCCAGGAAGGTTGCGGATGGAGACGCTATGACTTGCGTTAGCATCCAGTCTGGGCGAGAGAAGAAGGGGAGCCCTGCCACCGTCCTCCGTGACTTCGGAGACACCTCTAAGGCACCCCGGATACTCACAGAGCAACTTAAAAGGGCTGGAACAGGAGGATCAAGACAAATAACATTAAAAACAGATCTACTATGGGGGGGGATGCGTGGGTGGCTCAGTTGGTTGAGCGTGCAACTTCAGCCCAGGTCATGATCTCACAGTTTGTGGGTTTGAGCCCCGTGTCGGGCTCTGTGCCGACAGCTCAGAGCCCGGAGTCTGCTTCAGATTCCATGTCTCCCTCTCTCTCTGCCCTTCCCCTGCTTGCTCTCTCTCTCATATTCTCTCTCAAAAATACATAAATATTAAAAAATATTAAAGGGGCGCCTGGGTGGCTCAGTCGGCTGAGCGTCCAACTTCAGCTCAGGTCACGATCTCACAGTTTGTGGGTTCGAGCCCCACATCGGGCTCTGTGCTGACAGCTCAGAGCCTGGAACCTGCTTCGGATTCCGTGTCTCCCTCTCTCTGCCCCTCCCCCACTTGTGCTCTGTCTCTCTCTGTCCCTCAAAAATAAATAAATAAATGTAGGAAAAATTGAAAAAAAAAAAAAAAAAAAAGAACCCACATCTACTATGGGGTGCTTGAGTCGCTCAGTCACTTAAACATCCGACTTTTGGTTTTTGGCTCAGGTTATGATCTCTCAGTTTGAGTTGGAGCCCCTGCTTGGGATTCTCTCTCTCCCTCTCTCTCTGTCCCTCCCTCCCCCCCCCCCCAAAAAAATAAGTAAACACACTTTAAAAAAATTAACAGATCTATTACGGTCAAGACATTGCCCATGACTCATCACATAAAATCTGCACCCCAAGATTTTTGCTGCCCCTGTTTTATAGATCTTGTTAAAAGAACTTGTGAAGAAATGATCCAGAGTCCCTAACTCTTGCTGCTGTTGAAGATGGGCATCTTTCCACAGGCTGAGAACGGCTGGCTTTGTGGCTTATTTCCAGCTGGGAGCCTTGAACTGGCTTCTTGCCCACCAGCTCTCTCCCAGCCGCCTCCTCCAGCAACCAGCCTGTATTCGGGGAGATAAAATTATTTACCTGATGAACCAAACCATTTCAAATTGCTGAAGAAGTTCAAGGTAGGGTGGGGGAGGTGGACGACTTCACCAGTTTCAGCCATCTTTGGGCCAGCCCCAGCCCAACTCTCTCGAGTGTCTTTGGTAACAGCGATTTTCTGAAGGAAAAGGTAACCGCAAAGGAACATTTGTCTTTTTTTTGAAAAATTTTAACAGATGTTTATTTATTTATTTTGAGAGATAGAGTGTGTGCGTGTGCGCATGAGCACGGGAGGGGCAGAGAGAGAGGCGCACCGAGCCCGATGCGGGGCTCAATGTCACGAACTGTGAGATCATGACCCGAGCCAAAATTGGGAGTCAGACAACGTAACAGACAGAGCCACCCAGGTGCCCTGAGAAGGAATATTTTTCAAACTGAAATTGTGCCAGGCTTTTTTCCTGACAGTTGCAAAGACTTAGGGACCGTCCTCGTTTGAGTGACCTACCCTACAATCCTTAACCAGCCTCAGAGTGTTCTCTGCTGGAAAGCTGACAGATCTGGACCTGGTTGCGGTCCAGTCCGGACCAGGGCGGGGGGGTCACTGTGAGACAGACTGCAGTGGCTCTTGTGTGAGCCTCATTCTGCAGCAAGGAGATGAATAAGGCCTGAACACAGCCAAGTTTCGGGAACAGTCTAATGGAGCACTGTGGCTGTTTTGGGTTCAGCCCTGGGGGCTCCCGAGTGGCCTGAAGAGAGGGAGGGACGTTGTCGTGGGGCTGAGGCTCCACCACGAGGACTCAAGTGCCAGCGGTGTGTTTGGGAGGTGACCCTAGGGGGCACCAAGAGGGGATGAAAGATCAGGTGGAGAAAGACCCGCGGCCATGAAAGGGTCCATTCATGAGTGAGTCTGCACTGTGGGCAATTGAGATTCCATTCTCCGGAGACCCCTGGGAGACCCCCGGGAGTCTAGGGCAGGCCTGAGTTGTCCCACCTGAGGGGTGTTCATCCCCAACTAAAACCCATCATTGGCTGAAGTCTCTTCTGCGGGAGCCGACACCCTGCTTCCAGCCTGTCTTGTCAGCCAGGGCTGGGGGCCTAGGAAGGGGTCATCGGCGCTGGCAGTAGGGGACAGCAAGGGCTAGAGGGTGAGTGCCAGGGGGTACGGGGGCAAGGCTCCAACCGTCCGCTGCGCAAGCTCAGTGGAGACCAGGAAGTGAACAGTATTTACGTCTGGAGACAAGTGCGCCTCTTCCCCTAGGAGTACCCGGGAGCTCCGTCTTACCGGAAGTTGCACAGGGTGTGGATTTAGGTGTTGCTATGGCTACCATGGGACTAGCTTCACCTTGTGTTTCCTTTGGGAGCTGGTGTTTCACAGCGTCTGCTCCATTCTCAGCTTTAGGCTTCCTTTTGGTGTGTGGTGTGTGCATTTCAGAGAGGGTCTCCCTGGACACCTGCTCCCCCCAACCGTGCAGACGTCTGTTGCTTGTTACTTGCCAGGCTGGCGGCGGGGACAGTGGCATTCTCTGCGGTCCCATCCGGCCTCAGTCTGGGCAAGTCTGGGGAGGGGATTTTCTCAGTAGCTCTGTCCCTCCCCCGGTGGTGGGTGGGTTCTCTCTGCGCCCCGGAGGGTTTAGCACCCCGACCTTGGGGGTGGAGGTATTCTTCTTTTCTCCCCCTCCATCTACGGTGATTTTCACCTGTGTTCTGGGAACTTAGGGGTTTACTGCCCGACCCCCAGCAGCATGAGGCTCTCGTCCCCCAGGGGAGCAGGGAGGTAAGGCTGTAGCTGCCTCCACCCCCAGCCTCCTCTCCGCAAGGGAAGTGTTCTGTGGGTTTCTGCCTACCCACAAGTCTTTCTTGCGAGCACCCAGCAGACCGGCCAGCTCTGAGGGGTTCAAGAAACGTTATTTATTTTTATTTTAAAGTTGATATACATTTTATAAAATTGCTTTCTGTAGGTCGTGGGGGAACGAGCTTAAGAATTCCCTGAGCCTGCACCGATGGGTTAACAAGGCGTAAAGAGTTAGAAAGCCACAGGATGAACGCACCCAAGTTTGGGTAAACAAGATTGGGTCAACAGGGCAAAGGCCACCCAGTATAGGACAAAGGTATAGGAATAGAAAAGCCTTGGGATGAAAGCATCAAAAATGAGGTGAACAAGATTAGGGATTCAGGGCGGAAATGCCCCCCAACTTAGCACAATCGCAGAAAGGTGCTTTCACAGGAAGGACCAAAACAGGAAAACAGGACTGTAGACCACGGCAGCCGGAGTTGCCCGGAAAGGAACTAATAGCAAAAGAAAGGTGCCTTGTTGACCCGGAGGTAGCATGCTCTTTCTTGTCCCCTAGGCCAGTTGAGGTAAACAGAGGTGGCGCCCCATGCCTGCTGTAAACAACCTTCCTCCCAGTGCCAGGATTTTGTTTTGTATTGACCCAAACTCCTAACACCGCATATCTTCAAAACCCCCTTTCCCTCACGCCCATGAGCTAACGGTCAGGGTTTCATTGTCTCTCTTTGCACGTCCATCACGCTTGTAAGCCTTCCGATCTTAATAAAAACGGAGCGAAGACCCTTCTTCGGGGCTCTTGTCTGCTCCTGGACATTAGCCTCTCTCACATTGCAATCCTGCGTCCGCTCTCTTGAACTCCAGACCCAGAGTCTACGACAGTAGGTTGTCTGGATTTTTCGTGTTGTAGGTTGGGAGTGACGCTCTCTCCAGCTTTCTACATCCTAAGTGGCCTCTCCTTTGGATACGTCCACAAGTGGGAGTCTACAAAATGCAGAGGGTGCCCCTAGAGGCCCCCAGACTATTTACTGGGGTGTAAGCAGAAGTTGTAGAATTTCTATTTCTATTTATGTTATATCTCATTCTTAAAAACAAACAGCAACTCCAGAGAAGAGACCTTTCTGGCAGGAAGTAAGCCCTCACTGTGGACTTGAGTGGAAACAGGGGATACCAATCGCACCTGTTGCCAGGGTAGGAATTGGAGGATTTTTCCAGACACGGCGTAGTGACCATTAGTGATTCAGTCTCCTTGCCTGGAAGCGCCCAGAGCCCCACTGTGACATTCAACATACTAAGTTGTCCCGGTGATTTGCTTGCCAGCCTCCCCACAGGACTTTGAGGTCAGGCAGGGAAAGGCCAGTGTCTTGCTCACATCCTGATATGAGCAAGACACTGGCCTTTCCCTGCCTGACCTCAAAGTCAGGATGTCTAGTGTCCATACATAAGGAAGGGCAAAGTGCTCTGTCGTCAGTGGCTCAATATGTATCCTGGCTACCCCTGACCCCAGCTGCCCAATGGGAACTTTTGTCAACCCCCATCACTAAATGAGGGGGGAAAGTGAGGCCCACAGAAGGCCAAAGAATGGTCCTGGGTGTATACAGCCTGGATGTGGTCATCGCTTGTGAGACTAGGATGAATCAAAGCCTCCTGCCAACTGATTCTGTGCTTAGCCTGCCTCTACCCCCTCCACAAGGCAGGTGGGGAGGATGGGGTGATTTGGAAAACTCCAGTCCCCCCCCCCCGCCCCCCCCAACAGGGCTGCAAGGAGCAAAGACGTGGAGGTGCATCCACACATGATTTTTATTTCTCCTGTTTCTCTGAACTGAGCGGGGGGTTTGGAGGTTGAACTTGGGATTCAGTTTCTCCTGGCTGTTCCCCTTCAGACCCGGGTTCTTCTGGGGAAGAGGAAGAAGGTTCCTTTTTTGAGCCTCCAAGCAAGGCTCCAAAAGCTGACCCAATGGAGGCCAGGAGGATGTTGGATGATGTGGAGAGTCCAGCTGCCCCTGAGGAATAGACAGAGGGTGAGTACTGGAACCTGCAGTGGCCAGTGGCCCCGACCCCTCTGGATGTCTGAGGCCCAGAGACCTGGATCCCTCCACTAGGTTCTGAAACCCCCAGGGCTCCACTTTGGGGAGACGATGCTGGAGGTGGCAAAGACAGGAGAGGGGGTGAATCTATGGGAAGTTAGAGACAGAGGACAGTCAGCCAAAGATCCAGTGAGCGACCGGTCCCCTCACCTTACACAGGAGGCCACTGAGGCCCGGAGGGGAAAGGACCCACCTAGGCCACCCCCGTGTCAGATTTGGGTAGGGCTGTACCCAGAGCCCTGGGCTCCTTCCCTTCTTCTCCCTCTCAGAGCCCCTTACCCCTCCATTCTCACCAAACTTCACTCAAAAGGAGCCAGAAAGAGGACAGTGAGGGACAAAGGACCCGGGAGGATGAGAACCACGGAACTGGAGGGAGCTGAGCCCTCCCTCAGGCTTAGCCTCTGGGGTGAACGCCCTCCTGGCTCTGCTCCTCTCCCCACTATCCTGCCCTCCCCCACCCCTCCCCCGACCTGTCCACCGCCCACCCAACACTTACCCACCGACTGAAGCGTCGCCACCAGGCTGCCCGCGGCGACTCCACCCCCGTTGGCGACCGCGGCGGCGGACATCATCTTGGCCGCTAGGGACGAGGCGGCGATTCCCGCCCCGGTGAAGCCCATGGCGCCCAGCACCACGGGCACGGCCCCCACGGCCACGACTGCGGGGAACAGGTGCTGGGTCTTGGCGCGGGCCAGGGGAAGGGACCCCTCCCGAACTCCTTGGCAGTTTCAGGGGCCTGTCTGCTCTGAACATCGATGGGACACGGCAACTCGTTGGTGGTGGGGGGGGGGGGTCCCAAAGCAAAGAGAAAGGGGGGGATGTGGAGTCAGGTGGGGGACAAAGAGGTCACGGGAGGCCCACCCAGGAAGTGGCAGTGAGATACCGGGGAAGTCACTGCCCGTCACTGTGTGTGCGTGGGTGTGTAAATGTGGGAGGTGAAATATACCACTGCAGTTTGTATCAACAACACCCCCAGTCAAAGGAAATCTCTACGCGCTCGTTAGAAGGCCTAAGGGTGCAGCCAGGCCCCGGATCAGGCGTCCTCTTCCCGGGAGCAGTGTGAGCGCGGCTCTCTGCTCCTAACATTCACCCCGGCGGCCCTCCCAACCCGCATCTCCGCAGTCCCCTCCCCGGCTACGCAGGGGATCCAGGCGACTCACCTCCTCCCACTGCGGCGGCAGCCGCCCGTTCTTGGGACACGAAAAGGGAAGAGAGACGGAGAGTGAGTTAGCTAGGTAATAGGTGGAGGGAACGGAGGAAAACAGCGGGGCGTCTGGCCCGTCCTAGGTTGGGGGTCCGGGAGGCCTGCCCCCCACCCCAGCCCAGGCTGCCAGCTCCCTGCAAAGCTAGACTCACTCATCATAGTGCCGCCTTCCTTGTCCTCGCGGAGCTCTAGAAACATCTAAGCACCAGCGGGGGTGATTTCCTGATTTCCAATGGAAACTCGGCCTGCCCCTCTCGGGGCAGGCCCTTCCGCGCGGTCAGCCCCTAGCAAAACCCAGAACCAGTCCTGCCCCGCCCTCCGCCCCGCCCCGCCCCACCCTCCGCCCCGCCCCGCCCCGCCCCAGCCCCCAAGCCCCGCCCCGCAGCCCCACTCCTCTGCTTCTCCGCTGGCCTGTCCCTGCAGCTGAGCCCCCCACTCCTCCCCTGGCTCTTCTGCCCGCTGGTGGTTTCCCTCCTTCTTGGTGGCCCCGTCAAAGAGAAAAGCGTCCTAAAGCATCTGAACAACAGAGAAATGGTTTCCAGCGATAAAGAAACAAAGAAATATAACAATGTGAAGAAAAAATACGGGTGACTCCTGAAAAACATGGATTTGAACAACATAAATCCACATACATGCGGATTTTTAATAGGACAGTGCTGTAAATACATTTTATCTTCTTGTGATTTTCTTAAAAATTTTTTAAAAATGTTTATTTATTTTAGAGAGAGAGACAGAGCAGGAGCAGGAGAGGGGAAGAGTGAGGGAGACACAGAATCTAAAGCAGGCTCCAGGCTCTGAGCTGTCAGCCCAGAGCCCGATTAGTGGCTCGAACTCAAGAACAGTGAGCTCATGACCTGAGCGGAAGTTGGACGCTTAACTGACTGAGACACTTAGGCGCCCCTCTTGTGAGTTTCTTTTCTCTAGCTTACTTTATTGTGAGAACGCGGTGTATAATGCATACAACACAAAATAGCTGCAAATTGACTGTTTAGGTGGTTGGGGAGGCTTCTGGTCAACAGTAGGCTATTACTAGTTAAGTTTTGAGGGAGTCAAAGTTATAGGCAGATTTCCCACTGTGTAAGGTGTTGGTGCCCCAACCCTCCCTCCCCCATGTTCAAGAGTCAACCACATTTAATTTCATTTCCACAGGGAGACACATTTTGGCACATTTCCTTCCAGTCTACCTCATCAAGGTTGCCCAGTTTCTGTCACACTCTGAAAACGTAACCCCCCTTACCAAGTTCCGATCACAATGTGCACACTACCTTGCAAGCTCCCCATTTAATGGGTCATTTAAATTTCCCCAGGCTGCTTAATATTCTTCCACAGGATTTTCTTTAAAGTCAAGTTTATTGAGATATAATTTACACACGGTAAAATTCAACCTTTCAGTGGACACATCTATGGGTTTGGGCAAACTTTTACAGTCGAGGAACCACCAGCTCAGACGTGGAGCATTTTCTTTCTTTTTTTTTTTTTTCAAGTTTATTTTTATTTATTTTTTTTTTTGAGAGAGAGCTAGAGAGGTAGTGGAGGGGCAGAGAGAGAGGGAGACAGAATCCCAAGCAGGCCCAGGCTGTCAGCACAGTGCCTGATGCGGGGCTTGAACTCACCAACTATGAGATCATGACCTGAGCCAAAGTCAAAGTCAAGAGTCGTGCTTAACTGACTGAGCCACCCCAGGCGCCCCGGAGCATTTTCAACACCATCACCCTCTCCCCACACCTTGTCTCATGCTCCTTTGTAGTCAGTCTTGCTGGACCCCAGCCCCTGGCGACCACTCATTTGTTTTTATGTCCCTACACGTTTGCCTTTTCTAGAACTTGTATGTGTTTTGTACTTATCATCAAACAGCTATCCTGTGAATGTGCTGTAGTTCAAGGTATCAGCACCCCCACCCCCCAAGGGTTTAAATTCTTTCCAATTTTTGTTCATATAAGTGCTGATAAGTGCTTATAAGTTCTTATGAGTTCTTATACGTGGCAGGAAGTGCTTAGGTCACCATGCACAGATAGTTTTTTGATAATATGTTCCTACAGGTAGAGTTGTTGGGTCGGACACTATGCATTTCTTATGGAACTTGATATTTATTGTTAGGATGCTCTCCAAAAATATTGTGTCAGTTTACCCATCTCTCAGAAGTATGTGAGAAGATCTATTTTTTTCCTATTCCTCACCAACAGTTACCTTTGTCAATAAAAAAAAAAAAAAGAAAAGATTTGCGGTGAAAGGTGGAAAATTGTGACTTATTTACATTTCTTTTACCACTAATGAGGCGCGAAAATAAAAGGAAACCTCGCTAAAATGGAGTTGCGAGGCCAGCAGGGGGAGCTCTCACGCCCTACCGCTCCTCATCAATTGCAGACCCCCAACCGGAAGAGACCTACTTTCCAAGTAGATACTACTTTAGTTGTTGCTTGACTACCCCAGGCGGAGGAAGGTTTTCCGCCTACTCTGGCAACAGCCCAGCCAAAAAGAGAGCCACACCACAGAGCCAATGAAGAGCCAGTCTGCTTTGAACTTCCAGTTGACGCCAACAGACTTTTTGTTCATATAACAGCCCTCCCAACTTACCCATTCCCTTTTACCCATTACCCAAAGAGCTTATTTCTTTGTTCCCCAGGCTTGCCTATGGCTTTGCCATAGGTTTTGTGTCAGGGATTGTAATTCTCCGCTCTTCCTGAATAGACCAATTTTTACTGATAAAATATGTGGCAGTTTTATTTTTAAAGTTAATAGAGGCTTTTTTAAAAAATGTGTATTTATTTTTGAGAGAGAGAGAAACAGAGCACTAGTGGGAGAGGGACAGAGAGAGAAGGAGACACAGAATCCGAAGCAGGCTCCAGGCTCTGAGCTGTCAGCACAGCACCCTACACCGGGCTGAAACTCATGAACTGCGAGATCATGGCCTGAGCTAAGCCCCGATGCTTAACCGACTAAGCCACGCACGCGTCCCAACAGAGGCTAACTATTTTTAAGTTTATTAGGCTTGTGCAGTCCTTGCTTTGTAAGTTACCTTCTCACATTCTTTTTCCTAGGGAGGTGTTATTTTTTTTCCCCCTTGCAGATATATAGGAATTATATATTAACTCTCTTAATCCCTTCTTACGGATGTTGCCGAATTTTGTTTCAAGTTCATTACTTATTTTTTGCCCTTTTTAACACAAAACTTTTTCATACTTATACAGATTTGCCGATCCTTTATTATTTTGTCTTTGTGTGCTTAAAAGGGTTGTTCCCGTTAGCTATCAGGTACATCATCACCTGTGTTGACTTTAGGTTCTTCTGGGGTTTCATTTTTAAGCCCATCTGGAATTCAGTTTGGCACATACAGGGCGCTTTGCATATACCTATACATGTCTTAGCTGTTCTCATATCGTTTATTAAATCATCTTTCATTTCCTCTCTGACCTGAAATTCTATCTTTATATTCAAAATGCACGTACTGGTAGATGTATACCAGGATAGGTGTTTTGGAATTTTCTGTTTCGATGAACTATCTCTTTTGGCAACAGTATCACCCTGTTGTAACGTTTATAAACTTATGTTCGATTTAATATCTGCTCATTTTGATTTAGGTTTAAAAAATATTCTGGGGGCACCTGGGTGGCTCAGTCGGTTGGGTGTCCGACTTCAGCTCAGGTCACGATCTCGCGGTCCATGAGTTCGAGCCCCGTGTCGGGCTCTGGGCTGATGGCTCAGAGCCTGGAGCCTGCTTCCGATTCTGTGTCTCCCTCTCTCTCTGCCCCTCCCCCGTTCATGCTCTGTCTCTCTCTGTCTCAAAAATAAATAAAACGTTAAAAAAAAATTTAAAAAATATTCTGGCTCTTCCTACCTTTTAATTCTTCAGATGAACTTTAAAAATATTTCAATTTCCAAAAAAAAAAAAACAAAAAACCTTCCTCTTTTGATTGAAATTTAGTTTTTAAATTTTTTAAATGTTTTTATTTATTTTTGTGGCAGAGAGAGACAGAGCATGATCAGGGGAGGGGCAGAGAGAGAGGGAGACACAGAATCGGAAGCAGGCTCCGGGCTCTGAGCTGTGGGTGGGTGTGTGCACGTGTGTGTGTGTGTGTGTGTGTGCACGTGTGTGTGAGTTTAGCACTTCATTGCTTTGTGGCACTACAAGCGGCTCCAGACTTATTTTGTATATTTCCCATCCCAGTCCTAGTACTGGAGTCCCGGTTTCTTTTATTGGAGCACGTAATTAGCAATATGTGCAAGCTAGGTGTGCTCATTGCTACTGGGCTATCATAGCTTCTAAGACCCTCTTAGCTACAGAGCAAAGAAATATACGCGTGTATACTAACCCATATGGGTACACCTATCTATACTGTTATTTTCATTTGTGACCACTTGTATCAATGTTGAACTAAACAAGAGTTCATACTGATACCTCAGACCCTAATGCATTACCACATGGATCGTTCTTGCTTCCTCTCTTCTTCTTCCATTTCTTTTTTTTTAATTTGGGGGGGGCAGCAGGAGAGGGACAGAGAGAGAGAGAAAAATCTTAAGCAGCCTCCATGTTCAGCGAGGAGGCTCCACGTTCATCAAGGAAACCGATGTGGGGCTCGATCCCATGACCCTGGAATCATGACCTGAGCCAAAATCAAGAGTCGGATGGTCAACCCACTGAGCATCCAAGCACCCTGCTTCCTCTTCTTTCTTATCTGTTAACTCCCACTCTAGTAGGGAAAAACATTGCTCTTTCCTTCCATCATCCACTTACTTAATTTTTCAGTTCCACGATATAAAAGGGGTATCAGAGTTGTTGATCCATGACTACTTATTTTTATGAAGTTTAAAGATACTTTGTAATGCTTTCCACTATCCTGAAATGAAATTCATAGATAATATCATCTAGCTACATGCAATATATCGCCCAAACTGCAATACGAAAGAGAAATAAAAGGAAATTACTTATAATAAAATAACGCATATTTCAATATCTATGTGCTCAAGCACTATTATACCAGAAAAATATAATGAATAAGTTGCTTGTGTCTATTTAAGTTTTTCAAATTTTTTTTTTTTAACATTTATTTATTTTTGAGAGACAGAGAGAGACAGAGCATTGAGCAGGAGAGAGAGAGGGAGACACAGAATCCGAAGCAGGCTCCAGGCTCTGAGCTTGTCAGCACAGAGCCCGATGCCAGGCTCGAACCCACAGACTGTGAGATCATCCCCTGAGCTGGTCAGATGCTTAACCGACTGAGCCACCCAGGCGCCCCATGTCTATTTAAGCTTTGATACAATGTAATATTCATCTGAAAGTTATTAACATTTTTTATATTTGATAATTTGAAACAAATGCTTCAGAAACATATCTATGTATCTTTACCCATTTATCTATATATAGTTACCATGAATGTGGCAGCTGCAAATACAGACCGATTCAAGTACCATGAATAACATTGCCCCCAGCAACACGATTTTCCAAAATGGTATATAATTCTGGCACCAATTATGACGTGCGGGGAATTTTCCTCCGCATCACCAAGTCATTCTCTGACACCAGCTGGGTGTCCTCCAATTCAACTCAGTCCGGACATATCTCCGGGGAGATAGGGTCACATCCCATAGGTTAAGAGCGCAGTCCCACAAGACAGTTCTCCACTGCAGATGCCAGTTTCAAGTCCAGATTGTTACTTTGTGATATTGCCCAAGTGGCGATAAATCAGAGGTTTCCATGACCCCCTCCTTGGGTTTGGATTAATTTTCTAGAGCCGTTCACGGGACTCGGGGAACCGGTTTTCTCGCTAGATTGCCAGTTTGTTACAAAAGACAGTCAAGCTATGAATCAACTGCCAGATCAGGAGCGACGTCCCCAGCAAAGAAGCTTCTGTCTTCACGGAGTTCGGGGCCTGGCCCGGCGGCAGGTTGAAAGCATTCTGGTTCAGCAAAACCTGAAGCTCTCTGGACCCTCTCGTCGGGGGGTTTTATAAAGGCTTCATTACTTAGGCATGATTGAATCAATCATTGACCATCGGTGATTGCTTCAACTTCCAGTCCCTCACCGGTCCCTGGAAATGAGGGGGTGGGGCTGAAAGTTCCAGCCGTGTACTTTGTAGTTCATTGCTCTGGTCTCAGTGCACCCCACCCCTTTAGGAGATTTCCAAAAGGAGTTGCCACATTAACAAAAGCTTAGCGGTGTTTGAGGGGGTTGTTGTGAATAACAAGACAGACACTTCACCTTCATGGCCCTGAAGTGACTTCAGGAATTGAGGACAAGAGACCAAATATTATGACAAAAGAAAGATTCTCCCGGTGCTCTTACGGCTCAGGAAATTCCAGGAATTCGAGGAAATGTGAGGCCGGGAACCTTGTTCTAAGTTCACAATATATATTTAGTATAAATGACAATGTCACACATGGTGGTAAAGTTCAGTTGGTAAAGTTCAGACCAAACCAAAGTACAATCTCCCTGATTTGCAAGAAAGTTGCAATTACTGAAAAATTCTATCTACGTTAAAACTACAAAAAAATACGTATAAAATACGGTAACGTTCTAGGCTCGGACAGTTATTAGTTTTTTGTTTACATGAAGGGACTTTTGAAATTTCTACAGGATAACTTGTAGCTGTGAGAGATGGTCCTGCATCCCTGGTCCCTAAGTACATAGGTACTGGTAACATACGTCCGTCATTGTGCCTAATTAAACTAAATTAAACTAAGCTAAACTAAGCTAAACTAAACTAAACAAGATAAAGTAAAGTGAAGCAAAGCAAAGTAAAATAAAGTAAAATAAAAAGTAAAATAAATAAAATAAAATAAAATAAAATAAAATAAAATAAAATAAAATGAAAATCTCCAAGATGTCCTCTAGGGGGCAGTAGCATCCTGTTAAAAACTATCCTCTTAGCCAGTAACTTAAAAAAACCTAGGGATCTTAGGGATGTTTATAATTATTGAAAGAAAACAGAAAATAAATGAACCAATGAAAATCTTATTTGGGGCATTCATTTTAAGAACAATTTGTGCATATTGAGTATTTAACTTGTGTGTAAGAACTTGGTACGTGTGACAGAATTCAGATTCCAATTTTAATGGTGTACTTCAGTCAGAGATTTAATCTTGTGATTATAAAGTTGAAAAAGATTCTATTTGTCAACCAACTTTGCAAATAAGTATTTAAGAATACCTAAATTTAAGGGGCGCCTGGGTGGCGCAGTCGGTTAAGCGTCTGACTTCAGCCAGGTCACGATCTCGCGGTCCGTGAGTTCGAGCCCCGTGTCAGGCTCTGGGCTGATGGCTCAGAGCCTGGAGCCTGTTTCCGATTCTGTGTCTCCCTCTCTCTCTGACCCTCCCCCGTTCATGCTCTGTCTCTCTCTGTCCCAAAAAAATAAATAAAAAACGTTGAAAAAAAAATTAAAAAAAAAAGAATGCCTAAATTTAAAAATGGTATAAGACTATTTTACTGGATTTATACGATTTACCACTGTTTATAGGAAGATTTTGCTCGTTAGAGACACAATTTCTTTAAAAGGGAAATGGACTATAAATTCTAAAAAGCAGACAACGGGCCTAAATAGAGTCACTTATGCTAAGCCCCACAGCACCAAACTGAGATTTAACTTAATGGCACTTTTGGCTCTCCCCGAAGTGGAATCTTTTTTTTCTTTTTCTTTTCTTTTTTTTTTTAATGTTTATTTATTTTTTGAGAGAGAGAGAGAGAGAGAGAGAATGAGAGAGAGAGTGACAGCATGAGTGGGGGAGGAGCAAAGAGAGAGGGAGACACAGAATCCGAAGCAGACTCCAGGCTCCTAGCTGTCAGCACAGAACCTGATGCGGGGCTCGAACCCACAGGCCATGAGATCATGACCTGAGCTAAAGTCCAGCGACTTTAGCTGAGCCACCCAGGCGCCCCAAGGAAGCTTCCACGATCTTACAAAAGTTTTCTATGAAGAAAATCAACAACAAATATAATTCTTTGTGCCAATATACTGAATATACTGAGCGCATTCATCTTCAGGTTGGGAGGAGGTGGGGATGTGGACTTTCACCGGTTCTATCCAGTGTCTGCGGAGGTCCCCCCCGCCCCCCCCACCCCGCATAGTGACAAAAGGGGAGTGCGTGGGGAGAAAGGCATGAAGGTCGGAGAGGGAGCAGTAAAGCTTTCTTCGTGCATAACATGATTGTTTACGTTACAAAGTCCTAAGGACTCCCTGCCCCCAAAGCTGCTAAAACTGACAAGTGAACTCAACAAAATTGTCCAAATCGGTTGTATTTACAAAAACCAGCATGGCAGCGAAAGTCAAAATGACACTTCATAAGCTCAAAAGGTTTTCAAATGACACAACAGCGTCGGAACTGGAAACCATTCGGGAATATACTATCAAAGGGCATGCAAGACATGTGCATCGAACCCGAAAAATACTGCTGAGGGAAATCGAAGGGACCCTGCCCGAAAATGGAGAGATTACGCCATACTCACGGGTTGGAAGACAGAATTTTCAGGTGCCAGCGCTTTGCATGCTGGCCTGTAGATTCGGTGCAACCCATCGACTCCACTCCAACGGTTCACTCAAGAGAAGTGAAGACATCTGGCCACCTTTGTAGACTTGCACACGATGTCCCAAACGCCTTTATTCAGGATAGTCCCCTGCTGACAAGAACCCCAGATTGGCATTACCGAGTGAATTATATAAGAATTCATGTTCATGAGAACATTTAGACATTCTAGATACACCAAGTGGAAAAAAAAAAAATCAGAGCCCTTTGGCTTCCCACCACTAACCCCTGTTCACGTCTCCGATGCACGCTTTTCTCCCCATTTTGCCTGACTGCAGTGTAGTCCTCAGGCCTGCCTCTAGCTGAGGCCTCCTGCCTTTGCTTTTCTGGAAATTACACTGCGATGCGAGTCAATCATCCAACTCATAACAGCGTGAATGAATTTGCCTGGCATGTGTCATCCTTCAAGAGATTGTGGCAGCACTGGGCGCCGAGCCAAGATTCCTGAGCCCTTAGGTCCTACCCTCTTACCATTACCAGCAGCCACCCAGTGGAGGGGATCTGGGGGAGAGTTAGAGCCCTGGGTTTGAGTGCCCCCTTGAGGCGGCACCTCAAACGGAAGCCTACTTGCATGTGGGCAGGAGACGCATTTACCACACCTGCTTGGCTGGGATGGAGATTTGTTCTGAGGGCTGGAAAAGGCTTGGCACGAATCTCAAGCTGAATGGGCTGCAAGGGTGGCTCCCTTCATTGGAGCAAACATTCTACTCCATTCTCCTACTGGGCGAGCAGAAATCTCACAGTGAAAGGGGTTTTCCAGTACCTTCTTTTTTAGGATGTCTCCCCTGCTCTCAGGCATGCCATTAAATGTTGTTTCTTCTCCCTTCACAGGGAGGGCTCCCGGAATCCATGTTTGTGAACATGGCCTCACTTCCTGGACCACAGCGATGGGACCTGGGTGGGCACTTGGCAACTCGGGCCCAAGCGGGGTTCTTTCCCTGGAAATCTGGAAAGAGCAAAACAGAGAACTAACTGGACAGCCGGGTCTACAGTAACATGGGAAATGGGGCAGCTGTTTATTTAGTTCTCTTTGACCTGTCCCTGTGGGCCGAGTAAGAGAGGCTGCCGATAAGGGGGAGTGGGAGCAAATGTGCCGAAAGAAACCAGAGAGTGAGAGAAAGAGAGAGCCCTTTCTGTATTCTCCTTTCTAGAAGCCCCTGAGGCCTGGCTGCATCCAGATTTTGGGCTCTGAGCTACTTGTAGGACCTACTGTGTGCCCTTCCCTAGGTCTTAAGCTACCAGAAGTCCTACCAACGTCTGGCCTCGGTGCCTGTCTCTAGTGCTGCTCATTCATTTATTCGTTCAGCAGATAATTATTGGCCATGTCTACGTACCAAAAAGGACGGCTACAGACACTGGAGAAAAAGCAGTGACAACAAAAAAAGTTTTTACTGTCGTGTAGGGGAGATGAAAATTAGAAAGGCAAACACATAAGTACCTAACACGTCGGATTGTGTTGAGGCAATGAAAAGTGGAGTGAGAGGAACAGTGAATGTAGACAGAGGAGCCAATAAAGGCATCTCTGCTTAAGTGGGACTTGAGCAAAGACCTAAAGGAACTGGAGAAGCAGAGGGAGCCGTGTAGCAGTTTGGGGAAGAGCATTGTACAGTGAGAAACAGTAAGTGCAAAGGTCCTGGGGCAGCAGGTGTTTGAAGAACACCAAGGAAGTGAATGTGACTAATGGAATGAGTGAGGGCTGAAGACGAGGTCAGAGGGGTGGACGGGGGGAGGTGAGGGTGAGGCTGTGTGGGGGTTGGGGGTGGGTGGCACAGGGCCTTGTGGGACTTTGGCTCTTGCTCTCGGTTAGATAGGGAACAATTGGAGGGTTTTCGGTACATGTTATGATCCTCCTATGTTCTAAAAGAAAAATGTGATAATCAGACATGGGTGTTTATTTCGGGAACCTGGGAGATCCATTGGAGGGTATGGAATTGCAAAAGCACCCTTAGAGCTGGGGGTTGACACTCCTGGAAAGTGCAGGTCTGGGTCCTTGGGAGCAACTGGGATGTATTTATAGGAAGAATAAAGACCCCCCCCCCCCCAAATGCACTGGGTTTGGGTGCTAGCCGCTTGGTATCTCTTGGCTTTTGTCCATTTGATTTCTTCTCTTTTAGGGGCTTTTATCTTTCTTCTCCCAGGAGACAGAGCTGGAAGGTGGGCCGGGTCTGCTCTCCTCTTGCTTGGGAGGAGACACCCCCTCACCCTGCCCAGCCCTCCCTCACTGGCCAAGGGGGACTGAGGGGCTGCGGGGAGGGGTGTCTGCAGTGCGCCCAGACCCGGGGCTCACCGAGCAGGGGCCTGCCCAGGCCTTTGCATTCTAAACAACCTGGAACCTTCCTCCTGTTCACGATACAAGTCCTCTCTCTCATTTTATTGGCACGTAGGGTCCTCACCGTGCATCTTTCATTGTCCCAGTTTTCATGGACGTTTGTATTGAGAAATAGTATTTTTATATAAGAAACAAATATAAAAAATATGAGAATATAAATTTGCCGTCCAAATGCCATGATAAATGGCAACAGAGGCTGGGTGGGGGAGGGGATTGGGGCAACCCAGAGAGATCCCGTCCTGCCCAGAGAGATCCCGTCCGGTGTCAGGGAGGGGTCGGATCTGAGATGCTCTCCTGCCGGATGCGGGCCCGGTAGGGCCAGCTCTTCCGAATTTTGGAGACAAGCGAAGTCTCTGGACAACCTTGCATGAAGACGGCATCAGTATCCATAGCAACAACCACGCCACACCCTGGTGTGGGCTCCAGGCTTCCAGGAGAAAGGCTTTCTTCCGCCTGCAGTCTTCCTCTTCGATGCCCCCGGGAGCTAGGCTGGTGTCCTCCTGGAATGGCCTTTGCGTGGAGGGGACCAGCTTATTTTAGGGTTCCCTTGGTCTGTTCCTTGCCGTCCTGGGGAGTTGGGAAAAGCACCTACTGGTCTGTGGAATGAAGCCTCCTGGCCCCAAAGTGGGGTTAGCGGAGCCTGTGTTAAAGTGGAGTTCATTGATGTATTCAGCACATACTTATTTAGATATTCTACAAGCCAAATACGCTCTGTCTAGTTACCAGACTTCTTCCTGCTCTCTCAGGCTCCTCCCTCCTAAAACCTGGTACCTGCCTTGTTCCCACCGCAGGAGATGGGCTCAGTCCTGGCACTCCCTTGCTGCCTTGGCCATGTCCAGCCTTCCAAAGCTGTGCCAGTGTCTCAGTGAGGGGTAACTTCTCATCCCTGATCTTCTCTCTCCTCCAGCGCAGATCTGGTCCTCCTGGACCCTTGCGGTCCTGCGTGCTCCCAGTCCTCCATTTCCTTTCCTGCATCCCTGAGACTCCCCTCCTTCTGGGCTTGGTTTGACCTTGGTTCTCAGGATCCCGAGCGGGCTATGTGACACCAGGGTCCGTCATCACGATGTGTGCCTGTAGCTGAGAACACCCCACGGGGCCGTGCCAGTCTTTAGCTGCGGTGAGCGCACACGGGACACCACTTCTCGGTCCTGTTCTCTTCTCTCTCCCTATTTCTTCCCCCCCCCCATTCTATTTTTCATTTCTATCACAGGGTGTATGGGTTTGCTACAGCCTCAAGAATGCTGCATAATCAGCTATCCCCAACTACAGGGGCTTAAGACAACAATCATTCCCCCCCCCCCCCCCCCCCCCTTGTGGCCCTGTAGACAGACTGGGGCAGTCCTGATGATTCAGGCTTTGGCTGGGCCGGCTGATTCCGCTTCAAGAGTCACACGGCAACAGCAGCAGCTTTGTTTTTTTCACTGACAGGTTTCACTGCAGGTTAGGAGGGGCGGCTCTGATCCACGTGTGTTTCTTCCGGAGTCCAGCTTGATGGGGCAGCAGCTACCCAAAGGGAGTTCTTTTTGGGGTGATGGCAGAAGCATGCGAGGCCCCTTAAGACCCGTGCTTGGAACTGTCTTGCTGTCACTCACTTCTATCTTCTTCCATTGGCCAAAGCAGGTCACGCGGTCAAGCCCCAAATCAAGGAGTATGGAATTACTCTGCCCCAAATGAGGCCATGGCGACGATGTGGGTACAGGGCGGGGTGAGGAATTGGGGCCAGTCATTTAATCTCTCACACGTGGTCAGCGCTCGATACATACTGTTTATCCCATGTTGACTCGTGTATATCCTCTAGGTCGTGAATGCGTCCCCAGGAGCATTTAAAACCACTGTCTGCGAGGACTTTAACTTGATTTCCTCAAGGGACAGCCTTTGGCTGCAGAAAGCAGAGGGCCGAGCTGCCTGTGGTGCTTGAAAAAATAGAAGAGCTCTTTCTGGAAAAAAACAAAAACAAAAAAACCCCCAAACAACTAAAAACCTCCACCCGCCGTGATTCGGGGCTTTTAAGATCTGGGTCCGGGGCTCCATCCCTGCGGATCAGCAACATCCATTAGCACAGCCATTAGAATGCAGCTGCCAGGGCTGAGGCCAAGGACGAGGCCTCTGGGCCAGAGCGAAGCTTTCGATTCCTCTGCAAGACTGCAGGGAAAAGACTAATAAGAAGCCCGTGCCAAGAGCAGTGCTCACGTTATCTCATTTAATGCCTGCCGCAGCCCTGGAAAGGGGTATTTTTAAACCCATGAAATGGAGCACTTACATCTGTGCAATTATAATGCCTCTCCCTGGGTAATGACTTGAATAGAATTTTGTCGAATGTGATGCAGTCCATTTCCCAGCATTGCTGGAAAATTTTGAAACACGGGTCAAGTACCCTCACCTTCAAGTGACGTCAGGAAGCTTGCTTAATAGAAAATCCAGGGCAATAAGAATATTACCCATTAAGGGACAGGCAAGGTCTCTGAGACGGCCCGCAGGACCTCGTCATCTGCGCCCTCTGCCATCTGGATACGACTGCTTTCTGCTGCCCCCATGCACTGGCCGATGTCGGTCTGGGGTCTCTAGGTACTCTGCCTGCTATGTGCCTTGGTCTGGAAGCAGGCTGAGACGCCCCCAGCCCTCCTGGAGGAACGGGAGACCCTCACCGCCCCCGGCCTTGGGACATCTCTTTCCATCTGTGTTGGTTGTCCCCTTTGGTCTCCGGCAAGCGAAGCGGGAGCTGTCCGCTCGCTCTTCGGTGGCCTTTGGTCAACAGCTGACTTGAGAGCTCACGTCCAGAGGCTTCGGTGGCTGGGGGGGGGGGGTGGGCAGAGATGGGGCGGAGGTGACCCAGGGCAGGCAGAAGGGAGCATGGAGCGATCTCCTACTCTTCTCTCTCGTTTTGTCTTGTTCTCCGTGTCCCGTTCTCTGAGTCCCTCCCTGACTCCTTACGTTCCCGTCACTGCACCTGCTAAGGGCCTCCTGCCATCCTGCCCTTTGCACGCAATCGGATTCCGGAGAGGGGTCTGCATTTCTTACAAGCTTCCAGGTGATGCCCATGCTGCTGGTCCAGGGACCACACTTTGAGGAGCCAGAGGATAGGGTTCTACAGAGAACTTCTACGTATGTTATTCCTCCCGGTCTCTGCCACGACCCAGACGGGCTGGCAGGCCCGGAGCCCGTGCACGTATATTTTCCAGGCGAGGTTCGACTCTGCAGCGGCTACAAAGCGTCTATGTGGTTGACGGCCCTGCCTCTGAGGGCAGCCTTGAAATTGGGGTGACCGTCCTATTATTCCGAGGTCCCATTGTTCCTGGCCTGGGGAGGTGCCCCGGTAAGATGAAAGGTTTCCGGAACCTTTCAGGTGCCTTCACCCCATCGGGACCCCCTGGCAACCACTGGAAGGGGAACATAAGAGGGGGAGCCACGCCTGCGTGGCCGTAGGCGGAGAGCGCACACGTCTCTGAGGGCAGAGCTCCCCGTTTCCCTGTGCGAGATCAGGTGTCCCTGGCAGTGGAAATGGGCCGTATAAATTATACATACAAGTAATAGAGGCTGCTGCAATCTGCCAGAAGTTCTTGCAACGGCCTGGATGATGGATCGCCTTGCTGGGCTTGGGGACTGCGCCGAGGGCACCGAGACAGAACTCGAGAAGGGAGGGGAGGCTGAAGCCAGGCGTCCAGCTCCTGCACTTCCTGTCAGCAGGGACATGTGCTTTTCCGGCCGGCCAAAGCTTGCTGGCCTTTGGCAAAGGACCTACCTACGCAGAGTTGCAGGTCGTGGGCAGGAAAAGAAGGATGAAAAGGGTCCCATCAACGAGTGATGATTTTGGTCCGTCCCGGCGAGTCTGAGGATTCTGGTAGGAGGTCGGAGGTGAGAGAGGCAGGAGGTGAGAGAGGCTGAGAGCCCCCCCTCCCCCCCCCCCCCGCCACGGCACAGCTGGGGAAACGGAGGCCCTGTGACGGGGACACCTGCCTGAGGCCACCCGGCTTATCGAGGGCAGCGCTGGGGCCAGGGTGCTGGGTTCCCAATCGTGGCCTCAAGTTTCGCCCCCACTTCGTCTCTTTGCTTTGTCATGGACCAGCTCTTGTCTGACTTTTCCGAAGCGGGACAAAGCGCTCTGGATTCAAAACAGGTGGCAGCGGGGAGCGGGCTGTATGGTCTTCGGGAGAAGGACTCGTTTGGGGGGTGCACGTGGAAGAAGCGAAATTCTGGCATCAGGGAAAGACACCAGTTTGTCAGGTCATCACCCCTTTTGATCTCTCTTCTCGGGCCACCGTTCAGCTGGCATTTCAACATGCCTCGCGTTGGAGTGTGTCATTTATTCCTCGGCCCCTCAGTAAATGCCATCAGTCAAACAGAGCAGATGAGCTGTGTGCTCAGGCCTGTCTCCCTTCAGCTCCTCGTTTTCTTCCCGGAGAAGCCTGACCTGACGTCTCCTCTCTGCCGGCCAGTCCCGCACCTGCGCTGGCCGCCCGGAGATCAACGCCACGGTCTCTGCCCTCGGCGGCTGCTGTTGCAATGCTCTCCTGTCAAGAACGCGAATGTGACCGCAGCCCACGCTTTCTAGAGTGGTGCTACTCAGCTTCCACAAAAAGAGCTTGCATCATAGTGTAACCAACACTGGTCGCGCCACTGGTAAAGTCTTACTATGAGCGGGAGAAGTCACCTTAGCAAAATAGCTGATGTACCTTCTAGCGTGAACCTCTGTCTCCTCAGAGGCCAAATGATAATCGTAGGCTGCTGGGCTGCGGAGCACGTGGCGAGGAGCCTTTTCTAGAGCACGTTCTGTCCGTCAGGCACACGCTAACCACTGTGTGTATTCACGGAGTGCATAAACACGCATGTATCCACATAGACATATACATGTGTGTGCATTAATTTCATTCTTGAAATTATGCCGTAAAAGTAACTTTTTCTCCCTTTCCGTGTATAGTTCCGTGAGTTTGAACGCTTGTACAAGCGCATGTAACCCTCCACCCTAATCAAGATACAGAACAGATCCATCACTCCAGTAAACTCCCTCCCCCTAGGCCTTTGCAGGTGCCTTCACCCCATCGGGACCCCCTGGCAACCACTGGAAGGCGAACATAAGAGGGGGAGCCAACTCGGACCCCTCAGAGGAAGTCACTGTCCTAGGGAAAGCAGGAGCATAGACGCCTGTGACTCCATAGAGCAGAGCTCAGTGACAGTAAACTTCTATGATCATGTCCCTTTCCTTGAGGGCAGGACCTCCAAACTCTGCTCACATCGAACTGCAAAGGATCCGGGGAATAGGTCCTTTGTCCTGGATGGCCATCGTCTCCAGTCTCTCTTGCAAACTAGGAGAGGGTGACTGCTATAGTCTCTGCCACAACCATGAAGTTCAAGAAATGTCTCGTTTATTTTTTTGAGACAAATGAAATGTGGGGCTCCCTCCAGCATACCCTGGCTCTGCTCTCCAGAGCAACGTGGGGAGACAGACCCTTGGAGTTTTGCATCGTTCGCTCGCTGCTCAGCGCCGCTGACCTGGGTGGCTCTCCGCCTTCTAGGGGACACTGTGGCTCTGGGGCTCCGAGGAGGGGACAGAAGGTACTCCTTCCTGAAGG
The DNA here is from genome assembly GCF_018350215.1 of Panthera leo. Taxonomy (NCBI): domain Eukaryota; kingdom Metazoa; phylum Chordata; class Mammalia; order Carnivora; family Felidae; genus Panthera; species Panthera leo. Next base: position 136,309,546 of record NC_056684.1, read on the forward strand.
GACTCTGCCCTGCTGTGAAGGCCATGGCCTTCACAGACTGGCCTGTGCAGCACCCTCGTCCAGGGCCATTGCTTTAGGGCCTTACCTGGCATTCTTGAGGAATACTCCAAATCCCAGGGGTTCCTGACATAGTCTCAGGAGCCTCGAGGTTAAATATTTAACACTGGTATGAATTTGGGGCACCTGAGTGGCTCGGTTAAGTGTCCCTTTGGCTCAGGTCATGATCTCACAGCTAGTGAGTTCAGCCCCCCCGTCGGGCTCTGTGCTGACAGCTCGGAGCCTGAAGCCTGCTTTGGATTCCGTGTCTCCCTCTCTCTCTGCCCCTCTCCCACTTGTGCCTTGTCTCTCTCTGTCTCTCTCTCTCTCTCTCTCAAATATAAACACTAAAAAAAAATTAAGATCAGCATGAATTTTTAAGTTCACACTAATAGTGATCTTTAAATATACACATGTACATACAATGGTCTTTATTTTTAATTTTTATTTAAAAAATTTCTTAATGTGTATTTTTGAAACAGAGAGAGAGAGACAGAACACGAGTGGGGGAGGGGCAGAGAGAGAAGGAGACACAAATGGACAATTTATCTGAGAAGCCAACAAAGGTGAGTGGCGTTTCACATGTGGCAGGAGGGAGAGGAGGAGGGAAGGGGGGAGGGGTTTGCATCTTCAGACAGGACTGGGATCGGGAAGGAGTCTGCCTTCCTGCCCCTCCTGCGGCCAGCCATTTCTCATCAATCATGTCCTTTGAGAAAGGCCAGAAGAAGGAGGCCTCCAAGGTCATCAATGTCAATGGCCACCATTTTTTTTTTTTTTTTAATGTTTTATTAATTTTTGAGACAGAGAGAGACAGAGCGTGAGCAGGGGAAAGGCAGAGAGACAGAGAGCGAGACCCAGCATCCGAAGCAGGCTCCAGGCTCTGAGCTGTCAGCACCGAGCCCGACGCGGGGTTCCAACTCACGAACCGCGAGATTGTGACCTGAGGCGAAGTTGGACGCTTAACCGACTGAGCCACCCAGGCGCCCCAATGGCCACCATTCTTAAGCTCCCTGCTTGACAGGCATGTTAAGGCCCATTATCTCGGGTAATCGCCACAATCCTGCAAAGTAGGTGTTATTATCCTTTTTTTTATAGATGAGAAAACGGAGTCCAGAGAGGTTAAGTAACTTGCCCAAGGTCACACAGCTGACAGCTGGTAGATCTGAGGCTCAGTGCCAAACCCAACGAGCTTCCTGCTCCGTGTTGCCTTCCACGTCCATAACAGGGACACAAAACACAGGGAGTGTAGAAGACTGGAACGGACCATGCGCATCCATAATGGGGAGACCCGGACTAGAGTGGGGAGGAGCGTTAAGGTGATCCGAGATCGTTCCAGGAGGAAAGCGTAAATTGAACTTTGAAGGGCAAGGCGAATTGCTATTAGAGGAGCAAAGGGAAAAACATTCATGGCCGGGGAACAGCATAACCGAGGGTACAGAGGCAGGGATGAACACGTACCCAGCACAAGCAGAGGCAACGATCCTGGTGAGAGCAGGAGGCTCAGCTGGGAGGGAGTTGCAATAAAAAAATATGGGGGCCAGGACAGTGGACTGGTGTCCACGGAACTTAGCCATCAGCTCAAGTTCTTCCCAGAAACGCAAAGGGACGGAAGCGGTGATTAAGGAAGATTAAAACCCGAGGTACAGAGCTGACCCCCCTACAGAGGGGACTCTGGAGAGTGCACGTGCTAAGCTCTATAAGTGAGGTATTCCTTTTTAAAAAAATTTTTTTTAAATATTTATTTATTTTTGAGAGAGAGAGAGAGAGAGAGAGAGAGAGAGAGACAGAGCATGAGCATGAGAGGGGTAGAGAGAGAGGGAGACACAGAATCCGAAGCAGGCTCCGGGCTCTGAGCTGTCAGCACAGAGCCCGACGCGGGGCTTGAACTCACGAGCTGTGAGATCATGACCTGAGCCGAAATCAGCCGCCCAACCGACTGAGCCACGCAGGCGCTAAATTAGGTATTCCTAACAAGTGACTCCGAAACCCCATCATCGTCTGTTTTGCTTCTAGCATCGGGTATATTTTTTAAAAGGTTGTCATTCAAATCGTAGCTAACACATACAGTAGGTGTTTTTTCCCTTTTTCTGACTTAATGAGTTCCAATGACACTTACGTTGCTTTTCTGGAAAACTACTGCCCCCCCCCCCAAACCCCGCCATAAAACCTACAAGCGTGTACACGCCCACACAGCGCCCTGCCGTCTGCACCCCCCCACCCCCCACTGGCCAGAACCCCCACCAGGTGCTAAAAAGGAGGGTTTGGTCTGAGGAGCCTCAGGACACTGATGGGCCCCCCCCTCCCCCTCCCCCCCCCCCCCCCCCCCCCCCCCCCCCCCCGCCCCGGGTGCCAGGCTCTGCTTAGGCCCGCAGTGGAAGCCTGGAAGGTGGCTTCCATTTGGTTTTTATAAAATTGTCCAATCAAAGTTCAACAAGCAGAAACAAGCCTCCCCCAGGGCTCTAGAAATGAGCAGGCTGGAGAGAGGTGAAAGCAGTGGCTGAGACAGTGAGGGGTCGCCCGAGATGCCTGAGTGGGTGCTAGTCCGAGGCCGTGGGAGTTCGTGTCCACCAAGTAGGAGGCTCTGGGCTAGGCAGAGGGTGGATGCAACGGTCAGAGGTCAAGTGTGCTCTCGAGTGGAGAAGCCACAGTTTGAGCCCTTCGGCGTCACCTCCTCAAGGACCCCTTCTCCGACACAGACACACCGGTCCCCTTCAGGAATAGGTGCCTTATCTGGGGGCCCCCCAGCCCCACGTGTTACATCGAGCATGTTGTTCACCACACTGAATTGTCGTTTGCTAACTTACCTGTCTCTCGTGCTCTCTCCAGGGCTAGCGTGCCATTGCTGGATCGATGTTTTAAACAACTGACAGTGAAATGGGGTCAGGGAATTCAAAGCCAGCAGCGGGCGTGAACAAATAATGTTGAGTTATCTTAAGACCACTTGCTTTCTTAAGAGAAGTGATTTGGGACATATCTTTCAGAAACTCAGAAAGAAAGCATCTCGTGGGCGTTTGGGGGCTCAGGGGGATTGTGGATTTCTGGGGAACTAGAGCCACTGACAGGCTAATGGATGCCCAGCCACCTGGGACAAGCTGGATGGTGGGGCAGAACTACCAGCGGGAAACACCGATCACCTCTGACCCTCTCACTCCTGGGGAGGAGAATGCAGCCATGTGCCCATTAGGAGAGGGGAGTGGCGGGGCGCCTGGGTGGCTCAGTGCGCTAAGCATCCGACTGGGGCTCAGGTCATGAGTTCGAACCCCGCGTCGGGCTCCGTGCGGACAGCTCAGAGCCTGGAGCCTGCTTCGGATACTGTGTTTCCTCTCTCTCTGCCTCTCCCCCACTCATGTACCTGCTCTCTCTCTCTCTCTCAAAAATAAAAATCAACATCAAAAAAAAAAAAAAAAGGAGAGGGGAGTGGCTTAGGGCGGCACGAGCACAGCCATGGGAATGTTGCCCCTCACTCTCCCGGTCTACGGATGTAATGTAAGTGTCCGTGCTTGACCAACATGAGAGCCACTACTTGAAACGGAAAGAGAACAGCAGATGATTTGCTGTCACCCAGTGGGTAGGCTTTTGTGGATTGTCATGTCAAGAATCCTTTGCCGTTCCTCCACATGATCTCGATTCTTCCTTGACCTCTCTGTTCTTTCCCCTCGTTCTGGAAAAATATTTTTTAGGCCTTGGGACAATAATAGACTAACTGTATAGGTGATGAAAATGCATTGCCACATTCCCTTCTCCGGTGTTAAGTTCACTCCAATTATGTGGCCATAATGAGTTGACACAAGACACAGAGTGGTCATACGCTCATACCAGGCAGTCACGGTTTCTTAGCAACAAACTAGAAACTGTTAAGTAGGCCTTGTTTGTGTCTGGGCTCATGCGTGTTGGTAGTGTAGTCACTGCTGAATGCGGGTGGACAATTTGTGCGCGCGTTGATTTCTTCTCTGGGCGCCGTTGCAACGTACCCGCCGAATACGGAGTTTGAAAGGTTATAGTATTCCTGAAATTGTTTCATGGGTTCGGAACTAATTTGAAGAGAAGCTAATCTTATGTGCTTATGCTTACCATTTAATGCATGCTGTGCTCTGAGTAATAACAATTTTCATGGAGTAGCATAGATTGCCTATTTTTTTTTTAATCTTTATTTTTGAGAGTGAGAGACAGCATGTGAGCAGGGGAGGAGCAGAGAGAGAGGGAGACACAGAATCCGAAGCAGGCTCCAGGCTCCGAGCTGTCGGCACAGAGCCCGATGAGGGGCTCGAACTCACAAACCGTGAGATCGTGACCTGAGCCGAAGTCGGACACTCAAGCGACTGAGCCACCCAGGTGCCCCTAGATTGCCTAGTCTTAAACTCTGCCTTAGTTTCTAAATCCATCAAGCCCTCCTATTTCCTGTTGTTCGAATGATCTTCGAGGACCTACTTCATTTCCATTTTACCTCCTCCAGTAGAGGTTTGGAGAGAAGTTCCGGGTCAGTCGGTTCGGATTAGGACTCAGATCCAGATCCGGCCCATGGTGCCGTGCCTGTGGAGAGGTTTCTGGTTTGAAACCTGAGCACGCATATATATTGTGACTCATCAAGCATGGTGGCCAGAAGGTTCTTAGGTGTCTGCGATGCGTGTTATCACTCCCTTACAGGCCAGCATCAAATGGCCATTGTTCTGGCAGACCCTACCTCTGGGTCAAGATGTGGGAGGGAATAAAGCCAGACCCTAGACCCTACAGGGCCCACTGCCTGCCACTCACTGGTGTTCTATTAGTATTGCTGAATGAATGCAGAAGTGAATGAATGAATGAGTGATTGTAATTTCATTCACAGCCATGGTTTACGCGTGCCATGCAAACTGGAGCAGAACATAATGGTTCCCATTACCCAACACTTGGGAGACTATTTTGCTGTAAACAACGGCACTTTTGCATTGTCACCAGAGAATTGTAAGTTCTCATTGTTTGAATTATTGTTCTCAATAATTATTGTGGTGCCACAGGGAGAGAAATGGAGCTGCCCCCTCTTATGAAACAGTGAGCCAGCGTGAGTCAGGAAGGAGCATTGGTGCGTGTTGTTGCAAACAGGTGGCAGTGGACCGCCTCCCTCTGTCTGCCAAGACAGACGCTATCACGGTGCACAGCGTTAGAGATCCTTGCACGGTCTGGCTGAGAAATTGTGGAAAGGCATTTGACACCGGCTGAGTCCATTTCATCCTGAATGTGAGCCATTCTCACAGGGGCTCACTTCTGAGTCTTTTGGGCCACAGCATCTATTTATAGCCGCGTCTCCAAATAGAAATTAACAAAAGCTCGGCTTCATCTCCCCACCCAAACCCTCTGGAAGCACCTCGCTGTGCATTCTGTATCTCCAATTTGTACCTGAATGCGAGATCTAGAGAGACCCTTGTGCTAGCGGACCATTATTCACTGTCTCATTTGTGTCCTTTCATTAAGCGTTTCTATTTTTTCTCTCTTCTGATAGATACTCATCATTTTTTTTGCCAAGTGCCAGACACGCCGGGAGATGCAAAAATGAATGTCATCCTTCACGGTGAAGAAGCCCCACTCACAGGACACAGTACCTTTGTCTGGGGGAAGGACAGGTTTTATTTAAGGTTTATTGGCAGAGGAGGGGCCTTTACAAATCAGCAAAGCCAACAACTCAACACTGAATATTGGACGTCACTGTCTTTAAAAGTCTTTCCACTATCAGGCCTTGTGTTTTGGCCAACGCTTCTCTCCCCTTTCTCTCAGAGGGGGAGACTTTCATTCCTACTCCCCAAATAATTCCGGGAATACCTTGGATGGCTAAAGATTCATTGATGCAATCTCCACGAACGGCAAGCATCCACCAGGGGTCTTAATCCTTCTGCTCCCTGTCTTTCTAAGGGGAAGGAGTGAGTAGCATACAGATTTGATTTACCCATGGATGTAAGTTACACCACACACTCCCCGTCTTTACCTTAGAAATAACTCTTGAGTAGGGCACCTGGGTGGCTCAGTCGGTTAAGCGTCCGACATTGGCTCAGGTCATGATCTCAAAGTTCTTGGGTTCGAGCCCCGCGTCGGGCTCTGTGCTGACAGCTCAGAGCCTGGAGCCTGTTTCGGATTCTGTGTCTCCCTCTCTCTCTGCTCCTCCCCCGCTCGTGCTCTGTCTCTGTCAAAAGTAAATAAACATTAAAAAAAGAAATGACTCTTGAGTGACTACAATCAGTTTTGGTTTTAAAGCGTATCATCATGGTCATTACATGAAGCTGTACTTAGCGGTTTGCATATCTTGTTTCTCCTCTTAGATCATAAGCTCATCCAGGCAGGGGCTTCATCTGTTTTGCACCCCTTTCTTTCTCTTTTAGCTCCAAACATGGTGTTAGACGAGTATAGAGTTGCTTTCTATGTGTTCCTGTTGGATCAAACACATTTTTCACGTTGGGTATTTGAATAAAGGAATCACTTCCTTTTACGCAACAGAGAGGATCATGCAGGAGAGGCACCCAAACCCGCTTTCAACTCTGTTGTTGAAGGAATAAACCCGAGGTAAAAACACAGCCCAGTAACAAATGTGTACTGTGGCCAGCTACCCTCCCACAGGGAGTGACGAGACTGGAATCAAGTGGCTGGTCCTGCTTCCCTGCGTAGCTTTGAAATCCAAATAACAAAACAAAACAAAAGATTGTGCTGGCCAGCAAACACAGGACCCCGACCTCAGAAACCAACGTATGAGGGAAGCTTGACTTCATACGCGACGTATCTGCTTATCTGCTCTGCTCTGCTCCTGTGCGTGCTCTGGTGTGCCATCGGATTTAAAAAAAAATCTTTTTTTTTTAACATTTATTTATTATTGAGAGACACAGACAGACAGATCATGAGCATGGGAGGAGCAGAGAGAGGGGGGAGACACAGAATCCGAAGCAGGCTCCAGGCTCTGAGCTGTCAGCACAGAGCCCGACGTGGGGCTCGAACTCACGGACCGCAAGATCATGACTTGAGCTGAAGTCAGACGCTTAACCAACTGAGCCACCCAGGTGCCCCTGAATGTTGTGTCTCAAGCACAGGCCTCATTAACCAAAGCTCAATTATTGAGATTGTTCTAGGACCCAGTTACAATAGTGGGGGCGAAGGGCTTCCCTCATACATCCACCAAGCAATTCTCCACGGCACCCGCTGGGTGTCCTACGATCCAACTCGGTTCCGACACTATCTACCTGGCGGTGGCATCAGATCCTACAGGTGAGGGGCTTAGTCCCACAAGACAGTTCTCCACTTCAGATGCCAGTTACAAGTCTAGGCTGTCACAGCCCTTCTCACCGATCAGCTATAAATTGGAGGTTCCCACGAGCCCCTTCTCGGGTTCGATTCATTTGCCAGAGAGATTCACAGAACTCAGGAAAATAGCTTACTGCTGTTTAGGGGTTTATTGCAAAGGCATGTGATAAAGGATACAGATGAACAGCCAAGTGGAAGAGACGAGTAGAACAGGGTGTATGGGAAGGGGCCCGGGGTTTCCAGGCTCTGTCTGGCTGTGCCAGTCACCCTACAACTCCTCCGCCTGTTGGCCAACCAGGAAGCTCTCTGATCCTCCTGATTATGGGATCTTATGGAAGCTTTCTCACCTAGGCGTGATCAGTTGTTAACTCCATTTCTATCCTTCTGCCCTCTCTCCGGAGGGTGAGGGGTGGGGCCGAAAATTCCAAGCTTCTAACCGTGGCTTGGTCTTTCTGGGGACCAGCTCCCACCCGAGAGCTTTCCAGAAGCCCACCCAGAGTCACCTGAATAGAACAAAAAAGGCTTCTATCGCTCTTATCACTGAGGAATTTATAAGGGGTTTAGGAGCTCTGTGCCAGGAGCTAGGGGCAGAGAGACCAATGCATATAATCCCTAAGAACTCGCAAGCGTCTTTTAATGGCAGACCGGAATAGAAATATTAGTCTCTCGGATAATTTTTATTTTTTTAAATTTTTTTTTTTTAACGTTTTATTTATTTTTGAGACAGAGAGAGACAGAGCATGAACGGGGGAGGGGCAGAGAGAGAGGGAGACACAGAATCGGAAGCAGGCTCCAGGCTCTGAGCCGTCAGCCCAGAGCCCGACGCGGGGCTCGAACCCACGGACCGCGAGATCGTGACCTGAGCTGAAGTCGGACGCTTAACCGACTGAGCCACCCAGGCGCCCCTCTCGGATAATTTTTAAAAAGGACCTCTCAGCCCAGAGTTTTAATCTCTTTTTCTTTTATGACATTTGTTAACCAGCTGCAATACCGAGCAGATTTGTTTAATCAATTCTGTTCTTTGCTAGAGAGAAGAGGTCCTCAAGAGAGAAGAGGGCAGGAATTGATGGGACATGAAAAATTCATAGTTGGGGGAAGCAAGTCCCTGCGAAGGAAAGATTAATTTTCGTGGTGTATAGAATTTGATATATTAATAACCACCAGGCTATATAATATTGCAGCCCCATTTCGGCTGATTCTCACACCGCCGTGAACAAATTTGTTGGGGCAAAACCACTTCAAAACTTTGAGGGGCTGGTGAGTTGTACCTGCATGCCCTGGGCATTCTTGCGTATGGATGCCAAGGTGAATAAATGCCTTGGAGAGAGGCTGGACTGCGGTTTTCCTAGAGGGAGTAGGTGGGGAAGACCGATGCCTGAAGTCCCGATTTCCTTTTGCCTCACTCCTTTTAAAAAAAAATTTTTTTTTTCTTAATGTTTATTTTTGAGAGAGGGAGAGAGGCAGAGTGTGAGTGGGGGAAGGGCAGAGAGAGAAAGGGAGAGACAGAATCCGAAGCAGGCTCCAGGCTCTGGGTTCCGGGTTGTGGGTTCCGAGCTGTCAGCGCAGAGCCCGATGCAGGGCTCGAACAACAGACCGCGAGATCATGACCTGAGCTGAAGTCGGACGCTTAACTGACTGAGCCACCCAGGCGCCCCCACTTTGCCTCGCTCCTAAATGAAGCTCACTGTTGATAAAGAGATTCCAGAGAATCAGGTTTATATCATATGTACATATTCATTCAACCCCTGTTTGTTGAGCGCCTACTGTATGCCAGGCGTTGTGCTGGGTCCTGGGGCTTTGAAGTGAAATTCAGCTAAATCCTCATCCTGGGGAAGCCCTCAGTTTCTCCTGAAATGCAAACCTGGTGGTCGGGATCGGGGCGGGCATGGGGCCCTCCCATTTCCTGGTGGTGAAATGACCGTGCACGTCCAGAGCCCCCAGATGCTGAAGGAAGTCACTTCGCCCCACAGAGGTTGGTAAGCTAGGAGTTGCCATGGCAACAGATTAACTGGGTGTGCCCGCCCCAGCTGTGAGTATACCGTCTCCTCCTCTGCCTGAGTCCTTGCCTGGGGTGGCATCGTCTTCCTGCATGTGGAATTTGGCTGGAGAAGAACAAGCAGATGGAAGGGGGCTGCCAGGGACGGGAGAGGATAGTAGAGACACTACGGATTGAGACACCACGATAAACTAAGACGCAGAACACTCATCGCGGGCCGGGCACCGTGCTATATGCTGCGGCCTCATTTCAGCTGATTCTCACAGTCCCGCTGCGTCCTTCCCCCATCGTGGAGGCAAGGAAGCAGGTTCAGACGAGCAGAGCTATCGTGAGCATCTGGGTCTGTCTGATTCCCACGCCTGTGCTCTCAGCGCCAAGCGGCGGTGGTTCTGAACCACGAGGGCGGAGTACCTGTGGGCGTGGCTAAAATGCTGATTCCTAGGCGTAGCTCCCGACCTGCTGAATCAAAATGTCTGGTGGCGGTGGCGGAGGGGGGACACCGGAGAATCAGAACACAAAGGGCTCTTGGAGGTTGCCTGGTCTGCGTGAGGCGAGGCCCAGAGAGGAAGTGACTTGCCCCAGGTCCCAGGGCCAGTTGGGATTAGGATCCGGGTCTTCTCTGCCAGCCTTGGGGTGCGGAGGGGGTGCGTGCACAGAGAACTGGAAGAGGAAACGGTGGGCCCAACCACTGGAAAAGTTGTCCTTCCTTTGTGATGACAAGGTACCATCTGAGCGGTGCTCCAATCAAGACAAGGAAAAGAGATAGCGAGAAGCCCTAACTGGTGTTTATTCTATTTTCTTTCCAGCATCTCTGCCTGCGAGGCCAACCCACTTCCTAGCCCGGTCACCAGGGTAACCATCACTCCCACCTTGACAGTCAAGTGCGTACACAGCTTCTCGCACCCACATCCAGGGCCACAGGACCCAGCCCTATAATCAGCCTCCCGCTGCCTCTCCACACAGCCAGCAGCATCGGCTCCCCGCTCTCTGGGCCCGTCACCCCATCACAGCTCTGGAGACACCCCTCCCCACGCTCACACGCCGAATTCTGCTTTCCTCGCCCACTGCCTCCCAGGAGACAAATATGCAATCTGCTCTCAGCGTGTATCATCACCTCTGGAGGGAGGAATCTGCCCTCAAGTTGGGACACAACCCAACGCGCACGGCCCACACAGGAGGAAAATCGCCCCCTTCCAGAGGAAGGGGGCTGTGGCAGCGAACGCCCTCTTTCCCTCCAGAGACAGCAGAGGGGGCAGCTGGAATTTAGGAATAGTTTCCCAAGTGATGATCAGGAGAGGGGCTGCGGTGGCTAGGGAGGACGAGGGGAGCTGGGTGCCCAGAACCTGTTGCTAATGAAGCAGCTCCCTGCCTGCCAAGCGCAGGGGATCCCTGCCTGGGACAACAGAGCCCCCCCCGTCACCACAGACACTTGGAGTCTGACCCTGTGGGTGAGGAATTTGGGTGTCCTTCTTCAAAGACCCCATCGGAACAGTTTCATGAGGTGGGGCTGCTGGGGTCTTGGGTCCCCGTTAGGACTTGGAAGGGACCAGTTCCATCCTGGGCTCAGGGGCCCTCCCCAGTGCCCTGCCTGTCAGGCCGAGCTCCTCTGAGCTCCTTCCTCAATTGCTGGAGCTGATCAGAGTTTCCCACCAGCTCTACCCTGGCCTCTAGGCCAGACACTCCAGCTTTTTCCCTCCTCACTCATTCCCTCCCTCAGCCCTCCTGTCTCGCCTGTCTCCTAGGCTCTGAGCCACTTGCTGAGCCCTAGGGACCAGGGATTGTTGTCCTGATTACCCTCCTTTTTCCTTTCTCTGCAGCCTGAGGCCACCCCCCTTCAGACTCCTGACCCATTTGAAGCCTTCCTCCTGAGGGCTTGGGATCTGGCTCCCCCAGAGGCTGCTGAAAGAGCCAGGTTGGACCGTTAAAAGTGCAAGAGAGTTAACTCCCCAAGAAGCCAACTTTGACCAACAGGAAGCAAAAGGCAGGAGGAAGCCTTATTGCCTCCTTCCCATAGACAGCTCCCAGTGCCTCTTTCCCATGGACAGTTCCCAGTGCCTCCTTCCCATTAACCATTCCCGAGGTTGGACTTCTGCCCAGCCTGTCCGGAGATGTCCTGGATGGGGCCTTTTGGGCCTCTTCCTGGATTGGGAACCGGCCTGGGGGCACAGTGCTGTCCGTGAATTTGCTTCCCATCTTGTCCCGCCTCACCTCCCTCTCTCTCACTCTGGCTGCCCTGAGATTGCACCTCTCAAGGAAGTGTTAGCACTTATGCATCCCCTCAGACTTTCCTAGGGAATCTGGGCTAAGTTGGCGCTAAGATTCAAATAGAGCAGAATTCTTGTTCTATATTATCTAGCCTACTTCCCTCATTTGACAGAGGGAGCCGAGGCCAAGAGAAGGTAGGTAACTTCACCAAGTTTACAGCCAGTTGATGGAGATTCATTACTTTACTATTCATTACTTTATGCCTATTCATTATTTTAACAAGTAATTAAAGAGCACCCACTAGGTAGCAGGCATTATTCTAGGCACTGGGAAAGTGGGGGTGAATAAAATGGACAAATTCTCTGCCTTTATGGAACACAACATTTGAATGGAAGATTGGAGAAGAAAAGAACCATAAATGAGATGAAGACGTAAAACATCCAGAATGTTAGACTAGTAAGTGCTGCTGGTGGTGATGGTAGGTGTTATGAGATGAACTGTGTCCCTTCCCCCAATTCATATGTTGAAGCCCTAACCCCCAGGACCTCACAACGGTACTGTATTTGGAGTTAGGGCCATCAGAAGTGATTACATTAAAATGAGGCCATTGGAGTGGGCCCTCATCCAATATGACTGCGGTCCTTATAAAAAGAGGAAATTTAGGGGCACCTGAGTGGCTCAGGTGGTTCAGCATCCAGCTCTTGATCTCGGCTCAGGTCATGGTCTCCCAGTTTATGAGTCTGAGTCCTGTTTCAGGTTCCATGCTGACAGGGCAGAGCCTGCTTGGAATTCTCTCTCCCTATTTCACTGTCCTTCTGCTGCTCTCTCTCTCTCTCAAAAAGAAATAAACTTAAAAACAGAGGAGGGGCACCTGAGTGGCTCAGTTGGTTAAGCATCTGACTTTGACTCAGGTCACGATCTCACGGTTCGTGGTTCAAGCCCCACATCGGGCTCTGTGTTGACAGCTCAGAGCCTGGAGCCTGCTTTGAGTTCTGTGTCTCCCTCTCTCTCTGCCCCTCCTCTGCTCACGCTCATCTCTCAAAAATAAATAAACATTAATTTTTTTTTTTTTAAAAAGAGGAAATTTGGACACACAGAGACAGCAGGGATGCACACACAGAGCAAAGACCATGTGAGGACATAGCAGGAAGGCGGCCACGTGCAAGCCTCAGGAGAAACCAAACCTGCTTCAATAAACAACAGACAATGCATTTCTGTTGTTTAAGTCACCGAATCTGTAGTATTTTGCTATGGCGGCCCTAGTAGACTCATACAGTGGGATCTCAATTTCATAAAAGGCGTCCCGAGCTGGCCTTACCGAGAAGGTGACATTTGAGTAATATCCTGAAGGATGTGATAGAGTGAGTTACCTGAAAATCCAATGGGAGAACATTCTAGGCAGAGGGAGCAGGAGGCTCTGACTTGGATGAGACCTCGAGTGTTTGAGGAAGAGTAAGGAGGCCAATGTGCATGAAGACAGCAGAGTGGGAGGGGGAGAGAAAACAGGAGGACGAGATGAGAGGCAGGGCAGGGGGTGGGGGGATGTGGGAGGGCATCCTCTGTGTGACATGGGGATTTATTGCAGAGGTTAGAGCAGCGGTTCGGTTCTTAATTGGGGGCGAAAGGGCATTTTGCCCCCAGGGACATGTGGCAACATCTAAAGACATTTCCATTTTCCACCGCATAGTGGTGGGCGGGGAGAGGTCAGGATAGGATACTGGCATCTACTGAGTAGAGGCCAGGGGTGTTGTTAAATATCCTACAATGCACAGGACAGCCTTTCCCTCCCTTTCCCCAATGAAGAATTATCAGGGCCCCCATAGTAACAAGGTTAAGAAGCCCAGTTTTATTTATTTATTTATTTATTTATTTATTTATTTATTTACTTACTTTTTTGAGAGTGAGCGAGAGAGAATACACAGGAAAGGCAGAGAGAGAGAGAGAGAGAGAGAGAGAGAGAGAATCCCAAGCAGGCTCTGCACTGTCAGTGTAGAGCCCGATGCGGGGCTTGAACCCACAAACAGCAGGATCATGACCTGAGCCGAAATCAAGAGTCAGAAGCTTAACTGACTGAGCCACCCGGGTGCCCCGAGAAGCCCTGTTTAAATTAAAAAAAAAAAAAAGAAAGAAAAGTTTTTATTTTTGAGAGAGAGAGAGAGAGAGAGAGAGAGACAGAGCATGAGTGGGGGAGGGGCAGAGAGAGAGAGGGAGACACAGAATCCGAAGCAGGCTCCCAGCTCTGAGCTGTCAGCATAGACCCCGATGCGGGGCTCAAACTTGCAAGCCTTGAGATCATGACCTCAGTCGAAGTTGGATGCTCAACTGACTGAGCCACCCAGGTGCCCCTGACATCTTTATGTGGTCTGAGGTAGTAATCTCATGCAAATGTTTTTCTCATAGAGAGCATTGCTTAGTTTTAGTTCTGCTGTTGTAGAAATTACCACCCATCTAAGTGGCTTTAAAACAACACAAATTTATTACCTTAGGGTTCTGGAAGTTAGAACTGGGTTTCAGTGGGCTGAAATCAAGGTGCCATCAGGGATGCATTCCCATCAAGAAGACTTAGTAGAGTTTCTTTCTTTCTTTTATTCCTTTTCCAGCTTCTACAGCCTGTCCACTTGTGGGCCCTTTCGTTTTCAAAGCTCACAATGGCTGGTCAAGTTTCTCTTGCGCCATATCACTGTGATGCTGGACTTTCTGCTTCCTTCTTCCACTCATAAGGACTCTGACCATCACATTGGGTTTAGCTGATAATCCAAGATAATCCTTCCCTCTCAAGGCCCTTAAATTAGGTTCATCTTCAAAATCTCTTTTGCCAAGTAAGGTTACAAAATCACAGGTTTCAGGGGATTAGAACGTGGGCTTCTCTGGGAGAACATTATTTTAGCTACCACAAGAATCAACAGATTCAGCATAATTTCCTGAATCTTCTCTGAGCCTGGGTACAGGGAACACTGGTCTGGTAGTAATAATGCTTGCTATGTGCCAGGAATTTCTCTAAGCATTGTGGGCATATTATCCCATTTAATTCGTATAAGACTTTCGCTGGGGCACCTGGGTGGCTCAGTCGGTTAAGCATCCAGCTTCGGCTGAGGTGATGATCTCACGGTTCCGTGAGTTCAAGTCCCACGTGGGGCTCTGTGCTGACAGCTCAGAACCTGGAGCCTGCTTCAGATTCTGTGTCTCCCTCTTTCTGTCCTTCCCCTACTCATGCTCTGTCTCTCTCTCAAAAATAAATAAACGTTAAAAAAAAAAAAAGACTTTGTGCTGAGTACTACTTTTAGTCTGATCTTAGAGAAGAGTAAAGTGGGGGACAGAGTGGCTAAGTACCTTGCACAATAGGAAGTAGGAGAGCCAGGATTCCAGGCAGTTGGCCAGGGCCAATCAGGCAGTTCGGCTCCGAAGTCCAGGCACTTAACCACCATGTTCTTGTTGAATGAATAAATGAAATGAATAAATCTAGCTTCCCTTAGCTGTGTGCTCATGCCTGAGCCATACAACTTCTCTGAGCCTCAATTTCATGATCTGTAAAATTGGAATAGTAGTGCACTTCTCCTGTGGTTCATAGGAGTGCTTCTAGGATGCATTGAGATAAGTCGTAAGAAAAGCAGTTCAGATAAGAAAACAGGGCTCCAAGACTCCGCCCACTGCATGTCACTGGCAGGGCCGGCATTGGGACGAAGGTCTCCCGGCGGCCAGGCTGGGGCAGGCTATCTCTCCTACAGGGTGGTAACTACAGCTACAGACTCTAGTCCCCAAACTGAACAATTTCCCTTCACCAGTCTCTTACCCTGTAACAGCCAACATCAAAGCTATGCCTATGTATTCCATCAATTTTTCACTGAAGGCTATCAAGTCTCAAACGGTGACGGTACAAAATCTAAATAGGAGAGGATACTTTGCTGAAGCAGGGTAAAGTTTACAAACATGATTTAGTATCGGTTGTAAACTAGGGGGAAAGAGGACAATTTTGGAAATTGGCAGGAAAGGGGGGGCTGCAAGGTGCTGCTCAGGAAAATCGGCACCCCTGCGTCTTTGCCTCTTCTCCTGATCTCTTCAAGCTCCATTTTCCCCTTCATCCCTCCTTAATGTGGAGCAGGGATCAGAATACCTG
Organism: Panthera leo; assembly: GCF_018350215.1. Lineage (NCBI taxonomy): Eukaryota > Metazoa > Chordata > Mammalia > Carnivora > Felidae > Panthera > Panthera leo. The sequence goes on from NC_056684.1 coordinate 136,325,154, forward strand.
GATTTTAGCTACTGGGCAACCGCTGACCATTTTTGCTTTGAACTTCAGAGGCGATATTGAATGAAAAAAAGAGCAAAGCGTGGGAGGATTCATCATATATTAGGACACGCAACAAAAACAGAGCAGTGGAATCAGTGCAGCACCGGTGTTGGAGCAGAGCTGGATCGACAGAGCAGAAACGAGAGCCCAGAAACAGAGACGTGTGTCTGTTAAGACTTGGTGTAGCACAGAGACGCCAGCACTCATCGGTGGGGGAAAGGACGGATTGTTTGGTGGGTACTGCTGGGCAAACTGGCTCACTATGCAGGGAAAATAACATTGTATTCCTGGGCGTGCCATATGTCAGGTGAACTGCAGGTGAATTAAGACGTAACCGTGACAGGTAAAAGTGTGAAGCTATTAAATACGGGAAGATGTAGGAGAATATTCTGAGTAGGAAAAGAGTCTTAAATAAGAACCCCCTCCCCAACACACTACACGAGGCTAAAATGAGATGCATTTGTTGACATCAAAATATGGATTTGCCCTACACTGTAGGATAGGAAAGGCCAAGCTAAAAGGACAGGTGAAAGATTGGGACAAAGACATACAATGTCTAAGACTGACAAGAGACTAATATTTAGAACAGATAAAAAAAAACCTCCTTCAATTCATTCAGAAAAATAATAGGAAATCTAGCAGAAAAACAGAGGCTGCAAATAGGTAATTCACAGAAGGAAAACATTTCAGTGGTTCTTCAGTATATGGAAAAATGGGTAACATCACTTATCAACAAAAAAACTCAATGAAATTACAATGTGATCCTACTTTTTTAAGAAAAAATTTCTCTTTAATGTTTATTTATTTTTGAGAGAGACAGAGACAGAGCTTGAGCGGAGGAGGGTCAGAGAGAGACGGAGACACAGAATCTGAAACAGGCTCCAGGCTCCGAGCTGTCAGCACAGAGCCCGATTCGGGACTCGATCCCACGGATGATGAGATCATGACCTGAGCCGAAGTCAGACGCCCAACCGACTGAGCCACCCAGATGCCCCTCAGTGTGATACTACTTTGCTGATATCAGATTGATATAAATTAGGACATTGGATAATACCAAAGGTTAGCATACAAAGTGGGAAAACAGAACTCTGTCTTCATGTACCACTGCTGGGATTGTAAACTGGCAAAGCCACTCTAGAAGGCAACCGGGCAGAGTGAAAACAAGCAGTGTCGACTCCATGACCGGGCAATTTCATTTCTATCTTATGCTCTATCAGGGACACGTCTAATACCATTCAGTGTTGTCTGTGGTTACAAGGAACGGCTGGCAACCTAACTGTCCATTTTAAAGGAATTGCTAAGTAAAATGAGTTAGATGTACAAACTGAATGTTGTTAGTGGTCAGGACTAATGAACTCCTAGTATACACAGATAGCCCCATGGATAAATCTCTAACACATTATGTTGAGAAAAAAACAAGAAAAAAAGAGTTCTTAGAGTATCTTTCATAATACATAAACAAACAGTATCTTTGGAGGATATATACATATATGGGAACATATCTTAAATATAAGAGAGAGGGTGCAGGGTGCCTGGGTGGCTCAGGCAGTTAAGCATCAGGACTCTGCCCAAGTCATGATCTTGCAGGGGGTTCAAGCCCCACGTTGGGCTCTGTGCTGAGAGCTCAGAGCCCGGAGTCTGCTTCAGATTGTGTCTCCCTCTCTCTGCCCCTCTCCTACTTGTGCTGTCTGTCTCTCTCTAAAATAAATAAACATTAAAAAAAAAAGAGAGAGAGGATGCATATGGGGGATAGAGAAGTGGGAGTGTGGACAGGACATGGGTGGAAAATAACATAAAATTAAAAAGAGGGGACTTGCTGCTGAAGAGCCTGATCAACACAACTTTTGTCCCCCAAAGTCCAAAAAATGACCCCATCCCTTTCCCATGGCTTCCCATTCTTAACAGAATCAAATGCAAGCGACTCAAACGTGCCTGGCCAGAGCAGGGCCTTTCTCCATAAAGGACCTGCCTCTCTCTTCCACCCACTTGGCCAAGCAGTCGCTTCCCCTGCACTCCCAGCTTTACCTCCCACAACCAAAACACGCCCAGACTTCTATCCGAAATGGGCTTACTGTTATTTCTTTAGGAAAGTCTTACTGAACGTTTAAGATTCAGGTCGTTTCCCCTCCGGGAGTCCTTTTTGGGCCGCTGCCCCACCCAAATGTTAGACTCTCCAGGACTGTATTCCCCCATCACCCCATCACCCGGGCACACCCCACGTGGTAACTGCTCATTTTGGGTACACATCCCTCCCCCAGGGCTACAGCTGAGCTAGGATGGTCTCCGAGTCCATAGTTCGCCTGCTGGAGTGGGCGATCACTCGAGTGATCACTCGAGTTACTCCATCACGTTGAACACCACAGCAGCCCACCTCCCTCTTTTTCGCGGTCCGGGACACCAGTTCCGCCTCTCCGCTCCGGGTCCCCGCCCCCAGCCCACCTCCGCAGGCTGCAGGAGGTGGAAGGCTCTGCGCACGCGCCACGGGGCGGGGCGCGGGGAGAGGAGGGCGCAGAAGGGCGGTGGGGGCGACCACAGCTTGGCGCGGCAGTTGCGTCCGGCTCGCGAGCGCCCGGCGCCCGGGGGGGGGGGCGGGGCCGAGGCAGGCTTGTGGCCCCTCCCCCGCCCTGGCCCCGCCCCCACAGCCCGCCCGCGCGCCCCGCCCCGCCCCCTCGCTTTGCCCGCCCCGCCCCCGGCGGCCGCGCTCCGTCTCCCGCCGCCAGCCTGCCTCCCGCCGGGCTCCCGCGGCCGAGAGCGGGAGAAAGTCCTGCTGGTGGGCGGTCGCGGGGCTGCGAGCGTCCGGCATCCCGGGGCCGCTCTGGCCCGGGCGGCGAGGGGGCCCGGCGGTCCATGCATCCGCCGCCGCCCGCCGCCGACGCGATGGATTTCAGTCAGAACAGCCTGTTCGGCTACATGGAGGACCTGCAGGAGCTCACCATCATCGAGAGGCCGGTCCGCCGGAGCCTCAAGGTGCGCACCGGGGAGGAGGAAGTGCCCGCAGGGCGCCTGGCGGCCGGCCCGCGCCCCGACCCCGTCCCGTCCCGTCCCCTTTTCCTTCCCGAGCGACCCGGGACCCTTTCGGAGTCGGGCTGGCCCCTCAGTCCTCCTCCAGTCGCCGTGTCACCCTAAACCGGCCCCTGCCGGCGCCCGTGCTTCGACGCAGCCCGGGTTCTCCCAGCTCGGACCTCAATCCCCGAGGGACTGGCCCCTCGCACGCACTGGGCTCCCCAGCCCCCCGCCCCGGACCCCTTTCCCAAGCCGCCCCAGGAACGGCCGGCCCAGCGGTGTCCCCCGAGCCGCCCCTCTAGGACAGCCTTGGCCCCTCATCCTGCCGCCCTGCGGGAGCTGCCCCTCCAGCCGCCTCCTGAGTGCCCCCCCACCTGTCCCCGTCCCACTCCTCAGTCATCACAGCTCCTGCCCCCCCTCCCTGAGACACCCCGGATCCCGCTCGCCCCTTCCTCCATCCGAGCAAGCTCGGTCGCCTGTGCCCCCAAGTCAGCCAGGCCTCCCTTCACCTCCCACCCAGCACCCATGCTGGAGTCGTCCTGCTACCGATCTTCAGAGCCCTCTCGACCCTTGGCCCCCATCCTGAGTCACTGCGCGTCCTTTCTTCCCAGCCCCTCCAGGACTCCAGCTGGGACCCTGATCCCCACCTGCCTTTAGGGAGTCAGCCTTCAGTTTTCTCCCCCACCCCGCAGAGTCATCTTGGTCCCAGCCTCCAACCCTCGCTGCTGGCAGACCTACTTTACGGACCACCCCCTCCCCCAGCCGTCCTCTCAATAGCTCCCTTTAGCTCCTCTCACTCCCACCTGCCGCAATATCGCGAATCTTTGATTTCCTTCCAGCCCCGGAGTTTATTCCCTTCCCCCACTCCACATCTCGTCTTTTTTTCATACTCACTCGGCTGCAGTTTGCATCCATTCCCCCTTTGAGCATTTTGTGGGGTGGAAAATGCTGGAGAAACCGCCTTGGGGTATTAGAGATTAAAAGTATGTATAGATAGGCATATAAAATCGAGTACTAAACTCGATTAAACTCAAACAGCAATGTTCTAAAGCCACAATGTAATTCTCAAGCTTCAGTCTAGAAGCTAGAAGAGTTAAAAAAAAGAAAAAACAACGACAGAAAAAACAAAAACAACCTCAAACTCCACCAACCAAACCCAACAATTCAAGAAAATTAGAGACCTCTGTGGTTGAGGTCGGCATGTAGAGTCCTTGATTAGTTTTCAGTGATAATGTTTAATTGTGAAACTTTTTCGTTAGTCTCTACTCGTGTGGGGTTCCCGGAGGGTCACTGGGGGGGGGGGGGCGAGACTGATCCCTGTTTGTGTGCATAATTTGTATTTTATTTGTATTTTACGCTTGACAGACACCCGAAGAAATAGAAAGATTGACAGTCGATGAAGACCTCAGTGATATTGAAAGGGCTGTTTATCTGCTCAGGTATTTCCCGAAGTCTTTCTGTGAAATTGTTGCGGTTTCCCTGCGGCTGCGTGGATGAAAGCCGTTGTGAAATGTCAGGTTACGGTTCTGTTCAGATTTACTTGAACAGGGTACTTTGGCATGTGGAGCATTCGATTATGTTTTACGGGTTTGGTATGGACTTAACGCATTTGAGAACTGAGATCAAATAAGACAACCAACTTACAGAATATTCCTTGGAGCAGGAGGAATAGAACAGCCAAGGGTTTGAATTTGATCTCATCCCTATTTTCTGGCTTCGGTTGTTCTCCCACAGGTCCACTAAGTTTAGATGAGACTTAAAGAATGTCCAGTGATTAATTTTAAGTTATCCATAGAGTAGGACTGTGATGTGCTATTTGCTATATAGAACCCCCCCTTCCCCCCTCTCCCCCCATAGGGTAGTTCAATTGGTTGCTCAGGATATCTATCCTGTTTTATATTACTTTTGCTATGTAAGCTTCGTCATTTTGTCTGAAAGATTTTAAAATGTAATTGAGCCTACTCTCATTTAAGTTTAATCTCACAAACTCTGCAGAATTGCTCAATGCAAATGGTTATTAGAAATATTTACCAAACTTCAACCGTTTAAAACGCTTTGGATTTAGCTTCCTAAAAGCTAATGCAGTGAACATTAACGAATTTAGCTGTGAAAATACTTCAGAAGCAGCAATTTTCCTAAGGTAGTTTGTGTCCATTTGTTTTAAAACTTTTCTTTAACTTGCAGTGACATGTTTTCCCCTTTGGCAAGTGAGTTTTCGCTTCTGTTTTCTAGAATCAGATTTTGAAACCTGGTGTTATTTACCTGCCCAGATATTTATCATCCTTGTTTCCTTAGCTTAGGTCAGCTTTGCCAGTTTCAGGTGCTGGCAAGTTTCCCGTTCTCCTTTCTAATTTATAGGTCATGTGTCTGGTCCCATGTTACTCAGTGGAGGATCCTGTTTAAAAAAAAAAAAATCCCTCCCTATGACTTTCATTCTCTTAATTCTTCTTTAGCCTTTTCATGGCCTCTTGGGTTTCTGCACTCAGAATTGTAGCGTGCTTACAATTTAGACGTTCTCTCTAATAATTCTATCACTTGAAAATCTTTCTGGATTTCAGACCTTATGTTGGTGTTATTTCCCCTCTTTTGGTGATCTTTGGTAGCATGCTGTCATTATTTCTCCCTATTTATTTAAAAGAAAACTTTCATTTATGTATGAGTTAACTATGTGTTTTTGGTGTTTACACAGAATAATTCCACGTTTAACCTTTTTTTGATACTTGATTGTGTTATAGTTGAAGTACTTTATTCCTTAGTAATTAACATGTCCAATATGGTGAACAACAGTTGTAAACTTCTGCCTTTTCCCGCGGTTTTTTTTGTTTAGAGTAGGTAGACAATCGATGAGACTTTGCATAAGTATCTGTTAACATATAGCAGTTAATGATTTGTAATAATTTCCTACTTCTCTCCTACGGAATTCTCTTCCGCATAACTTCTGGCTTACATTAAGAAACGGACAGCCTTGCTCTACTTACTTGTGACAGCAGATACCTTATTCTAGATATCAATGACAAGGCTTCTTTTTTAGGAGCACGTACTTGTACTTGTTTTCTATGTTGCTTTTATTGTTTGTTAGTGAACTGGGGTGTCTTAAGTTGTCTGTATTTCTTAGGCACAGAACGTAAGTTTCATCCAGTTCTGGAATTTACAAAGCCCTTTAGAGACAGATGGGTCCTCTCATTCTTAGACAAAGTTTTAAAAGAGATCTGATGTCTCCTTTAGTTTCTTGTGGCTCATCTACCTTGAAGGAGGTTTGCAAGGTGACTCGGAAGGCGCACACAGGTTTGGTTGTGTATAGGTTCTCCCTCCGACTTCTTCTTGGATTCCTATGGCCTTACCACTCCCTGGGGGAAAGTGGGATTTCACCTTTAGGACAGCTTCTGAAGGAATAACAGCACACTGCCTGAAAGGTTTCTTTCTTCCCTAGGATTCAGGGGAGGGTGTGGGATTGTGTTATAGATAAGTTCTGTTACAGCCTCATCTGCTTATATTGAGCCTTTTATTTTTTCATCGTACTTTCCGGTGGTATAGAACCTCCTACCGAGACCTGTTTTTTTTTTTGTTTTTTCTTTGATTTTCAGCTTTATTTTTGAGTACTTTACCCTTTGTATTGGATCTTTAATATCCAGATTTTTTTTCCTCCCTCTCTGTCTTTGAATATCAGATTTGTTTCTTCAGCTCTCTTATTTTGTATATTAAAACTGTTTTTGGAATATTATGTTACATTAGAATTCAGACAAGTTTGTTTGCATCACACAAGCTGTATATCCGTGGAGGTTCTGGTAGCATTGGGATTGAATCTAATATCTGAAACATTATATACAGAGGACTGTCATCCAGTGAAAAACAAATCACACTGTTCATTATCTTACCCTAAAATATGGCAGATCAGTTGTTAATGCAGTTTTCGTAATTAAGGTTAGAACATTACGGTATTTGAAGACATGACACAGATGAATTTGTGGTTTTGCATAAATACGATGCTGATCCATCCATCTGTGGCATTTAGTGCTGAAGCAAAACAGCTTTCCTAATTGTCACAGCTTGTGGCTTAGTCAAAATCCTATCACATCATCTTTTTCCTGTTCTCTGTCTTCGTGATTTTGGCATATATTTTAGAAACGTACTTGAAATATGTGAATAATTTTGCTAGAGAAGAGCCCTAAGTTAGTACACTGTGCTTTCATTTGGTAAATCTTTACTTAAATACCTCTAATTGCCTCCAGATCAGTTCTAGACCCTTAAACTTGGCAGAAGTGGCTCCCTCTTAGCTGTGCAATGTGATGTTCCACCAGGCCCTCGACTTTTTTTTTTTTAATGGCTTGATTGAGACGCAGTTCATTTGCCCTACAGTTCACCCATGTCGAGTGTGCAGTTCAGTGGATTTTAGTGTTTTCACCGAGTTGTGCAGCCATCACCTCAATCAGCCGTAGAACATTTTTATCATCCCCCAAAGAAACAACTATACCTCTTTGCAGTCACTCCCCGCTTCTCACCACCCCCCCTTCCCGCCTTTGGGAATCACTAGCCTACTTCCTGTCTCTATGGATTTGCCTCTTCTGGACATGTCATGTAATTACACGGTATGTGGCCTTTTGTGACCAGCCTCTTTGACCGAGCGTAATGTTTTCAAGGTTCATCCATGTTGTAGCGCGTATCAGAGCTTGCTTTCTTTCTGTTGCCGAGTAGTATTGTATTGTGTGGGCGTATCACCTTTTGCTTGTTCATTCATTGGTTGATGGACACTTGGGTGGTTTCCACTCAGTCCTTTACTTTTTGAAACAGTCCTGCCTCTTCGCTGTTACTCATAGTCATCATCTTCGTCCTTAGCTCTGCTTGTCCCTGTCCTGCGATACCTTTCATTATAGCGGTTCAGCGTTTTCCATCCCCAGGATCCAGCTATGATCTTGCATCTAACGGAGAGCCTTTATTGACTGCTGAAGCCAAGTGGAGCCCAGGCTTCTGTGAGCTCCCTTATCACTTACTGATGGCTTCCCTCAAGCGGTGATTAATCACTACATTGTATTCCTTAGCCTGTGTGTGTGAACATTTTCTTTAATTGTAAGCTCCCAGAGGGCAAGCCGTCTTTTCTGTTGTTGCTGTTTCATTCTTTCTGGTTCTGTGTTGTGACATAAACGTATACCTCTTCATAAAGTGTATTTATTTATTTTAAGTTGACCAAAATGCCAGATGAGTTAAACAACTTCTGATTTTTTTTTTTTTGTATTGTGGACGGTAGAATCAGACAGATTTAGATTATAGCTTATTCTACTGTTTATTATCTGTTTGACCAGGAACACATTTTGCGGTCTCTTTTTTTCATCTGTAAATTGGAAATGGCAATTCCTGTTTCCTAAGGTTGTGTAATGTGGGGAGCCCTGATACAGAATAGGTACCCATTTAATGTTAATTTCCTTCTGTCTGTTTTCCCAGTCCTTACTTCTTGTTACTTAGGTTCTCAAGGTACATTTCAAACTTTTAAGAAAGGATAACAATATTAATTTTGCCATCCAGTAATTTAGTAAAGTATCTGGCAAGTAAAGTGTGTCGACTGAAGTTTGTGATAGATACCTATTAACTTCCTTTACTGATAGGATTTATCAGAAACCAGGACCTTCACAGATTCTAATTAAACATTTTTAAACTGAGTGATAAGGTCGAATTCTAATTAAACATTTTTAAACTGAGTGATAAGGTCAGCCTGTTTTACAGATTTATATTTTTGTACCAAATGACTCTATCTTAAGCAATGTTTGCTCTTAACGTTATGCATAAATTATATTGATTGGTTAATGTACCTAACCTCACTTTTATGTTGCTGCTTTTCCAGTCACTTTACACTGTGAGTTTTAAGGCATTTTGCACTTTGTCTTCCAGGGACAGTCACCTAAAGTGTGCATCTTTAATTAGGAAATTTTCCCCTTCCTAATCACCACCCCCCACCTTTTTTAATTTTTTAAAGGAGTAAGTGCTCCCCCTAGTGATATCTCAGAGGAGATTTCTCCCGCCAAATCTGGAAATTAACAAAAGAACCAAAGTGCTGTAAACTCTGGCTACCACTGACCGCATCTGGGGACTCTCCCATTCAAGACCAGAACAGGACAGCAGTAGGATAGGGGGGGAAGAACTTCAGTGATGAGCTTGGCTATGGCTAGGGTTTGGTTGTTTTATCTTTAATTTTTTTTTAACGTTTATTTATTTTTGAGAGAGAGAAAGAGAAAGAGACAGAGTGGGAGCAAGGGAGGGGCAGAGAGAGAGGGAGACACAGAATCCGAAGCAGGCTCCAGGCTCTGAGCTGTCAGCACAGAGCCCGACACGGGGCTCAAACCCATGAGCTGTAAGAGCATGACCTGAGCTGAAGTCAGAAACTTAACCAACTGAGCCTCCCAAGTGTCCCTGGTTGTGTTATCTTTCAAAATACCTATCCTGTTTGCTGTGCAAATGTGAAAAGTTGTGTGAAGAACTCCTTTGTGTGCCCTTATTTCTAAGATCTTCTACATCCCCAGACTTCTTTCATCTTCACTGTTAATTTCTTTTTTGGATGCCTTTCTGCGTTTTCGTACTGTTTCAGTGAGGTGGGTGTTGAAGGGCTGTGTGTGTACATTGAGAGAGACTGTGTGTGTATATGTGCGGTGGGCACCTGAATGTCTAGTTTGCTTGCCCAGTTTTCTTGAGTGATGTACAGAAGAGCCTTTTTAATACCTCACAATTGGAGTAGACTGTTGGCTAGCTAATCCAAAAAAAAAATTGGTCAACCTGGGGACTCATCAATGTGGTGCCTACGTTCAACGTTTTCTTTTAGGGAAAAAAAATTCGAATTTGTTTACCAGTCTTTTGTTGTATGTCTACTGCCTTTTCTTTGAGTATAGGTCTGATTACAGTTCAGGGTCTACATTTATCTATCTATCTATCTATCTATCTATCTATCCATCCATCCATCCATCCATCCATCCAAATTAGTTAGCATATGGTGCAACAATGATTTCGGGGTAGATTTCTTAATTCCCCTTACCCATTTAGCCCATCCCCCCTCCCACACTCCCTCCAGCAACTGTTTGTTCTCTATATTTAAGAGTCTCTTATGTTTTGTCCCCTTCCTTGTTTTTATGTTATTTTGTTTCCCTTCCCTTATGTTCATCTGTTTTGTCTCTTAAAATCCCCATATGAGTGAAGTCATATGATTTTTGTCTTTCTCTGACTAATTTCACTTAGCATAATACCCTCCAGTTCCATCCACGTAGTTGCAAATGACAAGATTTCCTTCTTTTTGATTGCTGAGTAATACTCCATTGTATAGATATACCACATCTTCTTTATGCATTCATCCACCGATGGACATTTGGGCTCTTTCCATACTTTGGCTATTGTGGATAGTGCTGCTATAAACATGGGGGTGCATGTGCCCCTTTGAAACAGCACACCTGTACAGGATCTGCTTTTTTGTATAGATTACCCCCATAATGCACTTAAAATGTCAAGTTTATGTTTCTTTAAAGCTGAGTGAGAATTCAAAAAGTTGGCTTATGAAGAATTTTGAAAGCGTGGTCCTAGATTTTTGTCATTTTCTACTCATCTTCTGCAAGGTGTCTTATTCTTTCTATTTCAATAACAATTTTCTTTGGTAACTTATCGTTATTGAGTGTTTCTAAAACTTACAATTTAGCTTTCATAGAAATGACTCTTTCGGCATTGCATTTTTATGCAATATTTAATTAAATTATGTAATTACAATGGCAAGTGAAATTGGGATAAACTGATCTGAGAACAAATGAAATGAAGGTGACTCTTGGTTACAACTCAATTGGACGAGCAGAAGCCTGTGAGCATTCTAGAAAGCAGCCTATTAGCCGTGAGCTTTCAGCCTGCCTTTGACAAGGAAGTGGAGAGTGTTGTTTAGTTGGGAAAATCTTTAACACCATGCTGAGAGAGACACTATCCTTTTTCAAAGCTGGCACTGTGATCACCTTGTTTTGTCCTTGGATACCCAGGCCGTTCCCCTTGTTTCTGCATTCAGTTTGGCTGATGGTCTGGTCTGTTATTCCTTCACTTTTGTATACAAAAAAAAAAAAAAAAAATTAGTGAGCTAGGAATCTCAGTTAAAGAAGTACTTTTTCATAGGCATTTTTTTGTTTTTTAAAAAATTAAAAAAATTTTTTTTATAATTTATTTTTATTTTTATTTTTGAGAGACAGAAAGCAGGAGCTAGGGAGGGGCAGAGAGAAGGAGACACAGAATCCTAAGCAGGCTCCAGGCTCTGAGCTGTCAGCACAGAGCCCGATGTGGAGCTTGAACCCATGAACTGTGAGATCATGATCTGAGCCGAAGTCTGAGGCTTAACTAAGCCACCCATGTGCCCCTTGTTTTTTAAAACAAACTTTTTGGACATCTGCAGAAATGTGCACATATCGTAAATATGTAACTTGTTGAATTTTCACAAGTGAACACACCCATGTAACCAGCACACAGATTAATAGAACATAATCTATCACATTAGCCTAGTACCTCCCTTGTACGCCTGCCAATTTCCTCATATTTCCTGCAAAGAGTAACTACCATCCCTTTAAAAGAATTTATTTCTTTAAGTTTCTTTATTTATTTTGAGAGAGAGAGAGAGAGAGAGAGAGAGAGAACAGCAGCAGGGGAGGGGCAGAGAGAGAGAGAGAGAGAGAGAGGGAGACAGAGGATCCAAAGTGGGCTCTGTGCTGACAGCAGAGAGCCTGATGTGGGGCTTGAACCCGTGAACCATGAGATCATGGCCTGAGCTGAAGTTGGATGCTTAACTCATTGAGCCACCCAGGCGCCCCTACCATCCAGACTTTTAACATCATAGATTAGTTTGCCTGATTTTGAATGTTGTATGGTAGGAACCATGGAATGTACTGTTTTGTGCTTAGTTTTCACTGAATCTTTTCAAAAAGAGATTTGTCTGTATTATTACATGGAGAAATAGATTGTTCATTTTCACTGCTGTAGAGTATTCCATTATAGGCCACAATTTTATTCATTCCACTGTTGACGGGCATTTGGCTTGTTTTCAGTTTTTGGCTATTCTGATTAATGCTGCTACAAATGTTCATGCACACATTTCTTTCAGTTATTTTCACAGAAGTAGAATTATTGGTCATCAGTATATGCATATCTCTAGCTTAAACGATACTGCTGAAAAGTGTTCTAAATTGTGCCAATTTAAACTACTGTCAGCAGTGTATGAGTGGTCCCAACCCTTATATTTTAGGAAACAGAGTGTCAAACTTTATAGTATGTAAATTTTCCAGCATTTTGATTAAGAACTGGCTGCTTAATAGCCTGAAGAGGTTTCTGTTTTCCTGTGCATGATTTACTTATGCCATTGAACATCTTTCTTTCCTTACAAGAGTGTTTCTGTAAGTTTTTCTAGTTACTCCTTCTGCTACTAGACTGTTGGCTTAGAAGGTCTTCTAGAACTACCACCTTCAGTTGCTGCACTTTTAGTGATTCCAAGAGGTCCCATTAAAAAAAAAAATTGCCCAAATAATCATCCTCTGTGAAGGTGATGCTCAAATGACTTCTGCATAGAAATAGGAAGCATCTTTGCTTCCATGTTTTGGGATAGAGGGATCAGTGTTTCACATATCAAGAGAGGTATAGAATGGATTCCAGCTAAATATATGTCTTACGTTATTGCTTAGGCCAAATTAGTCCTTGGCAAACCTTGAATTCCCTGTTTTGGAAAAGTACCGGGTCACTGAATATAAGGGGTTTGGTGATTATTTCCATCTCCTTTTCCTTGTCTTTTGTCGTGAGAATAACAGTGGCATCTACTCTTTCTTTTTTTCCTATTTACTGAAGCTTCAGAAGGCTCTCTCTGTGACATCAGTCGAAAGCAGAAGGCTCTCATGGGAACTGTAGAAAAAGCTTTAAAAAAAGTAAACTATTGTCATCAATGTAAAAGTGACCCAAATCATGTCATCAGGAAGATCTGGAACTGGCTAACACGATGTGATTATGCAAGATTTGGGCCGTGTTTATCTTGTGAAGTAGACGCCGAGATACTAACAATGGAAAAGATTTGTAACGTAACTAATAGTTACTTGAGAATAAGTCTTAGGAGTTTAAGTTAAAACATACAGAATATTTATTGAGTCCTTGTTATACATTAGGCATCACCTGGGGAATGAATGACATTACACCAGCAGATACTTGTGTTCAGGGAAGTACTCATTTAAGGAAGCAAATGCATTTTTCTTAGAGTTCAGTAGAAGATAGAGGTCATCCCCAGTTAATAAGTATGTTGGGTGTCGAGAAGGCGGGACATTATGTCAGAAATACTTTATAGTGTCAGACCAGATTTATTCTTGGAAGCTGGGGCTCACTCATTTACTTACTGAGAGACCTTGGGCAAATTGCTTAGCTTCTCTGAGTCCAAGCCTCCTATTCTAAAATGGGAATAATAATACCTACGCTGTAGGATTGTTAAGGTTAGAGGAGATGTATGTAGAAGGCACAATGCTTGGCACAGAGTGGTGTTTAGGAAAGGGTAGTTGTTGGTGGTCTCTTTTTAAAAAATTTGTTTTTAATATTTATTTTTGAGAGAGAGAGAGAGTGTGAGCAGGGAGGGGCAGAGAGAGAGGGAGACACAGAATCTGAAGCAGGCTCCAGGCTCCGAGCTGTCAGCACAGAGTCCGACGTGGGGCTCGAACTCACAGAGTGTAAGATCATGACCTGAGCCGAAGTGGGACGCTTAACCGACTGAGCCACCCGGGCGCCCCAGCCATTGATCTGCTTTACAATGTAGACATATGTTTTCATATCTTTTGGATAAATGCCTAAACATGGGATGCTGGGTTATATGGTGAATTCATGTATTTCCATTTTTACAGTTTTTTGAGGTATAATTGATTGCCAATAAACTACACATATTTTAACTGTACAATTTAGTGAATTTTGATACACACACATATATGACAAATATATAACTATGTATGTATAAAAGAAAGTAACTTTGTGTCCCTTTTTAATACCCTCTCCCTTTCCTCTGATCCTCTCTCCCACTCTAGGCAACCACTGATCGACTTTGTGTCATTATGGCTTAGTTTGCAGTTTTTAGAATTTTATAGAAATGTATCAGAATATCTATTTTTTTTTTGGTCTGGCTTCTTTTGCTCAGCTTAATTACTGTGAAGTTCATGTATAATGTTGCATGTGTCAATAGTTTATTTCGGTTTATTACTGATAATTACTCCCATTTTAAGAATATAACCTATTTTGGTTCTCTGTTCATCCACTGATGGACACTTGGGTAATTTCCATGTTTTGGTTACCACAGACTTAAGTGGCTGTGAACATTCACGTACAAATCTTTGGTGGACGTGTGCTTTCCTCCTCTGGGATACAGCTAGGAGAGCAATGGCTGGGTCATGTAATAGGTACATACTTATGTTTTTAAGAAACTGCTAACCTGTTTCCAAAACAATAATTTAACATTTCCAGGCAGAGTATGACAGCCTTTTTAGTTCCAAGGTATTTAGTGGTATTTCTAGTGGTCCAATGTGATGATATTTCATTGTATATTGGATTTCCCAATAATTTGGGATTTGGATTTCCCAAATGACCAGTGGACATTGACCGTCTTTACGTGAGCTTATAAGCCAGCCATATGTCTTGTTTGGTAAAGTGTCTGTTCAAAGCTTTTGCCCGTTTGTTGGATATATGTTTTGGAGACATTTTTTCCTAGTCTGTGGTTTTTTTAATTTTTGTAAAAAGTATTTTTTAAAGAGGAAAGGTTTTTTTTTTTTTTTTCTTTGTTGTGGCCTAATTTGATGAGGTCTAATTTATTGATTTTTTTCCCCTTTATAATTGGTATTTTTTTGTGTTCTGTTTAAGGGATCTTTGCCAAGTTCTAGCTCATTAAGATTTTTTCTTTTGTTTTCTTTTAGCAGTTTTAAGGTGTTAGCTCCTAATTTTAAGTCTGTGATCTATTTCCAGATAAATTTGCCAGATGGTTAAGGTAAGGGTTGAGGTTAATTTGTTTGCACATGGCTATAACGTGCAATAGAAAGAGCCAATTTGCTATTGTTAAAAATAAGGGGATGTGGCATCTGTGTGTGTGGCCGTATTCAAGTCACTTAGGTTCTTCGGCACCGCTTCCCCCTCTTCCCTTCATATAATATAATGGGTTGGGCCTGATAGAATTGAAGGCTCCATCCTGCTTTAGCCGAGTAGCCTCAATTCTTAGATACAGGGAAGTTGTTGAATCCCAGTTTATTATTTCATCCACTAGGTGGTGCTAATGGGCATCCCTGTAGGGCAGAAACTCCTTAAAGAGGTGAACAGTTTCACAGCTTTTTTTTTTTTTTTAAGTTTATTTATTTTGAGAAGGAGACAGCGAAAGAACGAGTGGGGGAAGGGCAGAGAGGGGGAGAGAGAATCCCAAGCAGGCTCCGGCTGACAGTATGGAGCCTGACCGGGCCGAGGCGGGGCTCTAACTCACAATCTGGGAGATCATGACCTGAGCTGAAATCAAGAGCTGGGTGCTTAGCCGACTGAGCCACCCAGGCACCCCATTTTCACAGCTTTCAAAAAAAAAGGGTAATTTGTAAAGTAAATGGCCATAATTCAGAAAGTGCCTGTGTTTCATTAAGGATTGGATGCAATAATATTACAATTAAAAAATACTGTTCATTTTGCAGGACTAAAAAATATCAGAAAATATTTTTTCTCTAGAGAGTTTTGCACATTGTAGATTTGGTTTGAATATGTTTTGGGAAGGATGAGAGTTCTATGTTCACATACGAAAAATCAGACTGAGAAGTCTGGCTGACTTAGAATTGTCCTATAAATTCTCTTGTAATAAGTTTATAAACTGTATTTATTTAGAAATTCTCTTGGTAATAAAATTATAAACTATATTTGCTTGAAAAGTGGATAGTCTTAAGAGGGAAAGGATTCACAAAAGTCCACAGCCTGGGCTTGTCGGCAAGAGGACACCTCTCCTTGCTGCTCGGATAATGGTGGGGAGGAGGAGGATAGGGGGGTAGTTTATGTGTGGATGGTGTATATGTATACCTCACGTAATTTTCCAGTTATTTGGGGGATTTTACCAGATACCTTTCTGTTAGGGGTTTCTAGTTTAATTCTGTAGTGGTCACAGAACGTACTGTGTTTGACTTCAGTTCTTTCACATTTGCTGAGATTTGTTTTATGGCCCAGAAAATGGTTGATCTTGGCGAATATTTCATATGCACTTGAAAAGCATGTGTGTTCTGCTGTTGGGTGTGATGTTCTGTAAGTGTGAATTCGGTCAGGTTGCTTGGTGATATTTTTCAGGTCTTCTGTATCTCTAAAGTTATTTTCTATCCACTCGTTCTAGTGATAACAAAGAGTAGAGTACTGAAGTCTCCACAAAGGTGGATTTGTCTCTTCTTTCAAATCTATCAGTTTTACTAGTAGTTCAACTATTTTGATTTCTGCAGTTAGGTGCATATACAGTTACGGTTGTTATGTTTTCTTGGTGATTTAACTGCTTTATAGTTATGGCGTATTTGTCTTTATCCCTAGAAATAGAACTTGAAGTGTACTTTATCTGATATTAATGTACTTGAGCTTTCTTTTGGTTAGTGTTTACACGGTATGTCATTTCCTGCCCTTTTGTTTTTTAAAAAAATATACTTTGGGGAATTACTTTAGGTTTTCAGAAAAGTCACAAAAATAGTTCAGAGAATTCCAGCATACGTTTCACCAGTTTCCTGTAAAAGTAATATCTTACATAACCTTAGTACATTTGTCAAAACTAAGAAATTAACAGTGGTATATCACCATTAATGGGAGTATAGACTTATTTGGATTTTACCAGTTCTTTTACTGATGTCCCTTTACTCTGGGATACCACATTGCATGTAGTTGTCATAAGTCCTTAGTCTCCTCTTGGCTTGGACACTACCCTAGTCTTCCTTTTCTTTTCAAGATCTTGATAGGTTTGAAGAGTGCTGGTCAGGTATTTTGTAGCATGTCCTTCAAGTTGTATTTGTCAGACGTTTTCCTCATCATTAGATTGAGGTTATGGGCTTGGGAAGAATACCATAGAGGTGAAATACCTTTCTCATCCCATCATTTCAAGGGGTACATGCTATCAACACGATTTATCACCAGTGATGATAGTCTTGATCGCTGGGTTAAAGTAGTATCTGTCAGGTCCCTCCCCTGTAGGAGTGGTGAGAGAGGACCTCTGAGCCTGGTTCTTGATCTCATGGGGGGAAGGCATTCAGTCTCTTGCCATTAAGTATGATGTGAGTATTCCTAATTTGCTGACAGTTTTTATTAAGAATAGGTGGTGAATCTTGTCAAATATTATTTTTTCTAAGTCTCTTGATATGACATATGGCTTTTGTAACATATTTTTTTTTTATTCTGAATTACATTGATCAATATTCAAATGATGAACCAACCTTGCATTCTTGGGATGAAATCTACTTGGTCATGATGTAAATATTTCTGGGCCCTGTTTGCTGGTATATTTTTGAGGATTTTTGCTTCTAGAATGTAATGAGAGATACTGATCTGCAGTTTTCTTTCTTTGTAACATCTTTTCCCAGTTTTGGTTTTAGGAGAATGCTCATGAAATGACTTGGGAAGTGGTTTCCCATTTTCTGGAAGAGATTGTATAGAATTGGTATTATTTCTCCTTTAAATGTTAAAAAAAAATTTTTTTTTTTAAGTAAACTCTACCCCATGTTTTGCCCTTAAATGTTAGGTAGAATTCACCAGGGAAACCCATCTGAGCCTGAGATTTTCTCTTTTGAAAGGTTTTTAACTAAAAATGCAGTTATTTAATAGATAATAGGGCTATTTGAGTTATCTGTTTCTTCTTGAGTAGGTTTTGGTAGTTTTTGTCTTTCAAATTCTTAACTGTATTTTATCTAAATTATTGAATTTATGGGCATTGAATTATGCTATGCTAGTATTCTCTTTTAATGTTTGTGGGCTCTGTACTGATGTCTTATTTTATTCCTAATATTGATAATTTGTGTTTTCTTGCTTTTGTCTAACTTTTTTTCTTGTTTACATTTGAGGTTTATCAATTTTAATGATATTAAAAAATTTTTTTTTAATGTTTCTTTATATTTCAAGAGAGAGAGAGAGACGGAGACAGAGTGTGAGTTGAGGAAGGGCAGAGAGAGAGGGAGACACAGAGTCTGAAGCAGATTCCAGGCTCTGAGCTGTCAGCCCAGAGCCCTACTTGGGGCTCGAACTCACGAGCTGTGAGATCATGACCTAAGCTGAAATCAAGATTTGGACACTTAACTGAGACACGCAGGTGCCCTGATCTTCTGTTTTATTTTCTTAATTTTTGTTATTTTATTTTATTTATTTTTTTAAGTCTTTCCTGATGCCCATGATCCATCTTTTTTTTTTAATTTTAAAATTATGTTTTTAATGTTTATTTTTGAGAGAGAAAGAGAGAGAGAGAGAACGAGCACCAGTGGAGAAGGGGCAGAGAAAGGAGACACAGAATCCAAAGCAGGCTCCGGGCTCTGAGCTGTCAGCACAGAGTCCGACGAGGGGCTCGAACTCAGACACCAGGACCTGAGCTGAAGTCGGACGCTCAACCAACTGAGCCACCTAGCCGCCCTTGCTTCTGTTTTAATACTTGGATTTTAATGCTATATATTTCCTTCTAGGCACTGCTGTAGCTGCCTAGCTATACAATTTTGATATTTTGTGTCTTCACTGTCATTTAGTTGAAATAATGAAATTCTCTCAAGACTTCTTTGGCTTATGAGTCATTAAGAAGTGTGTTGTTTGAGTTCCAAATATTGGGAGGTTTTCCAGGTATCTTTTGGTTACCGACTTCTCATTTAGTTTCATTATGGTTTGTGAATGTACTTTGTCTGATTTCTGTGACCTCCTCCTTCCTGACGACAGCTCTGACTTCATTTCCTATTCCCTTCTTTGCTTGGTGTGTTAAACACTTCAGGTACACACCTACCTGAGGGATTTTCCACTTGCTTTCCTTCTGATTTTAAAATGTTTTCCTCAGATATCTGCCCTGCTAGGCCTATTATTTCCTTCACATCTTTACTCATACGTGGGTTGGTTGTTTATCTCAGATACATGGCACCGTCATCTGCTTAATGTCACAGGTTAAAAACCTGGGAATAGCCTCAATTTTTCCTGTTCCTCATCTCTGATATTTAAGAGATTTAATCTTTCTCTTACAAAATAGAAATATTCACAAGATTTCTGTAGTTTTCTGACATACATATTAAAAAAAGCCCCACATTTGTTTATTCAAGGTGGTTCTCAAATACTGGATGAGTAGAAACCTGCCGAAGGGTCAGAATTCCAGTGTTTTCGTTATTTCTTTTGGTACATTAGTGGGTAAATAGATGTGGCCTTTTTTTTTTTTTTTTTTTTTTCCCCTCCTTCTCCTTCAGGAGAAATTCTCTTAATGTTCTAAAACAGCATATATTTTATTATCTCAGCTCTGGTTTCTTATTTATTGTATAGAAATATATATATATATGTACATATATATATATATTTCTATATATATATATGTATATATATAAAATTAGCCAACACTAGTTTTGTGTCTTTTTATTAGGCAGTGAGAGCTATAAAACTTGTGTTTTTCTTTTAATCCTTGTTGCTAAGAAACGGCACAGCTTCTAGCCAGCTGTGTGACCTTGAGAACCTCATTTAGCTTCTATTCTCTTAGTGAAGTGAGGGAGATGTACTTACTAGTCATGCTGTTAAGACCCTTTCTTGTGCTGTGACTGTATACTTAATCTAGTGCTCACTGCAGTTACCAACTTCCCTCCATTTTTCTACTCCTTCAAAAATATTTAGTTTAAAAAAAGCTCAAGGTATACTAGTCAGCTCTGATTCTTTTGACTTGTATTTAGAAAATATATTAGAGTGTTCAATATGGCACGCTTAAATGTGTGCTTCTTTAAAATCCTTTTGTGCAGGTAGACGGTTATAAATTACACTGACTTGTTATTTCATCAGATCGTGATTTTGTGGTAAAAATCATTACATACTGTGCTTTAAAAAGTCCATTATGCTGCTTGTGTCTTGATGATTCCCACATACATACCTAGCATGTGGACCTAGTTTATGGACAACATATTAAAATGCTTTAGGTAAGCTCTATATCATTATTTACTCATATATATGAGTAAATTGGCTCACATGTATCCATATTTACTCATTCAATTACGTGTGGTATAATTCTGTTTCCTTAGACAGTATTTTTCTTTCCTTTATTTTTAATTTTTAAAAAATTAATTTATTTTGAGAGATACAGAGTACGAGTGGGGAGGGGGAGGGGGGGGGGAGTATCCCAAGTGGCCTCTGCGCTGTCAGGGTAGAGCCCGATTCAGGGCTCTAACTCACAAACCGTTGAGATTGTGATCTGAGCTGAAAACCCAGGAGTCGGATGCTTAACCCACTGAACCACCCAGGTGCCCCTACAATATTTTTCTTTTAAAATACCTAGAGGACTGGTAATTCATACATTTCTAGAAGGAATGATAGGAATGTCTACATTAATTCTTTAAGGGACAGCAGGGAGAAAATTGACTTTGTTTCTCTCTCTTAAAGGAGAAAATATATACATGAAATTAATTTAAATTAATAGTTATTGAGGAACTCATAAGAAATCCTGTAGGAGCAATAGTTTTGGTTTTGTTTTATTTATTTATTTTAATTTTATTTTTTATTTTTTAAAATTTACATCCAAATTAGTTAGCGTATAGTGCAACAATGATTTCAGGAGTAGATTCTGTAATGCCCCTTCCCCATTTAGCCCATCCCCCCACCCACAACCCCTCCCGTAACCCTCCGTTTGTTCTCCATATTTATGAGTCGCTTCTTTTTTGTCCCCCTCCCTGTTTTTATATTATTTTTCTTTTCCTTCCCTTATGTTCATCTGTTTTGTCTCTTAAAGTCCTCATATGAGTGAAGTCATATGATATTTGTCTTTCTTTGACTAATTTCACTTAGCATAATACCCTCCGGTTCCATCCACGTAGTTGCAAATGGCAAGATTTCATTCTTTTTGATTGCCAAATAATACTCCATTGTATATATATACCACATCTTCTTTATCCATTCATCCATCGAGGGACGTTTGGGCTCTTTCCATACTTTGGCTATTGTTGAAAGTGCTGCTGTAAACATGGGGGTGCATGTGTCCCTTCAAAACAGCACATCTGTGTCCCGTGGATAAATGCCTAGTAGTGCAATTGCTGGGTCGTAGGGTAGTTCTATTTTTAGCTTTTTGAGGAACCTCCATACTGTTTTCCAGAGTGGCCGCACCAGCTTGCATTCCCACCAACAATGCAAAAGAGATCCTCTTTCTCCACTTCCTTGCCAATATCTGTTGTTGCCTGAGTTGTTAATGTGAGCCATTCTGACGGGGTAAGGTGGTATCTCGTTGTGGTTTTGATTTGTATTTCCCTGATGATGAGTGATGTTGCGCATTTTTTCAAGTGTCAGTTGGCCATCTGGATGTCTTCTTTGGAGAAGTGTCTATTCATGTCTTTTGCCCACTTCACTGGATTATTTGTTTTTTGGATGTTGAGTTTGATAAGTTCTTTGTAGGTTTTGGGTACTAACCCTTTATCTGATATGTCATTTGCAAATATCTTCTCCTATTCTGCTGTCGGTTGCCTTTTAGTTTTGCTGATTGTTTCCTTCGCTGTGCAGAAGAAGCTTTTTATTTTGATGAGGTCCCAGTAGTTCATTTTTGCTTTTGTTTCCCTTGCCTCCAGAGACGTGTTGAGTAAGAAGTTGCTGTGGCCAAGATCAAAGAGGTTTTTGCCTGCTTTCTCCTCAAGGATTTTGATGGCTTCCTGTCTTACATTGAGGTCTTTCATCCATTTTGAGTTTATTTTTGTGTGTGGGGTAAGAAAGTGGTCCAGGTTCATTCTTCTGCATGTCGCTGTCCAGTTTTCCCAGCACCACTTGCTGAAGAGACTGTCTTTATTCCATTGGATATTCTTTCCTGCTTTGTCAAAGATTAGTTGGTCATATGTTTGTGGCTCCATTTCTGGGTTCTCTATTCTGTTCCATCGATCTGAGTGTCTGTTCTTGTGCCAGTACCATACTGTCTTGATGGCTACAGCTTTGTAGTATAGCTTGAAGTCTGGGATTGTGATGCCTCCTGCTTTGGTTTTCTTTTTCAAGATTGCTTTGGCTATTCGGGTTCCATACAAATTTTCTTTTCTGGGTTCTTTTCTGGTTCCATACAAATTTTAGGATTATTTGTTCTAGCTCTGTGAAGAATGCTGGTGTTATTTTGATAGGGATTGCATTGAATATGTAGATTGCTTTGGGTAGTATTGACATTTTAGCATCCTTTCTTGGTAAAAACCCTCAAGAAAGTAGGGATAGGAGGAGCATACCTTGAGATCATAAAAGCCATATATGAACGACCCAACTCTAATATCATCTTCAACGGGGAAAAACTGACAGCTTTCCCCCTAAGGTCAGGAACAAGACAGGGATGTCCACTCTCGCCACTGTTAATTCAACATAGTATTGGAAGTCTTAGCCTCTGCAGTCAGACAGCACAAAGAAATAAAAGGCATCCAAATCGGCCAGGAGGAGGTCAAACTTTCACTCTTTGCAGATGACATGATGCTCTATATGGGAAACCCAAAAGATTCCACCAAAAAACTGCTAGAATTGTTGTTTTATTTAAATTAGATTCTTGCTTTATAGAGATACTGTCCTGACCCTGACAGTGATACCTGGTTGACTTGAACGTCTTCCATAGTCTTTATAGATGTTGCTTTCTTGATTGTCACAGTGTGAGGAGGTGAATTATGTTTCCACAGATTTGGAAATTATCTCCTGGGGGTGATCACTGCTTTCTTTAGGCCCTCTTCACTCCAACATACTCCATTCAGTCCTATCATTAGCATTAGAGAAAAGGCACCATTTCAGGCAGCTTTTGCATATTGATTTTGGGTGGACTGAGGAGCTTTTAAATTTTATAACTGACTTGTTTGTGTTACATTTCCTCCAATTTGGTGCCTCATTTGCTGTAATATGAGCCAACAGGAACCCCTGTATATTGTTAGGGACTCTCTTTCCAGGTCATATTATCCACCCCTAGATTTCCGTGATCCTCTCCATGACGTAATTTCCAAATCTGTGGCTGTAGGCTTGGGCTTTTCATGTGAACTATAGGCCAGGTCTCTTTGCTGAGTGTGTCCACTAGGATGTCTCTTCCAGAATGGCCTGCTGGCTTTTCAAACTCAGCATGCCCCAAACTGAATTCATCACCTTTTATCTGAATGTGCCTTCTCTTGTTACTGGAGCCTGACCATCCTTTTAAATCATACTGGAGGGAAACCTGGGAATGATTTTGTACTCTTCCTCAGCAATTGGTTTTGTCTCAAGTCCTGTTGATCTTATTTCTGCAAGAAGCCATTTCTTCTTTTTCCACTCTAATTTAGCTAGACAGAATCAGAGTGCTTGGTTTTTATTGTTTTCTTTCTACTTCCAGAGCACAGTGACTGGCAAATCGTAAGTGTTCAGTACATCTTTATAAATAAACGATTGAATGAATCCCATCTAGCAGGGAACCTTTGAATATACTGTTCCCTCCACTCTCCCTTTTACCTATTTCTACCCATTTTTGGGGTCTCAGCTCTTCAGGGAAGCTCCCCCTTGGCCTCTAAGTTAAGTGATGTTCTCAGTAGTACTCTGTACTGTTCCTTCATAGATCTTGACACAGTTGAGATGATTGAATTGATTGTTGTTTACTACTTGTCTTCTCTGACTGCGAAGCTCTAATAAGGCAAGGGCCGTGTCTCCTGTACCCACCATATGCCTGTCAGGGCTTTGTTCACTGTCCAGTGTATAATAAGCACTTAGCGTTCGCTGTCTGTGGCGAGGCAGAAAGTGTCATTGGGTGATGTTGGAGAATCCGGAACCGGCAGGTCCTGATTATAAGTACTTCCTGAATTATTGAGCATATCAGTCCTCCTGTGTTCTATAGGTTAAGGAATCAGGTCTCTTCCCCTTCCTGTGATGGCTGCTTATCATCTTTTCTTCCTGTAGGTGCCAGGGATTTGGCCTGCTTTTGTCTCGTTTTACTATTGTTTTCCCTCTCGGGTTTCTTGCTTACTGGGTTGGCAGCTATATAAACCAGCTGGTTCTCCGCTATCCCTTCTCCCCTGCTCTGTCCTGTTATGTTTATATATTCCTTAAAAGTATTTTTAAAAAAGATTTTTACTACTCTGTTAATGGAGAAGTAGAAAGACCGATTAAAAAATAGTGAGATTACATTGTTCCCAGAAGTCGTTCAAGTTTGTATAGTTATTCCTGAACTCCTATTTTGCATACCTTTCAACGCATCTGCTATAGCTTATTTATTTAGGGCAGACCTTTGTAATCTGTCCTCTGTGGAGCAATCATTTTCTACTGTTTTTTTTTTTTTTTAACATGACCCATAGTAAGAAATACATTTTAAATTTGTGACCTGGCATGTATACACGTTTTTGTGTGTGTATGTATTAATATATACACATATGTGTGTGTGCGTGTGTGTGTGTGTGTGTGTGTGTATATATATATATATATATATATAAAACTGAACCTAAATTTTAATAATATTTATGTATAATAAAATAAAAACATATCAAAGTTAATGTCATATATAGTCTCGATCTAGTTAACAATTGCCCCTTAATAAGTTCTTTCCCCACCAGGACAAGTAAGGATAATGCTCATCTTGTAAACTGCATGAGATCGGATGTGGGGTGTGAGGGAGAAGGGGAAGTGAATGTAATCCCAAGATGCATACCTGGGCAGTCAGACGGCTGTTTGTCCCTCTGTTGGTAGACCAAGGGGAAGGGAACTCTGTTGATACATGAAGCTGGAGAGCCACTCAAAAGGAAGTACTCTCTGTAGAACTGGTAGGACTTGGTTCAATCAAGAGAGGAGTTTGTCTCTTCTTCGCACTGAACACGCACCTTCTGCAGGTTCTGTTGATGTGACATTGTGATAGTAAAAGAGAGTGGAAATTGTCAGTTAAAGAATTTATTGTAACATGAGTATTGCTCGGTAAATCACGTGACTTTTTCTCTTGCAGCATTATCAACTTGGAGACATTTTTAGGCTGACGGGTTAGCCCCTTCTTATGATGTGACATTATCCTGGGTCTAGCAGCCATAAGTTAGGTTTGGGCTTAGAAGTCATAGGTTGGAATCCGACCTGGCTCTAATCTTCAGTAGTTGGTTGACTTTGGGTAGGTTGCTTCCCATCCGCGGCCACTCCCTCCCCCCCCCCCCCCCGGCCTCAGTTTTCCTCATTTGTAAAGTAAGGATAGAAATATATTGCTCCTACATCGTGAAGATTATTGTGATTATGTGAAGTGTCTTGCCTGGCACATAGTAGATCCTTAAAAGTTAATTTTACTTTTACTCTTTGGTGCTATTAAAAAATACAATATGTTTCTATGATTCTAAGCATAATGTCTAAGCAAGGTTGAATGGTTCCCTAACTATATAAACCTTTTAGATTGATACTTTGAAGGTATAACATTATTAAGGATTCAATTTTATGGTGCTAACATATGAAAATATGCCACATTTGGAAGATTACTGATATTGTGGGCTGGTATTGTGCATCTTCTGCTTTAGATTCCTGAGTCATCTTTGTCTTAAAAAGGTTTTGTCTTTCTTGGAAGTTTAATTCCCTGAGCTCATCATTTAATTTATTTTGCTGTATTCCTTGAAACAAATCGTTAAATGATTTACTTTGGGTAAAGAAAGAATTAAATGTCAACTACGTGAGGTTTACTTTTCATTGCAAACTCAAAACAAGGCCTGTAAGGCATCTGCTTCCTTGTTATAAATTCAAACACATTATCGACAGCTTCTGTGTTATATTTTTGAGTTTGAAATGAGAGCTGCTAGGATTAGGATCACAGACTGTGTATATACAAATCATTTAAGATCCTACACGAAGTTTAACAGCAGCAAAGCTAGAGTTCTCCGATTAATTTCCTCTAGTAGTGACTGATCGTGTTATGTCATCAGTTTTTGGATAGCTTCCCTTCCTTCCCCTCTCCCTTTCTCCAGTGGTTTAGGATCAAATACACAGTGAGGGTTGGCCAGCTAGGAAAAGAGATAGGAGTTTTTGCTATATTGTCAGACTGCTTAGTGTGTACATCTGTCTTCCTCATTAGATTTTGAGCCCTTAGAAGGTTGAGGCAAGGTGGTTTTGTCAGTCTCCGGATCTCTTCTAAACATGTGGCTCTATTCTTTGTGGAAGGGTATGGGTTTCTTTTTCTTTCTTTCTTTTTCTTTTTTTAAACGTTTATTCATTTTTGAGAGCCAGAGACAGAGTGTAAGCAGCGGAGGGACAGAGAGAGAGGGAGACACAGAATCCGAAGCAGGCTCCAGGCTCTGAGCTGTTAGCGCAGAGCCCGACGCAGGGCTCAAACCCACGAACCGTGATATCATGACCCGAGTTGAAGTCAGACACCTAACTGACTGAGCCACCCAGGTGCCCCAGGGCATGTGTTTCTTAAACTAGCACAGATAGTATTATTTTTGGGGACCCAAGATAATGTTCGTGAAAGTGGTTTGGGCAATACAATATATTAAGAATTTCTGGTCCTTTTTTTTTTTTTTTTTTCTATAATGGTGAGGAAATACATTTTTTTCAAACTTTATTTTCTCCTATATAACATAAAATCTGTGGGAGATAAGCTTAGGAAACCCCTGGGTTTACACCAGTGGGTTGATAAGGCATAAAGAAATATAAAGTCATAAAATGCTCACACCTGAGTTTAGGTAAACCAGATTGGCACTCCAATAATAGGGGGTGCAAAGGCACCCCGTGAATAGGGACGTGCAAAGGTGCCAGGATTAGGGAGGTACAATGGCACCCCAAAATAGAGGGGTTGCAGAGCCCCTAAAATAGGGAGAGGCAAAGGCCTAAAATAGAAATGGCACAAAGGTGCCCAATACATAGGTATATGAAATAAACAAGATTAGATATTCAAGATGGAGGTACCCCCAATTTAGTACTAAAGCAGAAAAGCTGCTTTCACAGGAGAATAGGGCCAGGTTAGGTAAATTGGTGAATTGGAGTATGGACCACTGTGCTGCAGGCAAAGCAGCTCAGAGTGGAGATGGTAAATGAAAGAAAAGTTGCCTTATCAACCCTGAGGTTACTCCTCATATCTGTCTCATCCTCTAGGCTAGCTAAGATAAACAGAAGTGCTGCCTCATGTCTGCTCTTTTTTTTTTAATTTTATTTTTTATTTTTTAAAATTTACATCCAAATTAGTTAGCATATAGTGCGACAGTGATTTCAGGAGTAGATTCCTTAGTGCCCTTTACCCATTTAGCCCATCCCCCCCTCCCACAACCCCTCCCATAACCCTCAATTTGTTTTCCATATTTATGAGTCTCTTCTATTGTGTCCCCCTCCCTGTTTTTATATTGTACTTATCTTTCTCTGATTGACCTTACCCTTCAGTTCCATCCACGTAGTTGCAAATGGCAAGATTTCATTCTTTTTGATTGCCAAGTAATACTCCATTGTATATATATATGTGTGTGTGTGTGTGTGTGTGTGTGTGTGTGTGTGTGTATACACACACACACACACACACACCACATTTTCTTTATCCATTCATCCATCGGTGGACATTTGGGCTCTTTCCATACTTTGGCTATTGTTGATAGTGCTGCTGTAAACATGGGGGTGCCTGTGTCCCTTCGAAACAGCACACCTGTATCCCGTGGATAAATGCCTAGTAGTGCAATTGCTGGGTCGTAGGGTAGTTCTATTTTTAGTTTTTTGAGGAATCTCCATACTGTTTTCCAGAGTGGCTGCACCAGCTTGCATTGCCATGGTCCTTTTTTTGATTTCCCACAAATGATCACTCTGTTTCCCTCCAGCATCATCGAGGGTCAGCTTTTTTTGAAATCATATGTTTTAAAAAGCATTACACAACCTAGTTATACAGTTTCTCTAGTAATTCTCCACAGCTTAGGGGCAGGAATGGGACGGAGAACACGGATGGATGAGTTTGGTATTGGCTGGAGGCACAGGTTGGAAGAGAGAGGCCATGTTGTGCGTGGGTTTTGGAGTTGTACAGTCTGGGTAACTCTGTGCGGTAATCTTTCTAAATCCTACTGACCTCATCTATAAAATGGAGCTAATAAGAGTACCTAATCGACCTCATGAGATTGCGAGAGTTAAATAATACGACTGCGGGTGAGGAGCTCATTGACCATAATGCGGGGCAGGCAGAGTATTAGATACTATGTTTGTTGTTGTTGCTGCCAGGGAGGAGGAGAATTGAAGAAGGAGGTGATTGGTGAGAGTGTACGTAGTTGGAGTAACAGCCAGGCAGGTTCAGGCTGGGGAGAAAGAAAGAGACACTAGGAGAAATATTGGAAACTGGAGAATTAGAAGGAATCGCTGAGTTAGAAGTGGGATGAGGGTGAAAAATGGATTTAGCAATAGAGAAATAGAAAAGTGAGAGTTTATGGGCAGCAAGTGAGATCCCAGGGTTTGAGACTCTCTTAGAGATGAGCATTTCTAGGTAAGGGTGTAAGATCCAGCCTGTGACCATGGCTGCTGATGTGAAGTGGAGACAAATTCAGTTTAAATGAACAAATATTTATGGAGATTTTCCTGCGTGCTAGATATTGTGCTAAGAATTGGAGAACGTAAAATTTGGGTGGAACCTCATTGGATTAGAGGGGGTCAAGAACTGGCTGTTTGCTATTCCCCTGAATGCTGAGGTTACCCATGACAATGGCATGGTGACCATTGGTGACCAGGAAGACTGAAACCATTACACCAAAAAATGCTTGAGTGGATTGGCTTGTTTTTCATTGGTTGAAGATGGGACTATAAATGGCTCTTTATAATAGGCGCATCTCCCAGTGGGACTACGATAATTAGTAACATTAATTTAGAATTTAGAAGATAGCTGTCCTAAATTCATTTATTTAACTAGTCTTTTTTTTCCTTCCTCTTTCCTTTTTAGCCACTAGTGTATATATTAGATGATTAACCCAGTTCTTTTTAGTTTTAGGGGAATGGTTTGCTGAGTGGGCTTGTGTCCTCTTTGTTTCGGAGTGAGTATTCTAGAAAGGGAACATGTGCCAAAGAATAGCACAACTGGGGCAAGGAGGAACAGCTCATTTTGTAGCCAGGATGATGGTTCCTTGTGCCTTTCAGTTGAAAGTTGTAGGTTTTGAAGTCTAGGAATCTTACTTTGTAAAAAAAAAAAAAAAATTATAACATCGATGAAACATTTATTTTAAAATTACATATCCTATATCAATAAACCGAATTTTATGCTGGTGACTTAGATCTGATTGTCTTTGGGCTCGTTCCAATCAGTGAGGCTCGCATAGATCCACGCATATGTGGTTTATTCATCCGGTGACCAAAGTCAGCAGGGGACGGTGGCAGGTGCACAGCACCCAAGACATTTCCAGGCATGCAAGCTCAGTATCTCACTTTAGTATCTGGCCAAGTCTACTCTTGGCTGCGTCTCCTGTGTCTGATCCACATCCCCGTCCCACACTTCTCCGCGTGCTTGTCTCTAATGCGCATTTGAGTAGACTACATGTTACTCCACGGCGGCTAACTGTGGCCGCCACGTCACTTGGAACACTCCTACTGTGAAGAGGAGCCCTGGTGCCAGGACTGACAGCGGTGAACAAATTACTCCACATCAGGTGGGCCTTCTGCTTCCTTTGGGCAGACGGCGGCTGTGCCCTTGGTTTATTTCACTCAGCGAGTCTAAAAAACGTGAAGGATTTTGCAGTGTCCTCTTTTTATCGTTATTATTTTTTTGAATTTTTAATTCTTTCTCTATCATGGTAGCTCTCCTGGTATTGTCTCCAGAACAGCAGCATCAGCATCACCTGGGAACTTGTTAGAAATCAGGTTCTCAGGCCTCACCAGGATCTACTGAATCCTCATCCCTGAACTGTAGGGCCTAGTTTTAACAGGTGCCCCAGGGGGATTCTGGTACACGGCAAAGTTTGGGAACCACTGCTCTAGCATATTGTGGTTACCAACCCGTACACACTTCCTCGAGGTGTTTGACTTAATATATTCCTGCTGAGCTCACTGTATAAATTGGAGACATGAAATCGCCAGTGTTGGAAGTCGGTAATATCTAATGTTGGCAACCTCGTACGGTTCAGCTAATAGTTACCTTGTGTAAAGTAGGGTTTCTTACGCATTTTTCTCCTTGAGCGGGAGAAGGGGCAGACATAAGTTATCTGTAGAAATTAAATTTAGATTTTATGTGTGTTAGAGATGATGGTGCTTACAATGGGGGGTCACTTTCTTTGTATGTTTTCTCACGTCCTATTTACGGTAAGCAGTGTTACCTGTAGGCTGTTAATTTGGTTTTCTAATACCTCACTGCTCTCAAGATGTAATGGCAATCTGATTTTATTTCTGAGTAACTTGGTGATGTTGCCAAAGGATTTTCTTTTGCTTTAAAGTCCGGTACATCTCAGTGTTGGTGATGCTAGATTGATTTTCTCAGGTAAATGGTGTGCTCTTTTGAATCTTTTTTTTGTTTAAAAGAAGTTTTATAATTTTTTCTTTTTGAAACACATCCCTTACTTTGGATTTTTTCTTTGGGGACTCCTATTAAAAGTAGGAGTTGGGTCTTCTTTGCCTACCTTTTATATCGCTTTCTCTCAAATCTTTTTCATCTTCTTGTACTTAAAAATTTTTCTGCTTTCTACCTTGTATTTTTCTGAGGGCATTATCTAATGTATTCATTCACCCTTGTGTTCTTTCTAGTTTAGTGTTTTTTGAAATATTTTCTTTCATTTCTTTCCTGAGTTCTGTCACCAGATTTTGAGTTTTCATAATGATGAATGACATGTTTTTTTTCCCCCATACCTTACACGTTTTCTTTCTTTCTTTTTTTCTTTTTTGCTTGCGGAGAAATAGTAGTTTATAGTTAGCTGTTTGTGGGCATGTCTGTCTTTCACTGTCTTTTTTTTTAATGTTTGTTTATTTTTCAGAGTTGAGGGGAGAGGGGCAGAGAGAGAGGGAGACAGGATCCCAAGCGGGCTCTGCGCTGACAGCAGAGAGACTGATGCGGGGTTCAAGCTCACAGACCTCGAGATCATGACCTGAGCTGAAATCAAGAGTTGGATGCTTAAGCCGCTGAACTACCCAGGCACCCCTTAGGGTAGTTTTTCTGATTTCAGGATTCTAGAGCTCCCTCATATATTTCTAGCTTGTGTTCAAAATAGGATGCCTTACTTTCTGAGGTTTCTGGGCTCCATGTCTCTACATTTATTTGGACCTTGTCTTCTCTTTGTGATCTGTTGAGTTCGGATTCTATGTCCTAGAATTTTTCTTCAGTGTGGGCCTTTGTTCTAGATGTTTTGAGAACTCATAAGGATAAGACTGGGTGAGCTCTTTCAGGTATTATTATGGACACATTGAGCTCATTAGGTACTGGCTATTCAAAATCGTTCATAGTTTTAGCTGCTGTCCATATGTGCATGTGTCTTGGGTTTATGTGGGAAATCTTATCACTTGGTTATGTTGTTGTGCATGAGTTTTTTTATTTTACTCTCCTAGTTGCTCTGTTTTTATGGTGAATTCAGGAAATTTTAAAAACTATGTGTCTACTGCTGCCGTCTTCCTAGGTGGCCTTCTATCAGTCTTTTTGTATTTATATCCTTCATTTTGTACAGATTTAATGAAGTATTATTAGCATGCAAAGAACTGCACATATTTAAAATGCAATCTGATGAGTTTTGTCATAGGTATGTGCCCATGAAATCTTCATCATGATCAAGATAATAAAACTGTCCGTCACCCTTGAAACTTTTCTCACGCCCCTTGGTAATCCCAACTTCATTTTTCCCCCATTGTCCGAGCAATGGCTGATCTGCTTTCTGTCCCTATAGTTTAATGTGCAATCCCTGTAATTTTATATGAACGGAATCATACAGTAGTATGTGTTGTTTTTAACACGGCTTCGTTCATCCAGCATAATTGTTTTGAAATTCATCCATGTTGTGTGTATCAATAGTTCATTCCTTTTTGTTGCTAATAGTATTCTGCTGTATAGATATGTTAGGATTTGGTTATCTGCCTGCCCTTTTAGTGAGCATTTGGGTCGTTTCATTCAGTTTTTGTCTATTACAAATAAAGCCGTGAGAAGTATTCGTGTTCCGGTGTTTCTGTGAATACATGCGTTTGTTTCTCTTGAGTGTAAATACCTAAGAGTGGAAAATCTAGGTTGTTTGGTAGGCGTACGTGTAAGCTTTTAAGAGATTGTCAAACTTTCCCAAAGTAGTTGTACCGTTTCCCATTTCCATTGGTAGTAGATGAGAGTTCTTACTCTTGCCACCGTTTGGTACGTTCAGTCTTTATAAATGTAGTCATTCTGGTGGATGTGCAGTGGTATCTTTTGTGGTTGTAATTTGAATTTACCTAGTGATCAGTTTTGTTGAGCACCTTTTTGATGTGATCGTTTGCCATTTGTAGAGTTTCTTTGGTGAAGTTTTGAAACCTTTTGTCTGTTTTTTATTGGATGTTCTTTTTGTTTTGTTTTGGATGTTCTTACTATTATTTAGTTTGAGTGCTTTGTATATTCTAGGTAGAAGTTGTGGTTGGAGATCCATCTTGCAGATATTTTATGCCAGTCTGTGGCTTGCCTTTTTGTTTTTGTGACAGTGCCTTTGAAAAGCAAATGTTGTTAATTTTGATGAAGTTCTTTTAATTTTTTTCTTTTATAATTTATGTCTTTTGTGTCCTATTAAGGAAGTATTTGTCAAACCCAAGGTCACTAAGATTTTCTGCTAAGTTTTCCTTTAGAAGTTTTATAGTATTGGCTCTTTTTTTTTAAATGTTTGTTTATTTTTGACAGAGAGAGAGAGAGAGAGACAGAGCACGAGTAGGGGAGGGGCAGAGAGAGAGAGAGATACAGAATCTGAAGCAGGCTCCAAGCTATCAGCACAGAGCCTGACGCGGGGCTGGAACTCACAGACCGCGAGATCGTGACCTGAGCCGAAGTCGGACGCTCAACCCATTGAGCCACCCAGGCGCCCCAGTGTTGGCTGTCACATTCAAGCCTGTAATCCACGTTGAGTTACTTTTTTATATATTGCTTCAGGTTGGGGAGAGTTTCATTATGCTGTACATATGGTTATCCATTTGTGACAACATCATTTGTTGAAAAGATGATCAGTTTCCTCATTGAATCATCTTGTCACCTTTGTCAAAAATCAATCACTTATTTCAATTTGGGTCTATTTCCTGGACACTCTCTTCTTTTTCATCGATCTACATGACTATCTTTATGCCAGTGCCATAGTATCTTGTTTATTGTCGCTTTATAATAAGTTGTGAAATAAGATAGTATTAGCTCTGCTACAACCTTGTTTGTATTCAAATTTGCTTTGATTATTTCAGATCCTTTGCATCTCCATATAAATTTTTTATTTTTGCTGTAGACGATCATGTTGTCTGTGAACAAAGCCAATTTGACTTTTTTCTTTGCGATCCATAAGCCTTTAATTTCTTTTTACTGCTTATTGCCCTGGCTCAACACAAACCTCCAACACAATGTTGAATAAACGTGGTAATGTGAACATCTTTCTCTTGTTCCCGATTAGGGAGAAAGCATTCATTCTTCCATTAAGTATGATGTAAGCTGTAAGTTTTTCATAGATGCCCTTTATCTGAAGGGCATTCTTTCTTTCATAGGATTTTTTGGTTTGCTGATAGTTTTAAATCACTAATGAATGCTAGATTTGTCAGATTTCTACATCTTTTGAGATGCTCATGTATTTAAAGAATTCTGTCGTATCGATTGATTTTTTAAAGTAGAACTTTTTATTTTGAGATAATTGCAGGTTTACATACTGTAGTAAGAAATAATACAGTGATCCCCACATACCCTTTACCTGGTTTCCCCCATAGGAACATCTTGGAAAACTATAGTACAATATCACAACCGGGATATTGATATTGATATGATCAAGATAGGTAAGATTTCTATCACTGTATAGTTATGTTCATTTCTCTCCTACCCTATACCCATCTTTAACAAACCCTGGAAACCACTAATCTGGTTCTCCATTTGTATAATTTTTGTCTTTTCAAGAATTCAAGTTACTTTGCCTTTCCATATAAATTTTAGAAATATCTTGTCTACGTCTCCCAAAAATCTTGTTTAGATTTTTGATATAAATTGTGTTAAACTCATACTTTTGTTTTCCATTTTCCAAATGTAATGTATTTATAATTTCAGTGTTCATGTGTTGAATTTGGTCAAATGTTTTTTCTGCATTGATTGATATGATCATGCGTATTGTTCTTCTTTAACCCATTAATATAATAGATTACACCGATTTTGGATAATGAACCAGCCTCGCATCCCTGGAGTAAAACCCATTTGATCATGGTTTATAATTTCTCCTTTTGCATGTTACTGTATTTTGTTTGCTAATATTTTGTTAGGAATTTTTGAATCTGAGGGGCACCTGGGTGGCTCAGTCAGTGAAGTGTCCAACTCTTTTTTTTTTTTTAAGTATAATTTATTGTCAAGTTAGCTAACATACAGTGTATACAGTGTGCTCTTGTCTTTGGGAGTAGAGTCCCATGATTCATCGCTCACATAGAACAATCTAGTGCTCATCCCAACAAGTGCCCTCCTCAATGCTCATCACCCATTTTACCCTCTTCATGTCACCCCCCCCCCCCCCACCAACCCTCAGTTTATTCTCTGTATTTAAGAGTCTCTTATGGTTTGCCTCCCTCTCTGTTTGAAACTATTTTTTTCCCCTTCCCTTCCCCCATGGTCTTCTGTTAAGTTTCTTGAAATCCACATATGAATGAAAACATATGATATCTGTCTTTCTCTGACTTATTTCACTTAGCATAATATTCTTCGGTTCCATCCACGTTGTTGCAAATGGCAGGATTTCATTCTTTCTCATTGCCAAGTAGTATTCCTTTATATATATAAACCACATCTTCTTTATCCATTCATCAGTTGATGGACATTTGAGCTCTTTCCATAATTTGGCTATTGTTGATAGTAAGCGTCCAACTTTGATGTCGGCTCAGGTCATGATCTCACTGCCTGTGAGATCAAGCCCTGCATCGGGCTATGTGCTGACCATGGAGTATGCTTGGGATTCTCTCTTCCCTCTCTTTCTGCCCTTCCCTCACTCATGTGCTATCTCTCTCTCTCTCTCTCAAAATAAACAAATAAACTTAAAAAAGTTTTTGCATCTGAAAAAAAAGTTAACAAAAATTAAAAAAACAAACAAAAAAAAACCCAACAGAGATTTAGTCTCTCATGGGTTTGGAGGCCAGAAGTCTGAAATCAGTATCACCAAGTTGAAATGTGGGTGTCAGTGGGGCTTTAAGGAGAATCTGTTGTTTGCCTCTTCCGGCTTCTGGGGGTTGTTGGTATCCCCTGACTTGTGGTGGCATTGTTCCCGTCTCTGCTCTGTGATCAGATTTCTTTCTCCCGTTCTGTCTTCTCTGAGTGTGTCTTTTAAGGGCAATTGTTATTGGGGTTATGGCCTAGTTGGATCATCCAGGATGGTCTCTTGGTCTCAAGATCCTTTTTCAAATGAAGATAACATTCACAGGTTCCAGGGTTAGGCTGCAGACATGTCTTATGGAAGGCCACCACTTGACCCACTAGAAGTACAGATGATCCTTGAACAACACGAGTTTGAACTGCACAGGCCCGCTTATATGCAAACTTTTTTCAGTACATACCTTACAGTACTGTGAATGTATTTATCTCTTCCTTATGAGTTTATGAAGAATATTTTATTTTCTCTAGCTTACTTTATTATAAGATTATAGTATATAATATATATGCAAAATATATGTTTATCAACTATTTATGTTATTGGTAAGGCTTCCAGTCAATAGTAGTTCTGTTTTGGGGGAGTCAAAGTTATATGCCGATTTTTGACTGTGTTGGGGGAGGGCACTCCTAGCCCTCATGTTGTTCAAGGGGCACCCGTAGTATATGCAACTTTAATTTCCCTTTTTTGATCTTCTCATCTTGGCCTAGGTCCCCCATTTCACTCGCTACTCGTTTCCTTTTCGGTTTTTTGTCTTTTAAAGCATGCACTTCGAGAGCGTCAAGGATAGTGAGAGGATTGTGCTGACCTATATTTCACTCCCATATTGCTACAGGGGGAAAGCTATTCTTCACAATGGGGCAGCTCCGGGTAGAATCAGAATATGCTTCTTCTTAACAGAACTTATTAAACTTGGCAGCCCGTAAATGTAATACTGTAAGAAGTCCTTTAAGAAACCATATTGAGGTCTTACAGAGAATCAAAAAAGTTCCGTTTGAAGAGATAAGTAAAAATCATTTCAATTAAGATGAATATCATGGCATCAGCAATTAATTAACACGTCAGGTGGTATCGGGTAAGAAAAAGGGGCATTTCCATATGAGGTGATGCCACTTTTACTAGGTATCTTTTTAATGCACATTTCAGGTACATGCACATGTTGCTTAGCTAATGCTTTGACAACAAAGACTTTTCTGCACGGAAATCGTTTTTCAGAAGAATCTGAACACCCTTAACAAGCTAGTTAGGCCCGTAGAGTGTCACTGAGATTATTCTGGTACAGGCTTAGTGACCTAATGAATGTTATATCTAAAAGGTACTGTATAAATAAATCTCCCTGACTTTTAAGGAAACTGAATATACCTTTCAGAAGTTTCTGGCAACTCTTAGTGTCAGCCTAGTGCAACAGTGCCTTCACTGTGCCAGAAAAAAGTTGTGTGAATCTGCAGTAGTCTGTTTTGTTGCTATCCCTGCTCTGGTTATGGTTAATACTTAGCCATGGTGAAAATTTACATCTCTGTATTTTTTTTAGAAAGTAGAGTAAACTGGCAGATCACAGGGAAACATGAGGTAGAATTTTAAAGTAAGTATTTAAAAATGGCCTCAAGACTTTTAGATTTAAGACTTGTATGTAGAGAGAGAATCGCGTTTTAGCATAAGCGTGATTAATATCTTCCTGCGTTTGTTATAAAGATTTGCTTAATGAAATTTCGGTCTGGTTTTACTTTTATAACTAAATGCTGTGTTTCAAGTTTAAAACTTTGTCAAATGTCTGAGTGTTTATCATGAAAAGCAGATTAATCCCTGCCTTTTATGGTTGTAACCCAGGCATTTGGCATGTAATTACAAATTTTAAATCTGTGTTTTCTTTGTAAGTGCTGGTCAAGATATCCAAGGAACAAGTGTGATTGCAAATCTTCCATTTTTGGTGCGACAGAATCCTGCTGAGACACTTCGGAGAGTCTTGCCGAAAGTTAGAGTAAGTTGGTACAAAATAAGATTCGAATTTACCGTTTTTCCAGTAGCACAGTTGTCGTTGTCAGGAAATTTCAGAGCTTTGGGTGGCTGATCTTTCGTGCCTAATCGCGGAGTGGAGGACGCATTAATATACACGTTTTGAATTATGATGACAATATTTAGGGAAATTAACTGATGAAAACGGGGGAATACAGACCTTAAGTTGTAAATGTTTCTTAGTTATTTTCTCAGCAGAGACATTTTATTTAATAAAGTTAGGTCTTCAGTAGCTCAAAAATACCTTAATTAGTCTTATG
Organism: Panthera leo; assembly: GCF_018350215.1. Taxonomy (NCBI): domain Eukaryota; kingdom Metazoa; phylum Chordata; class Mammalia; order Carnivora; family Felidae; genus Panthera; species Panthera leo. The sequence goes on from NC_056684.1 coordinate 136,362,826, forward strand.
AAATCATAGCTGTCTTATTTGGTATTCTGTTGACTTAAATTTATATTAATAGTATTTCTACAACACTGAAAATGTAATTGAACTATTATTCCTAATAATTACCTTCTGGTGACTTCTACAGAATCACCAAATAAAGATTGAATTGTGGCCATCACATTTTTAGTTTTATGCTTCTTGCTTCCTATATTCCTTCAGAATTAAGTTTTCCTGCTTTAAACAAAAATCTTTGATCAGAACATTCTTTTCTCTAATATCTATTGATTATTAATATATAATATTAAATATTTGATACATAGTATTTGTTGCTTATCTGTAGCTGTGTGCAAAGTGTTGTTCTTATCTGTAAGAACCGGAATGAGCAAAACAGACAACAGCCTGTATGTCCTCAGGGAGCTTATCTGTTCACGGGGTCAGGGAGGTTATATACCAATGGGGACTATGGTTGCTAATAGTGACTTTTGTATACTTTCTTTGGCTTTCTGTTTGGTTATAACTTGTTTGTAGTTTTGTCATTATTTTATATGTATTTAAAATACTGCTGTTATTAGTGTATTCTTGAATTTTATTCTTAGGCATATATAACGTGGTTCTAGTTGCTGTGATTTAGGTCAGGGATATAGCATGTTATTTTTACAAGATGCCCACATTTCCGTGCAGGCAATATGAATTTTTTTTCTGGGTACAGTGGTGAATTGAGAAAATGCTTATTTTGGTTTTGCATGTGATTCAAAAATGAATCAGACTTTTCCGTAGCAATTTTCCCCAGCATCATGCTGTAATTTCAGTGGAATCAAGTCTGCACCATCCCAGTTTAATTTCACATTCAATTTCAGTGACAGTAACTACCTAAGCTTCTTAGCATGACACCTAGAAGTGGCAACTAAACTATGGTAGAAGGGATCGGGTGGTTAGGTCCCCTTGACTAAGAGAGTATTGTAGGCAAGTCAATTAGATTTAAAGCTAAAAATATCGAGCATCCAATGCACTCTGTGTTGAGCATGCTAAATCTGGTTCACGGATAGCATACTGAGCATTCATGGTTTCATAAAGCAAGAATAAAAGGTGAAGGGTAGAGAATAGTGACCTTTAGAGGTCTCTAAATTATTTTGAAAAAATACTTTTGTTAATGAGTTCACAGTAAAGTTAAGTAGTAACTCCTGAAAAATCTTAATTTCGTGGGACCGCACAAAAAATATCACACGCTCATATATACAGTGTATTTATACAAAGAATCAAATCTGCTAAAACTATATAACTGAGTTATAGAAGGTAAGATTATAATAAGCTTTTAAGGTAATTAAAGTTAATCCATAATATAGAAGGTTAACTGAATAAATGGGTATAAAGAAAATGTATACTAATGAATGTATACTAAGAAATAAGAAAGCCTTTATTTAGTGCTGATTTTATTTAAAAAAATGTTTATTTTTTTTGAGGGAGGAGGGGAGGGGCAGAGAGAATGTGAGAGAGAGAGAGAGAGAGAGAGAGAGAGAGAGTGAGAGAGAGAGAGAGAGAGAGAGAGAGAGAATCCCAAGCAGGCTCTGCACCCAACGTGGGGCTCAGTCTCATGACTGCAAGATCGTGACCCAAGCCGGAATCAAGAGCTGTACGCTTAACCGACTGAGCCACGCAGGCGCCCATTCACTCATTTCTTTAGTCAACAAGTGGCCGTTTATTTAGGACTCTCATTTATCCTGTTTTGTCCTAAAAAAGATACCAAAAGGGTGGTGGACAGTCCCAGATAAGATTCTATGTCAGAAGGGCCTAAAGACTCTGGAGAACAATTAAAGAACAATCATAGGAGACTATTTAATAGTGTGATGCTGACTTTATGTAAAACTAGTGAAGAATTAAGCATATTGGGCTTTATGAGAGCAATAATAATAGTAATAATATTACTACTACTAATAATTAGTAATAATGGCACTCATTCATTCCCGAGTATCTCCCGAGTCCCTCCCATGTGCCAGGCACTGTTCTGAGGCCTGAGAAAATGGAGGTGAGCAAAACAGAGAACTCGCCCTCAAGGCAGTTACAGTCCAGAGTGGGGGAAACAGACATTAAACAAGTAAGTGACTATGAAAAACAGGGTGAAGGGACAGGATTACCTACTGTGCCTTGGGAGGTCAAAGAAAGCCTCTTTGAGGAGCTGAAAACCAAAGGGATCGGAGGAAGCAGCCATTTGAAGAGGCAGGAATGAGTGGTCCAGGCGGAAGAGGCAGCAGATGGCCCTAAGAGGAAGGAACTGGTTGGGGCCGGAAGAGGCACGTGTGGTTGGAACGCAGTGGGTGATGGTGGGGTGTGACTTGAAAAGAGGTTAGAGAGATGGTCAGCGACCGAGCGCGTAAGACATGTTCTTCCTTGGGACAGTGGAAGGCCATTGAGCAGAGCGGTGGCTTGTCCCATTTCCATTTCACAGTGATCATTTTGATAATCGTGTGGAGAGTGGCTTGGAGCGGGAGAATGAGGACAGTGTAGCACTGGTCCTCATGATAGGTGAAGGTGGCTTGGATTAGGCCAGCTAGCTGGGACAGAGGAGAGTAGTGGCTGTGTCTGAGACACAATGATTTAGGTAGAATGAACAGAACAGAACTTCCTAATGAGTTGGGTGTGGGAAGTGAGAGATACCTTCCGGATTTCTGGCTTGAGCATCTGTATGGTTCTGCTGGGTTTGCGTATCTCGGTTGGTCGTTCATTAAATCCACAGGGAAGAGTCATTTACATACTTACTAATATTAATCTATGAATGACTTACTTTTAGAGAATTTAAAGATAAGTACAATAAATATTCTGTGTAAGAAACTAATCATTCCTGAGATGGTTAGCACCTTTGCAACAATAGTATAAACTTTTAGAGCTCCCCCTTTACCTTATCTTTACCATAAAGAGCATCAGATACAGTGATAATGAAGATTTCTCTGGTCTTATTTAATATAACATTTTACCAATGATATTTTAATTTCTTTTTGTTGTATTGCATTTGCATTTCATCCTTACAATAGTATATTAACTGCAAAATAGTTTTTAAAATAATTGCTCTTTTCACTGTCTTAGGGATGAAGGTAGGTTAAAAATGGTAGAAATAGAATCAGATTTGAATTGAGCTGATCTGTAGTATTTTTACAGTTCACTTTGTAAATTTTATCCAAAGCGTACAGCAAATGATAATGCTATGAGGTTATTTATCTCAAGGTTAAATTTATGTATGTATGTATGTATGTATTTATGTAGGGATGTATGTTTATTTTGAGAGAGACTGAGACAGTGTGAGTGGGGGAGGGGCAGAAAGAGGGGGAGAGAGAATCCTAAGCAGGCTCTGCACTGTCAGTGGGGCTCGAACCCACAAAGCTGGGGGGATCCTGACCTGAGCTGAAAAACCAAGAGTCAGATGCTTAACCGACTGAGCCATCCAGGCGCCCCTCAAGGTTAAATTTAAGTAAGAATCCAGAAAGAAAGAGTATTTTGACCTCCAACTTAAATTTCCTAGATTGGAGACACTTTTAAATACAGTTGTTACAATATATTCATGTTATACGACTTAATTCCTAGGGTATCATCTTTTGAAAACCAGTAATTTTTGTCTGTGGTCTTTATTGATTAAGTCTTTTCCACAATAAATTGGGATCTATTTAAATGTTAGATTTCAATATTTGACTTAAACTTCTGGTTAGCTAGAAGTGAAAGAATTTGATTGTTAGGATACATGTCTGAAATGCTCTGGTCCTTTATAAAATTAAAGTGGTAATGATGTAATTACCCCCTATAATAATAATTACATGGGCTAATTACTAGTGACTCTTTTTATAATGAATTGTAAAAAATGCCTCTGCCTGTTGAGTTATTGAATTCTTTTGTTTTTCCACTCATTTGGGGACCCCAAAATCTACTGCATAAAATTATATATTAGAGAACGTGCAATATCAGGAACGAATAAAAATAAGTATAGCTAACATTTGCTGAAGTCTTACTGCGTGTCAGGCACTGTACTCTGTCAACACTTTGTGCATTTTTAGTTTTTTGATGACTCCTAGCAATTCTATAAGGATCACTTGATAGAAGAGGAAACACCTTACTTGACTAACTTGCCGAAGGTCACAGAGCTAGCACGTGGCATAATTGGGTTTGAACAGGAAGTCTGGCTGCTGAGTCCCCCCTCTTAACTATTACACAACCTTCGCATTAGCTGATCATGATTGCAGCAGATATATAATATATAATGTTACTTCTCAAGCCTCAGTCCGCTCTCATCTGGTTACACATCAGCCTCCTCACTGGACCTATTGTTTCTACTTTGCCCCCCGCCGCCCCCCCCCAGCCCACTCAGCCATAGAGGTTATTTATTTATTTATTCTAGGAACAATCTACAATTTTTTTTTGACAAACAGAATTATATATACAGTGTACCAACGTAATGATTTAATATATGTGTACATTGAGAAATGATTACCACAGTCAAGTTAATTAATACATCCATCATCTCACATAGTTATTTTTTTTCCTTCAGAGAGATCTTTTCAAAGCATCAATCATATCTTCTTGCATGAAAATTGCTTAAGTGGTGTGGGAGGCAGAATATAGCCTCCCAAAGAGATCAGGTCCTAATCCCTGGGACCTAAAAATGTTCTCTTATTTGGAAAAAGAGTTTTTGCAGATGTAGTTAAGCATCTTGAGATAGGGACATTATCCTGGATTATCTGGGTAGGTCCTAAAAATCGTCACATGTATCCTTATAAGAGGAAAGCAGAGGTGGATTTGACCCAGACATGCAGAAGGCCATGTGAAGGAGGCGGAGACTGGAGTGATGTGGCCACAAGCCAAGGAATATGGGCAACTACCGGAAGCTGGAAGAGGCAAGGAATGGATTCTACCCTAGTGCCTCCAGAAGGAGCGTGGCCTTGCCAACATTTTGATTTTGGTTAAATAACACTGATTTAGGAACTTTGGCCTTCAGAACTGTGAGAGAATACATTTCTGTTGTTTTAAGCCACCCAGTTTGTTGTAATTTATTACAGCAGCCACAAGAAACTAATAAAAGTAACTTCTCACTTCAGGTCAGAATAAAACTCCTTACCATTCCATAAAATGATCCTGTCTAGCTTTCTTTTCTTTCTTCCTTTTCTTTTTTGTTTTTTTAACATTTATTTATTTTTGAGACAGAGAGAGACAAAGCATGAACGGGGGAGGGTCAGAGAGAGGGAGACACAGAATCCGAAGCAGGCTCCAGGCTCTGAGCTGTCAGCACAGAGCCTGACGCGGGGCTCGAACTCACGGACTGCGAGATCATGTCCGGAGCTGAAGTCGGACGCTTAACTGACTGAGCCACCCAGGCGCCCCGATCCCATCTAGCTTTCTGAACTCATCACCTGCCTTTCTTTTCTCTTTCTTCCTTTAAGGGTGGACACTTTGACAGTCTGATTTATCATGGTACCCCCAGAACCTGCAACAGTGCTTGGCAAACTAATAGGCACCCAACAGTGATTTAAAAATGAGCATTGATTGAACTTCATATTCGGAGACTGTAAGTGCCTGCCTGAAAGACCAATGATATATTGGCCTGATCCACTGATGGCATTCTTGGATGAGAAGTAAAAACAGACTGTCAGTGGAATGGTATGATGCTGCTTTGTGGTCCTGGAGAGAGCTTTTTTGGGGGAGTGGGAGAGAGATGCATAGTAATGAAAGGATAAAAAAAGACATAATTAATCAGTATGAAATGTAGTCATTTGAGATTAGCAGATGTGGTCTACCAACCTGATTCTCGAAAGATTTATTAGTTTTACTGTTATTTTACATGACATTATTTTCATTAATGGAAATAATAGAAAAAAATACAAGTTTCTGCCAATGTGATTATTATTTTATATCTACTGAATATAGGTAGATTTAAATTTTGTTTTAATGTTTATTTATTTTTGAAGGAGAGAGACAGAGCACGAGTGGGGTAGGGGCAGACAGAGAGGGGACACAGAATCTGAAGCAGGCTCCAGGCTCTGAGCTGTTAGCACAGAGCCCGACGTGGGGCTCAAACTCAGGAACTGCGAAATCATGACCAGAGCTGAAGTTGGATGCTCAACCAACCGAGCCACCCAGGTGCCCCTGAATATAGGTAGATCTAACAAAAAAAAAAAAAAAAAAAAAAAAAAAAAAGATTTCATTTTCAAAATTTTAAATCTTTTCTGTGTAAATATAGATGTATGTGAATAAAAAGCTTAGCTTTACTGGGGTCCCTGGGTGGCTCAGTCGGTTGAGCGTCTGACTTCGGCTCAGGTCATGATCTCACAGCTCGTGAGTTCGAGCTCCACATTGGGCTCTGTGCTGACAGCTCAGAGCCTGGAGCCTGCTTCGGATTCTGTGTCTCCCTCTCTCTCTGCCCCCAACCCACTCACATTCTGTCCCTGTCTCTTTCAAAAATAAATGAACATTAAAAAAAAAAAAAAGCTTAGCTTTACTTCCTTTTCAAGTCTTATTTCAGGCGGTACAGATGTGTGGATAGCCGATGATAATTAGAAGGAACACTTTTTGTGGGCCAGGCACTGTGCTTAATACTTCAGACACATCCTTTTAAACGTCTTATAACAACTCTACATGACATATTTATTCTCATTTCACAGTTGAGAAAATGCAGGCTTCAAAGAGTCAACGTATGACTATGAATATTTTGTCGGGAGGTCTCTAGGAAGCATGAAATTACATAACTTATTTGTACAGTTCACCAAGCAAAAGAGAGAGTCTTCACTGAAGGTATTAAAGAGGATAAACAGATGATACAAGTTACTTTTTTCTTTCAATTGCAGCTCGAAAGTAAAAGTACGGGTCTTCCTCACTGTAGGTCGTGTTTTCTGAGATAAGTTAAAAGTTCCCTCCTGAGAAAAGCAAAAGGATTTTGTGCAAGCAACACGTTTATAAATAATCAGAACATGGTGTTCCAGATACTGTACAGGTCATAAAAAGCCCACTGTTAGTACTCTATTGACAGGCTAAGGATTTAGGGACACTCTAATGTGAAGAAAGAAAATGAAATAATTCCTGTAATGGAAGCTGATGAAAAACAACCCATAAGGGTTAGAATTGACCTACCTAGGAGGTTTTATGGGCTAGGAAGCATAAAATTATATAATATTTTTTCTAATTCATTAAAAAAAAGAAAGAAAAAAAAAGAGGCAATATTAACTAAAGGAATTAGGGAACATGAACATGATACAAATTACTTTTTCTTCTGTGGTTTGTAGTTCAAAAATGAAAGTACATTGACCCATATGCATTTTGAAAATCATATTTATGTTATGTCTTTTTATCTACTTATGCTTACAGACAAAACAGATTAACATCATTAATTATTTTACAATAATTAAATTCAGTGGAAACATTTACTGAGTACATAGTTTTTCTGGGCATGCATAAAATGTTATATTAGCTGATATTCCGAATACCTGAAGATATTTCCTTTCAGTGAATTCTGTTGGAGACCAGTGTTCTCACATGTGCTTCTTAGTCATTCATCTGTTATTTTTACCCTACCATAAAAATCAGCTAGAACTTTTGAAATTCTTAATTAGAAGATCCTTTATTTCTGTGATAGTGCAACCTCTGTTACTACTTGGATATTGTTTCTGACATAAGGCATTTGAGTGATATGAAGGATCATTTATAGACATTTTTGTTTACAGTCCTTGCAAAATTATAAAACAAGGCAGGTATTTCCATACTATACTGTAATAAAGGTGTGTCATCTTTGATGTAAAGCTTTATGGATTAAGTAACCTTTTGGCAGTGATGAACTAAATATCCTAGAAATTTCTCAAATCAGAACATCTAGAAACTCTAAAGTACAGCAAGCATTCATTTAAATGTTTAGGTAAGCTTGTAAGAGAGGAAGGACTACTCAGGGCTCAAACACAAAAGCCGTCAGTTCCACTTGTACTTAGGGTGGGGAAGTGTGCAAGAAAGCATCGCTGCTGTCCGACAACAATAGCTTAGTCACAGAGTCCATTCAGTCACCAGTTCTTTTGAGCCTGTCGAAAGTGGTCACAAGGCAACCAAGAAAACCACATTCAGAAGAGCAGCAGCTCCTCTGAGAAAAGATGGGACACAGGGACACTGACTTTTGACTGACTATGGAAGAAGTGACCACCACATAAGGTTGTTAGAAAAAAAAAATCAGCTGAAATTGTGACAGGTTTTGAAAGGTTGAGCGTGGGCAGCATATCAGTTTAGAATAACTTGGAGCTCCAGACACAAGGGAACTTTGCACCCACTTGCAGGCTCTTTTCCACAAGCCTCCTTGCCTTAGGGGTCAGGACAGGAGATTGGAGAGACTCTCCCTTGCTGATGCCAGTGCGGTGATGAATGGCTGCTGCTTGGGGAAGGGAACGGGAACGCAACACTGCCCATTTCCTCAGGCTATCTCCATGGACACACAGAGAATTTCAGCAGAGATGGAAGCTATAAAATGATCAACTGGAAATGCTAGAAATAAAAAGGATGATGGAGCACCTGGCTGGCTTAGTCGGTGGAGCACGTGACTCCTGATCTCGAGGTTGTGAGTTCGAGCCCCATGTTGGGTGTAGAGATTACTTTAAAATCTTTATTTTTTAAAAAAAGATAACATCAGAGATGAAGCATTCCTTTGATGGGCTCATCAGCAGTTTGGACACAGATGGGGAAAGAATCAGTGAACTTGAAGGTAGAAATTATCCAAACTGAAACACAAAAATAGAACCAAGTAGAAAAAACAAAACAAAACAGGAGAGAGCATCACATGGCTTTGAGACAATGTCAGGTGGTCTAATATATGTGCAATTGGAGTCTCAGAATGAGAAAAGAAGAACTATTTGAAGAAATAATAGTCAAGACTTTTCTGAAGTTAATAAACAACAAACCAAAGATCCAAAAGCCCAGAGAACCTGAAGCTGGATAAACACACACTCTACCACCACCATCACCACCACCAGGCACACTGTGATCAAACTGCTGAAAGTAAAACATAACAATCTCGGGAGCAGCCAGAGATGAAAGAAACATTACAAACAGAGGAACAGAGGTGAGAGTAAAGCAGACTTCTGGCCAGAAATAGTGCAGATTAGGGGACAATGGAGTGTTAGAAGTACTAAAAGCAAGAAAAAAAAAGTCAATAAGAAATCTGTACCCCGTGAAAATACCTTTCAAGGATGAAAGCAAAATACTATTTAGGCAAAGAGAGATTGAAAGGATTCTTTGTACCAGACTTATTTTACAAGAAATGCTAAGGGAGATATTTGAGGCAGAAATGATGTGATAAGAGATGGACATTGGGTTTACATGAAGAAATAGAGTACCAGAAATGGTAAAAAATTAGGGTAAATGTAAATGAAATAACAATTCCACACAGATTCATTTAGAAAAGAGAGGAAGTAAGAACAAGTCATCTTATGAGGCCAGCATCACCCTGATACCCAAATGAGACACAGACATTACAAAACAAACAACTACAGATGCATATCCCTCATGAGCTTACATGAAAACATCTTCTGAAAACCAGTAAATCAAATCAAGCAACATATAAAAAAGGATAATCCATCATGACCAGTTGGAGTTTATTTCAGGAATTTAGGGTTTGTTAAACATTTAAAAATGAATCCATGTGGGGGCGCCTGGGTGGCGCAGTCGGTTAAGCGTCCGACTTCAGCCAGGTCACGATCTCGCGGTCCGTGAGTTCGAGCCCCGCGTCAGGCTCTGGGCTGATGGCTCGGAGCCTGGAGCCTGTTTCTGATTCTGTGTCTCCCTCTCTCTCTGCGCCTCCCCCGTTCATGCTTTGTCTCTCTCTGCCCCCCCCCCCCCCAAAAAAAAAAAAAAATGAATCCATGTGAGTTATCATAACAAACTAAAAAAAAGGAAAAAAAATAACACTACCTTTTAATCATCTCCGTAGATTTAGGAAAAATATTTGACAAAAGCTTAACAGTCATTCCTGAAAAACAAAATGAAGCTTAGCAAAACTTAGCAAACTTAGAGAGGAGCTTCCTTTGAAAAACACATAGGTAACATTATACTTAAAGGTGAAAGACTGAATGCTTTCCCCTAAGTTCAGGAACAAGCCAAGGGTATCCACTAATACCACCTTGTTCAGCATTATACTGAACGTTTTAGCCAATGCAGCATGGCAACAAAATTAACGAAAGGCATTCACTTGCAGAGAAAGAAAGAAGTAATTGTGGGTTTTTTTTTGTCAGATAACATTATTATCTATGCTGGAATCTACATAAGAAAAACAGTGGAACTACTAAGTAAATATAGAAAGGCTGGAGAATATAAGATCAATATATAAGTCAATTGTATTTCTATATTAGCAGCAAACAATTGGACATTGAAGTTTTTCTTAAACTATCACAGTAGCATTGAAATATGTAATTCTTGGGGTTCAATCTGATAAATGATATGTAAGGTCTGTATACTGAAAACTGTAGAACATTGCTGAGAGAAGTAATATGAGAACTAAGTGAATGCAAAGGTATACCATGTTCATGGATCAGAAGACTCTATACTGTTATGATGTCAGTTCTTCCCATATCAATCTATATATTTAATGTAAAATAATAAAAATTCCACCATGTTAGGTTTTTGTTTTTATTCCTTTATTTTTGATAGGAAATGACCAGCTAATTCTAAGATTCATATGAAAATATAAAAGACCAGAAATAGCCAAAACAACTTTGAAAAAGAAAAGCAAAGTTGGAGATTTTTTGCTACCTGATTTTGAGACCTAATATACAGCTGCAGCAATTAAGACTATGTCATATTTATATAAAGACAAATCAGTGGGACATATACAGAGGAAAAATAAGTCCTTTATATACATTGCTGGTTGATTTCAGCATAAGAGCAAAGGCAGTTCTGTGTAGAGAGGATAGTCTTTTCAACAAATGGTACTGGGTTAATTGGGAAAAAAGTCCATACTTCATACCATACACAAAAATTAACTCAAAATAGATTGTAAACCTGTTAAAAACTAAAATTATAAAACTTCTAGAAGAAAATGAGAAAATCTTTGTGACCTTGGGTCAGAGGTTTCTAACATATGACACCAAGGCATGATCCATAGAAGAAAAAAAATTGGTATTTGACCTCATGAAAATTTTAAGCTTTAGCTCTTCAGAAGACACTGTTAGAGAATGAAAAGAGAAGACCTAGAATGGGAAAAAATACTCGTGGATCACATATATGATGAAGGACATGCATTCAGAATATGTAAACAGGTCTCCAAACTCAAGAATAAGGGAGAAAAAAAAAACAATTTTAAGAAATGGGCAACAATTTGAACAGCTGCTTCGCTAAAGAAGATTTGTGGATGGCCAGTATGCATAAGAAAAGATGCTTAGTATCATTAGTCACTAGATACATACAAATAAGGCTATACACTTGTCAGAATATTTGCATTAAAAAACCCTGACCATTATCTTTTCAGATATTTTTCTAATGTGCTTCTTCCTAATCCTCTGTTTTTCTTCTAGGACTCTAATTTCACATATATTAGACCTTTTAATGTCTAATCTTCTATGTCTTTTCCCTTATTTTCTCTTTGTGACTCATTTTGAGTGATTTATCCTGATCATATTACAGTTTACCGATTCATTTATGTCTAATCTTGTCGCAGACCAAGAGTGCGGAGTTTTCTCTTGTCCAGCAAGAGAGTGGATGCAGAATTGAATACTAGAGAGGCTAATGTCCGGGAGGAGACAAGAGCCCTGAACAGGGGTTTCCTCTCCATATTTATTGAGCTCTCAGGATCTTACACACGTGGTGAACGTGGAGAAACCAATCAGACAGTAATCGTTAACTTGTGTAGGAAGCAAAGGGTCTGGGGGGTGGGGGAGGCAAGTGGAGTTTGTGATCAAAGCACAATAGCATATTGGCACCAGATGGAAAGGAATTTCCTGCAGGTGATATAACAAGTTACTCATTGTAGTGATCTCATTGTAGTGTGTCTTGCTAACTGACCTTGGGTGCATTTGCCCGGTGGTGGCGGCTTTCCACCCTAAGCTTTTTAAACCTATTTCCCCACGTAATCTGATTTTGATTATCCTACTTTTCTGGTCTGGAATTTCTAATCTTTTTTTGAAAATCTACCACGTCCCCTTGAACCAGGTATGCATCAGATCGCACCAATACCCGGAGCGTGGTGCATTTCTGTTTTATATTGCTTCTGTTGGATCTCACTCGTATTTCCTTATCTCTTCGTGTGCCTGCATATTATTGATCGTATGTTTGACCTTGTATTTGATAAATTATTTGTAGAAATAGATTGAGCCTTAGGGTGGTCTCTTCTTCTGGGAGCCACTTAACTGCATTGGCAGTAAAGCCTCAGTTAATCCAGTTTCAGGTACTGGATGTTGTGAAGCCGGGCTGCTCCTCGGGCAAAAGCCAGTCGGCTTCAGGATCACCCTTATCCTGTCCCAGGGGTCTTACTGGGGACCCTCTGCAAGACTGTCAAAAAAAAGTCACTTAAGCTGTCAGCCTCTCAGGAGTCTTTTCTAGAATTAGCAGATGGCCTCAGAGGAAAAAGAGGCCCCAGATTACATGCTTACCTTTCTGGAATGCCTTTGTCTCTTAGATCTTGGATGGGTAATTAATCTAGTAATGAACAATGTAGGACGGGTAATTATTTAGTTTTGGATGGGTAGTCTTGTTAGTTTCCATATGCTCTTACACAGATGACTTTTATATTTTGTCCGGTTTTGTAAATTCTCCCCATCAGGAGAGCTGATTAGGATTATCTAGTCTTCCGTTACCGAGAGGGTAAGTTCCCTTTCCTTTTATTTTATTCTTCTTGGTTTCATCTTGGAACGATTTTAGCCCAAAATGCATATACCCCTTCACCGTGGCCTACCATCACCCTTATCCCCACACAAAACAACTGATTGTTTTCTACTCATGTATTAGGAATAATTTAGCATTTTAAATTAAATATTCTGCCAAAACATTTGTGATAGCTGTCTTCCTTTAAAACTTCGAGTTCTTCAACCCCCTTATTTTGTTGGGGTAAAATTACGTGTACGGTGGCAGATTGCCACTTTTGATCTGTTTTCTGTGTAGGCCATTTCATCTACACCCAGGTCTTTATATATTATCTATATAAATTGCATGTATTCGATGTAAGTTTTCTTATTTACAGCATGCCTTCTCAGAGCATCAGATCCGTATGTGCGGTTTTCTGTTTGTAATCTCCACTGGGATGCCGCAAAGGCCTCTCAGGGTTAACAAGTCCAAAACTCAGTCCTGCTATTTCCCCTCGACACCTCAGGTTCCTTTAGTGTCCCCCTGTCCTGTTGTGTAGCACTATCATCCACTTGGTTTCCAAGGCAGGATGTGGGGAGTCCTCCTTGATCCCATCTCTTCTTTTGCTCCTCGCTTATGCAGTCCTGTTTGTGTCATGTCTTAAATATGTTTTGAATCCACCCACCTCTCTCCAGCCACACCCCCTTCACCCTAGTCCTGGCTACCGTGAGGGTTTGCTCAGATGAGGGTCATGGTTTTCCAAGTGGTCCCTTCCCGCTACCTCCCTCCCGTTCCACCCACCTCTCTAATTTCTGATTCACTTTCATCGTAGTGGTCTGCATGCTGTTTCAAAGCATTTAAGACTACGATTTGAGTGTTCTCTTACTGAGTGCATGTGAGGCCCTGCGTAATTGGGGTTCTTTCTGTTTTCCCCAGCCTCGGCCCCTCCTCTCGCGGTGTGCTCTAGTCTCACTGGCCTTTTGGTTCCCGAGTCCGCCAGGCTCCTTCTTGTTTCTCAGTGCCAGGAGCGCTTGCCCTCGTACTCTTCGTGCTTATCCAGCTTTTGTCTTGTTATCTCTTTCTCTTTGCGCAGGCTGGGTGTCACTTGTCCGTGATCCTCTCTCCTTGGGAGAGATCAGGTCCCCTGTCAGGTGTTCTTATGCCATCTGCGCTTCTCATCCTTGGCTCCTATTACAGTCTTAACTGTGGCACTAACAGGTGCACTGCTAGTCCTGCTCATTGCTAAGGCTCTAGAACCTGGCACAGCCTTGAATGTAACTAAACATTTATTGAATGTTTAAATATATGGAAGCTACAGGGGTCCCTCAAAGGTAGGGAACAATGTTTGACTTTTCTCCAGCTTCCCAGTACACTTAGTATGATGCTTAATTAATAAATAGCTGTGAATGAAATCAAAATTAAATTATCAAAATTAGATCTTCATTGGGCTACTTTAGACAGAGATTAGAAGGGACTAGATTAGGACAGACTGACTAGAAAGAAAGCCCAATTTCCACTTGGTTATAGACATTTGGTGTGCTTTCCAACGCTGATTGCCCCTCCAAGAAAACAGTTTATCATTTTATCAAAATGTGTTCAACTAATTAAATATGGCTACAATGGATCGTTTGATATGGTTACTTTCAGTGCTATATCGAGCAAATAGATGTTTCTTTGATAAGCATATCTTTTCTTTGCAGTGTTATATATATAGCTTTTTATTTACATTCTCGGCCTAAATCATGAGATTACATGACTCTAACATATTATATGTCAAAATGACTGGGCGGAGTAGTCTAATTAGAAGCTCAGTTTCAAAACCATTGTCTTGAAATGTATTTATTTGTTTGGTGTTGTCATGATTTTGTTTTGTTCTTTAAAAAAATTTTTTTTAACGTTTATTAATTTTTGAGACAGAGAGAGACAGACCATGAAAGGGGGAGGGTCAGAGAGAGGGAGACACAGAATCTGAAACAGGCTCCAGGCTCTGAGCTGTCAGCACAGAGCCCGATGCGGGGCTCGAACTCACGGACCGCGAGATCATGACCTGAGCCGAAGTCGGCCGCTTAACCGACTGAGCCACCCAGGCGCCCCGGTGTTGTCATGATTTTGCATGGAAGGACACTTCATTGCACATCTACAGTAGTGGTATGATAGTTACCATTGGTATTTCCTTTATGGAAAGAGATCTTTGGGATATCGTTATGTGTACCTCCTCATGAACCTTGCTAATCACTGAAACACAGATTTAAAGAAGGATAAAAGACATCCCTTTTGTTCCTGTTCCTGTCTCCACTTTATTTTCCCCCTTTCCCTCTCGGATTTTGACTTTCAGGATTCCCAACTAGTTCTCCTCGCCCTTTATTTTAGTGTAGAGCCTGGCGGTCAGCGATAGGGGAAACAAATGAGGTATAGTGAATTGTTAAAGGTATCTGAGTTGGTATGTTTCAGTTATTCACACTTAACTCAGCTTTAAAGTCTTATAAACGTCACCATTTTTATAGTGAAAAGAGCTGCTTACCGTTACTGTTAGTCACTGAAAATTCTCACGGTTGTGACCCTCGGAACCCCAGATATTTTATGTGTCCTAGGTCTTCAGTGTTTTAATATTTAAATCCCTGTTATTTAACTTCAAAATGATCAGTGATAGTCTCTCTAAAAATCTACAAAGATATTTGTAATTTTAGTTCTCCTTTACCTTTAGCCAGCGCCATTTGTGGTAAATATGTTTACCAGTTTAATTCAGTAAGTTTAGTTTCCAAATGTGTGAATCCAAAATATTCTGTTCTTTTGGAATAAGCCAGTGATTTGTGTAATGCTTCTCTGGGTTGTATATAATAAAGAGCAATATCTTTTGAGGTATACCATGTGGGCTTATTGGAGACAGAGCAGTTTCCCTCTAGGCCAGGACCGTAACATGTCGTACAAAACGCTTTCTCGTACCGTTGATGCTAACCAAAGAGAGGACTAAAGTTCATGCTAACTTGAGCGGAGAAGTGTCTAGTACATTTTCCTTCGTTAAGCGGGAGTAGTTTTTTAAACTTGGAAATGTACCATTGACTCGTTCATCAAATGTCTCATTTCATTTTTGAGGAATTCAAGTTGGAATGCCAGCCATACAGTGGTACATAAGAGGAACGTAACTGCCAGTAAGGCATGCACTTAAGCAATAGAGGAATTTACTTTTCAGTGTCTTCCAAGGTCCATGAGGATGCACACTTATTTACCCAGAGAGTATGGATCTCACTATGTTTGTCCAGAGGGTGTGACTCTGTGGAGGAGGACACTTACTGGTAAGTATCAAATGCTTATTGTATTATGTTTCAGAAAAATATGCCTAGGAGTCCGTTGATTTTTAGCAGTGATGAAATCTCTTAGTCTGTGCTGGTTTCTTAACAGTGGACAGTCCCAGATGCTGAAGTCAGCACAACGAGAGAAACACCCAAATCCTGATAAGACTTGAGGAGTTTTCGAAAATTACATGCAAAATAGTTGGGGCAAATGTTGCTGCGGGAGTCAAGACTAAGTAATACAGTAAGAAGATACGAAGTTGGAGAGCTTCCCGTGTTCTTCTTTTGCATAAAGTTTGCATGCGTACAAAACCCAAGACTCTAATGACTTTAAGAGGGGGCAGGATGACATCTCTCGGAACTTAAAACAGCAGACTCATGTGAACCGGAATGAACACGGTGGCCCTCACGATATATGTTGATATTTCCTTGCAAAGTAGTTTCTGTTGCTAAATAAAAGCCGTGCGTTCTGAAACCTGTAAGTGATGTATACCGGCCACGTCAAATCTTGTAAGAGTGTTTTCCAAATCCAAAATAGTTAGTGTGGAACACGTGTTTGTTTTGGAAACAGTAAAACGAGGGGATATGGGAGGGCTGATTTCAGAGACCAGTCGTTGCTTTTGCTTTACGCCTTATCATTCCCTCTCTTAATTCTTTTAGCCAAGAACTCTTAAGGTATATAATTGACTATTGGCCGCGGAAACTTGTAAAATGACATTTGTGTGTGTGATACAAAAGTTTGAACGTGCTGTAGGTTTTCTGGGAATCAACCATACCGCTTAAACGTTTGCCACAGTGAAGCCGCTGCCAGATTTCCCACACTACCACGTGAAGGTTCGGGATTGATTGGAGCCGATGAATGGAATGATGAATGGAAGTGCAGAGTCCATAAGGAAGAGTTGAGTACTTAGCTTTGGCATCAGGCAGACAAGGAAGGGTTAAGTCTTACAGGTGCCAATCGCTAGCTTGCTGGCCCTCAGCAGGATACTTGACGACTCTGAGTCGGTTTCTTCTGCTGTAGGATGACATGTTATCTCCCAGAACGATTACTGGCCGTGGTCCCCCCACGTGAATCGAGAAGGCCGGGTATTTGGTCTGCATCCTGGTTGCACAGATGCTGGGGGAGAAGATGGCAGGAACGTCCCCTTATGGACACGATGGAGGGTTGAGAATGCATTTCTAGTGATCTGGTTTTGCTTTGCCTTGTGTCTAATTCTGCCAATCCCTAATCTTTAGGACTCACCTCAGCATCTCTTGAAGTCATCCTTTAGGAGATGTGGAAAATGTGTGTGAAAGGACAGAGCGCCAAGAGCAGAAACTTTAGGTGAAAGGGTAAGGGATACTCAGTCATCTGGCGGTCGCTTCCTGAATGCCTGCTGTGTGCTAGGAGGTGGGGTGCAGCGGTGAGCGCAACGGCCACAAACTCTTGCAGTCCGGCAGCTTGTATTCAGGTGTGGGAGACGGACCACAAGCATAGGAGCGTGTTGGACAGTGGAGATAATAGACCTGTAATATAAAGGAGGTGATGAGAGCTTGAGCGGGGGAGTGGCTCTCAGTATGAAATCAGGTCTTCAGGGAGGAGCTCCTTGGAAAGGTGATACTTGAATAGAGGCTCGAGAGAGATCAGGGAGCCAGTCATGTGGAAGTCTGGGAAAAGTGGGCAGTGGGAACAGATCTGGGAAGTCACTGAAAGGACTGACTTTTGCTGTGAGTGGGATGGAAGCCACTGGGGAGTTTGAGCTGCTAAGTGACGTGATCGGACTTGTGTTTTATAAGAATCTCTCAGGTTATTGTGTAGACACTAGACAGTAGAGGTGCCATGATGGCATCGGGGACTAGTTAGCAGGTTCCTGGGGTAACTCAGGCTGGAGGTGATGGTGGAAAGTGGTCAGACTCTGTGTCAGGATTGGTTGGCCATCTGTGGTGAGTGAGAGGCTGAGAGGGGCCAAGGGCCGGCCCCAGAGTTTTGGGGCCGGCAACCGGAAGGGAGGAGTTGTCATTCACTGTTTGTGGAGGTAAAGATGGGAGGAGGAACAGGTTTGGGGGAGAGATCAGTTCAGATGTGGACAAGATGAGATTCCTATTAGGTGGCCTCGTGTAGAGGAGCCCCGTGGATGGCCAGTGGTCATTACTTAAATGCCCAGTGTGCACAAGTTGGTAAGTCGTGCAAGCTCTGGTTAAATGATTTAAATCTCTGGGAAGATGGTACTAGAATTCACATTTTCTAGATTAGGAAATAATATGGAAAGATCAATTTTCTTAAGGTCACAGATAGGAAACCTCGTTGTTCATATCTGTTCCACGTTATTGTACGAACTTTACTATGTTAGTTATAAAGTAGGCATTTAAGGGAAATTCCCATAATTGACATAACTGATCAAGCAGCAAAGTAATGCTTTTAGCTAACACACACACACACACACACACACACACACACACACACACACACACACACACGAGCTCGCTCTCTCTCTCTCTCTTCTAGAGAAGTAGAGGTAGTATATTTGATGAGGTTTAAATGAAAGTTTGTTTTTGTTTTTTTTTGTTTTTACTTTTTGATGTGTTGAAAATTAGTATCTCATGTAGTCTTTAACTTTGAACATACGTTACAATTTTTTTTTAAGGAGTGGCTATGGATATAATTAATTTTTAGAAACATTCTTCTATTTAAAAAATTCCTTCTTTTAAAAACAGTTTACTTCATGGTAATTTATATTCTTGTCAGTTATCTAAAGGGGAAGACACATTTACACAATCTTAAGTGTATTCCTTTTTTATAGTAGAATGTTTAATGTTTATTTTTTGAAATAGAAATACAGGGAATGAAAACCTTTGACCTTTGACATTCCTATTCTAGGTATGATGGTGAACTGTACAATGCAATGCAAAAATAGAAATTGAAATCTATCAAAAATCCCTATTCCATTATTAAAAGGTTTATATATATTTGTAATTTTCATTTAAAAAAAACAATGGAATGTGATTTTGTGAGTGCCTACAACATTTAAGCTTTTTGGTGGTCTAATGAGTTAAACGGTAAGGAGCAGATTAACAATAGTTTTCTTAAAGTAATAAGAGGAAGTGCATATCTTTAAAGGTCATATATAGTTATTTTGTGGACTCTGACTGTGTTTGGTTTCCATGACCTTGGATTTTTACAAATTAGAGTTTCTGATCTCGCCTCTGTGTAATAGCAAACTCTTTCTGATTACACAGGAAGTCCTGCATGTGGCGGGAGTGGAAATGCAGTTAACGGCTGCGGTGTCGTTCCGGACCATTCTACAGGAAGAATCAGTGTCAATTCATACATATGCCCACTCCTTCCTCCAAGTCATTCTGCTACATCTGGAGCACAGGGATGCAGGTCAGCAGCCTGGCTTGTTAGTTCTGTGCTTACTGTTTCCTGGAGGTGGCCGTAAGGCCTTTGGGATCTCGTTAGCCTGATGAGCATAAGTGAATGAGGCTATCCTGCCCAAGATTTGACCATGAGTATGACTAAAAATAGCCATGGCTGTTTCCTTACAAACCCCGCAAAGTTTAGGATCCTAGAAAGCTGAAGACGCATTAATTTATCTTACGATCTGTAGTTACCTCTTAGAATTTTTGAATTTTACAATATTTATGTTTGTGTTATTATTGTACAGCAAAAATGACACATTTTGGCTGAAGGGTATTCCCTCCCCCATATTATTTTTAAAGATATAAATGTTCTCTAGATGTTGGCTAAAGCAAAAAAGAAAATAGAGGAACTTCTTAAAATAGCAATAAAAATAATTATACCCCGTTTTATGAAATAGTGCTGTCACTTGATGGCTGAGTTAAAACTAATTTGTGAGACTTTTTTTTTTTCTTTTTCCTTGTGTCAATCAGGTGTCAGCAATGCATGGTTGGAAACTCTTCTCTCTGTAATAGAAGTATTGCCCAAAGAAACCCTAAAACATGAGGTAATGCAACACACACACACACACACACACACACACACACACACACACACACATATTTTGGTAAGTGCTATTAAGTAAGTCACTCCAGGGGTTTCGTTTTTGTTTTTACTGAAAAGTGGTATTTAAAAAAAAAGAATAAGGTCATTTCCCACTCTGAAAGCAACACATGTTCATTATAGAAAGTATGAGCAGCACAGAAAATAATAGGAAGAAAAATCGTGGTTCTGTACTTAGCCAAAATCTGAAAAATCATTTCAGATTTTTTCCCTGTATATGTTTTTTGTTTGCCATATTCATAATCATGTTGAATTTATATGTGATTGTTTTTCACTTAGGATTATTTTCCTATGTGTGTTAAACTCATTTGGTAGTAGCTACAAAATATTTTACTTGTTAAACATTTAAACCTGTTTTCAGTATTTTATTAATACAATGAGGCATTAGTAAACATCTCTGTAGAGCTTTTTCTGTTTTTCAGATAATTGTCTTTAAAAAATTTTTTTTTTATGTTTATTTTTGAGAGAGAGACAGAGCACGAGCAGGGGAGGGGCAGAGAGGGGGGCACAGAATCCAAAGCAGGCCCCAGGTTCTGAGCTGTCAGCACAGAGCCCAACGCAGGGCTCAAATTCACGAGCTGTGAGATCGTGACCTGAGCCGAAGTAGGACACTTAACCGACTGAGCCACCCAGGCGCCCCTCAGATAATTTTCTTAACTGTAGCTTCCAAAAAAGTGGAATTACTGGGTCAGAGGGCATTCAGATTCTTAAGGCTCTTACTGCAATATGTGAAAATGCCTGTGTCTGGACTGTTCTCACCAATAGCATTCCAGTGTAATTTGATGAGCCAAAAAATGGGATTATATTTTAATTTGAATTTTTTTTTTTTGATTATTACGCTGTTAAATATTTTCCCATATGTTTATATCAGTTCTATTCTTTTGGAATTGTCTGGTCATATCATTTGATCACTATTTATGTGTACTATTTTTCAAGGTTTCCAATCCTTTGTTATGTTTGTTGCAAATATTGTTACTAGTTTGCTTTTTAATTTTTAACATTATTTAATATGCTCTCATCTAAAAGTTCTAGTAAATTAAAATGGGAGAATAAGAAAGTTAGAAAGGAAATTTATTCTGTAATGAAATGATTTTTCACTCTTTGAACATCGTCCGTAGATTCTTTTCAAATATGTCCTGGTTGAAAAAAGTAGCTCTCCGTTGAGGAAATGTCCTCTGTGTATTTCATGAAGCGTTTTCGTCCTTCCTTTGCCCTCGTACAATTTGCGGTCCTATCTCAGTGCCAAAACACTAGCTCGAAAATGGGAAGATTTACCCCATTATGACGATGTTTGTATACTTAGTGCCAAACATCTCGGTGATTAACAGATATTTAAATGTTGAACGTCATGTTGTCATTTGTTGCTTCTATTTTTTGAAGGGTGCTATGTAGTAGAATGCAGTTTTTACTCCCGAATGCCATATATTATTTTATGTGATGTTTACGATTTTAAGCTTGCAGTTTATTTTGTTTCAGGTCTTTGAGTTTTAAATTATATGTATCATTATGCATTCAGCATTTCTGGCTTCTTTGTGGAGAGGAAAAAAACCAGTTGACCTTTTTATTAGAGTCATAGAGTTTCAGAACTTGGAGGGACCTTAGGGTGACAGTTTAATTTCCATTTTAAGTAGATGAGAAATCTTGGGATGAGAAATAAGAAACAGCAAGATTACTTGGACAGATTAAGAGCAGGGGCCAGAATCAGGATCTGATCTTCATAGTTCTTTATAATGTGTCATGCTGTTGAGTTTTTGGGTGCCCGGCGTGTACACAATACAATATCACACTTGGGTTATTGCAGATGTCAGAATTACTTAATAGAATCTATTTGAAGCTATAATGTTTTGTATCCCTTTAGGGTAAATATAAAAATTAATCTGTATGGAACAAAAATTTCAGGCTGTCTGGCAATTTGCTTATTTTTCTTTTGAAGATGTGCATTTCAGTAATTACACTTTATGTGTACACAGATCATTACAGAATTCATCATAAGCTTTAATTCAGGTTTTGTGTACCTGCTTGTTGTTTTTTTTTTAATTTTTATTTTAACGTTTTTATTTATTTTTGAAAGAGAGAGACAGAGCATGAGCGGATGAGGGGCAGAGAGAGAGGGAGACAACAGAATCTGAAGCAGGCTCCAGGCTCTGAGCTGTCAGTACAGAGCCCGGTGCAGGGTTCCAACCCACAAACCATGAGATCATGACCTGAGCCGAGGTCCGACGCTTGACTGACTAAGCCACCCAGGCACCCCTCCCCCCCCCACCCCCCCCCGGCCCCCGGCCTGGTTGTTTTTTAATTATGTAATTTATCATCATCTTCCCTTTAGTAACGCAGAAGGTCAACAAGGTGATTCAGGTTATGAGACACCTCAAATTATAACTCAGGTTTCTTAAAACCACTTAGGATCTTAAAATATTCCTTGAGGAAAATAGCTGACATTAGTGGCAAGAATATATAAAACTTTGTGAATTTGTTCTCTAAATATTTTCTCTTTAGATTTTGAACCCACTTGTTTCCAAGGCACAACTTTCCCAAACTGTCCAGTCTCGTTTAGTTAGTTGTAAAATTTTAGGAAAAATGACCAACAAATTTGATGCCCATACGTGAGTATTTGTATATAATTTTTTTTTTGTCTACTTTATTCAATTAAATTCGATTTAAAATGTATGATGGTCGTGTGATTTACTGTTATATTAGGCTTACATTATGTTATTCCATACTACATACAAGTTTAGCTGTTTTAACTCTGTAGAATTCTTATAGTCTACTTAGTCTACTATTCAGATGCATTTCTTCTGATCTCATGGCTCTTCAAATCAACACGGTTAACTTTTTATATTTCTCATCTTAGCCTTCTCTGTCACACACTGAGTGTAGTTTTGAGCATAAAATGGTATTATTCTATAGACGTCAAAAACTGTCTGACCGTACATAAAGATAAGACTTTCTGATTTCTTCCATTATTGTTATAAATTCATTATTTTGGATAATTTATCTTATTTTGAGGCTTTATGGGGAATGTTTATAGTGTATATGCTCCTCTCTGCCCAGATGATAAATAACCAAGTGGAAAGAATGGAATGTTATATTAATTATGGCACAGAATAAAATATAAAGTTGAAGAGTATTTTGGTAGATAGTTGCTAGATATTCCACTTGCCTGTGTAACCTTTTATCCTTAATTTAAGATGTTTAATTGTGAATCCAAAATTAGCCATTATTTTACAAAGATCCAATCATGTATATGATTTGCAAGTAACAGGAGATAACCTCCAAAGTTTAATGACATGTGAAAATCCACTCTAGACTATAAAGCTTTGTATTAAAATATATTTGTTATTAGGGTAAGCTAAGATTTTGATGATAACTGTTTGAAAATTTTAGTCTAAAATACCCACTTGCACGTTCCTTTCTTTGCCTTCTAAGCATTAAAAGAGAGATACTTCCTCTGGTAAAATCACTCTGTCAAGATGTGGAATATGAAGTTCGATCTTGTATGTGTCGGCAATTAGAGAACATAGCTCAGGGCATTGGGTGAGTATCGTTTCAATTCCTTGTGTCATATTCTTATTTCCGGATAGTCAGACATGCATATGTTGTGCCTGTGTGTTCCATGAAAGTATGCTTGTTGAAGGGCTAAAATTTATGTGAGTTTTAAAAATGATTGCAACAACAAGTACCTCCTGATGTGTCTGGATTAAAAGAGATTAGATTAAAGTGAAGTTGCTTAGCATTTACTTCATGTTAATTTCTTTCTTTCTCACCTTCACTGGCTTTAGTTAGCATCCAGATACCTAGATCCGAGAAGGGAAAATGTCCCAATATAAACCACGCTTGGACTATTGCAGTAGCATTCCTTTGGGCGAGCGACATATTATTGGGTCCTCTCAGATGGGCTTACTCAGTGGAAGTCTTTGTTTCCTGTACACCTTGGCATTTCCACTGTCTTTTCTTGCCTTTTGGTTGTGTGAGGTTCAGGAAG
Source organism: Panthera leo (assembly GCF_018350215.1). Classification (NCBI taxonomy): domain Eukaryota; kingdom Metazoa; phylum Chordata; class Mammalia; order Carnivora; family Felidae; genus Panthera; species Panthera leo. The sequence continues at coordinate 136,386,848 of NC_056684.1, forward strand.
GAGATGCCTAGGGCTGATAGTCTCCTCTTCACCCATAAAAACTGATCTCATGTTAAGGTATGATATTAAAGGAAGTTTTATCTCAGAACCATCACGGGAAATAGTTTTTTTTTTTTTTTTTTTTAAAGGATCCTAAATTGATAGAAAAAACATTGAGACCTCTTATTTTTTAGTAGAAGTTGTACTGTTTTCACCTGGTTCTTTGTTTCACAAGCAAGGACAATCAGGTTGTTGCCATTTGTATAGTTCTTAACAACAACAAAAAAATGGGGGCCAGTATTTAAGGCTTTTGGATGACTTCAGAATGTCATACAGATTCAGGTCCTGTGTCCTGTCCACCTTGATGAATCAGAGGATTTAAGTGTTGTGTTAGAAGCTTAACAATGTAACAGAGTAATCCTTTCTCTAATTTTGATTTCAGAACTAGCTTCTTTCTGGTAGATCTTCTTAGGCTAGGCTGACTCTGGATCATTGTGGACCATAAATAATTCAGTCTTGCCCAGTTCTGTGCAAGCCTTAATCACGATCAGAACCTATCAGGAGAATATATCATTGTCTTTTTGTATTCCATGTTTTGTCATCTGACATTTTGCCACTGTTAAAAACAGGCTGGTCAGATGTGTTCAAATTTGCCTTCTGAAAATTAATATAGAATTATTGCTTAAGGATTAATTTACAAAAGCAAAGCTAGAATCTACCTACCTTGTTAACTTAGAATTCACTCAAAAAATTAATTTGCCTGATTAAATTCATTTAATTTTGAATTCTCATGTACTATTAGAATATAATCATAGGATTTTCATGGTATCATGGCTAAAAACTACTATGATCTGATTCATATTTTTTATTCTCTCTTTGATCAATATATAAAACTAAAGAGACGTATACAGTTTTTTTCTTTTGGCATTGGAAATTAGGACTTTTGTTAAGCTCTGATAACCACCAACAGGAATTTTCTACACACAAGGCTAGGAGAAGCCCTGAGATGAGTGAAAGGAGGTGGGAAGAGATATTTCCGAGACTGCTGCTGATTTAAGAGAGAGGCTGCCCACTACTCTGCTGGGAGTTGTGGTCTAAGGCACTTGGGAATAGGAAGTACTGGGAATAGGGCCCAAGAACAGTACAGACTTGGGTTTGTAGTTTTGTATTTGTTGTGGCTGGCAGGGGAGCAATTACTGACCACTTTAGTTTAATCAGAAATGAGCACCAGAAATTGTTCTTCATTTAATAAGATGATCAGGAAGAAAAATTAAGAGATTCTTGTCCAGCTGGCATATCCATAAGAACTGAAGTCTGCATAACACTAGAAAACTAACTATGGATTGTGCACTAGCTTGGGATCAAAGAGGACAGTTCTTAGAATAATCAGATGAATAGTGAATAGTATAACGAAGAGGTCGTGCACATGTGTTTGCAGGAAAACAACCGTATGGAATAGACCTCTCTTTATACAGGGATGACTAAAGAGAAGAAAGAAACAAATGTGGAATCTACAAAAAGATTCTTCAGTGTTGGAGGGAAGAACATACAGTGCTCAGATAGGAAATAAAGAATATACTTTTGTAAATGAATTAAAATTTTTTTAACGTTTATTCATTTTTGAGAGACAGAGAGTGAGTGGGGAAGGGGCAGAGAGCGAGGGAGGCACAGAATCCGAAACGGGCTCCAGCACAGAGCCCGACGTGGGGCTTGAACTCACAAACTGCAAGATCATGACCTGAGCCGAAGTCAGTCGCTTAACCGACTGAGCCACCCAGGTGCCCCGGAAGAATATACTTTTGAAGAAATTGATCAAATCTCTGGTGACATGACAAGTAAGATAACCTGAAAATGCCCCCATTATTAACGTATGACAAAATTTCAACATCCATTCATGATAAAAACTCTCAGGAAGCTAGGGGTGAAGGGGACTTCCTCAATCTGATACAGGCATGTATGAGAAACCTACAGCTAACGTCATAATTAATGGTAGATATTGAATGCTTTTTCCTTAAGGTAAGAACAGGTCGAGGATAGTTTTTATCACTTCTGTTCAACACTGTATGGGATGTCCTAGCTATTGAAATAAGGCAAGAAAACAAAAATCTTAAAGGTCTAAAGATCTGAAAGGAAAAAGTAAAATGATTTCTTTTTTTTTTTTTTTAATTTTTTTTTTTAACGTTTATTTATTTTTGAGACCGAGAGAGACAGAGCATGAATGGGAGAGGGGCAGAGAGAGAGGGAGACACAGAATCAGAAGCAGGCTCCAGGCTCCGAGCCATCAGCCCAGAGCCCGACGCGGGGCTCGAACTCACGGACCGCGAGATCGTGACCTGAGCCGAAGTCGGACGCCCAACCGACTGAGCCACCCAGGCGCCCCAAATGATTTCTACTTGTAGATGACAGAACGGTTTACATAGAAAAATCCTCAGTAATTTACAATGATTTCTACTTGTAGATGACATCACTGTTTACATAGAAAATCCTCAGTAATTTACAAAACAACTATTAGAACTAATTAATGGATTTAAAGATGTTTCAGGATACATACAAAAATAGATACGGATAAGTGGAACAGAAGAGAGTACAGAAATAGACACACATATATATGTGGCCAATTGACTTTCAACAGAATGCCAAAGCAGTTCAAGGAGGAAAATCTCTTCAAAACACAGTACTGGGATAACTGGATATTCATGAGAGAAAAAAAAAATGAACATTAATTCTTATCTCACACTGTACGTAAAGAACTAATTTGAAACTTATCACATTCCTGAATATTATCAAATCAACAACCTTCCAATCTCCCATGATATAATACTGCTAGTTGGCATTTACTTCAGAGCTAAACATCTTTAATATGGCCTAGCCGTTCCACTTTTAATTATTTACCCAAGAGAAGTGAAAATATATCCATAACAAGAGCTGTGTTAGATACACATGCTTATAGTAGCTTTATTTGTAACACCCAAACTGGAACAATCCAGATGTCTACTGATCGACGAAAGGAAAAATAAAATACGGTATGTCCATACAGTGGAGTACTATTTAGCAAGAAAAAGGAATGTCATGCTGTTACATGCATTATAACAGCATGGATATGTCTCAGAATCAGTATGTTAAGGGAAGCGAGCCAGATACAAAAGGAGTATATACGGTATGATAAATACAAACTACAGTGACAAAAAGCAGATCCATGATTGCTTTTGTCAGAGGCAGATTGTAGAATTCAGACATAATGGGACTGATGATTGGTTCTTGTCCTCTGCCCATGAGTTTTGTCTTCTGTCAGATTGGAAGGGCGTTGATGTAGGGGAGGGCTGAGCAACTTTATCTTCTTAACAAAGAGATGGAGATGATTGGGTCCCCAGTATTTCTTTCAGCCTAGGCTCCTTAAAAAGGCCGATGGAAAAGGCACAAACAGATGAGAAGTTTCCTTGAGTTGCTGTTGCTGACCTGGCCAACCGTGGAACTCAGGATCGTCCTTCATCGGTACTTAGTTTGATCAGGCTGCTACCATCAGGTGGCACCAAATCATGGCCAGCACCTGGGTAGATTTGGATCACGCAGCGAGACCCCAGAATTCCAGGCTGGCTATCTGGGCAAGCTTGCTTATTTCATTCATCGTGCTATCCCTCACCCTGTATTTTACATACCCTGCCTTCTGATGTCATGGAAGGGTTAGGTTATAATTATTAGCATGTTGGCTGATAAGACTGGACTCCTACACAAATAATAGAATCAGGCCGTCCCCAGATTTTTGTTCCGAATCCTTATATGCCAAAGGCATTTTTAGTACAAAGGATAATGACCTACAGTTCTGCCCTAGCCAGAGTGGAGTTTGCATATGAAGTCAAGAAAAGGATATTCTCATAAATATACCAGCACAGGCAGTGTATAGCCCACATCTGCTTCTTGAAGAAGCCCTAATCCAGCTTGTTTAGAGGAACTAATGAGAGAGTATTTGCATCTTACATGTGTGGGTCTGCCACGATGCCTTATTTTTACTTTTATAATGTGACAGACAGGCAAAGAAAACAAGTAATATACTTCATAAAGAAGAAATGTAAGTGTCCAATAAATGTACTCAATTTCATTTAGTTGTCGAGAGATCTATGCATTTAATGAATATGCATTGAGCACCTACCATAAGCTATGGATTACATATGGATGATGTAATAATGAAAAAGATACAGTCCTGTCGTCCAGGTGCTTGGAGTTTGACCAGAGATGCAGTCAAGTAGACAGACAGTTACTGAATAATATGTGATATTTACAAAACAATAGTGAAATGCTCCTTTTACCAATGAAATCAGAAAAGTTAATGATAAATCTTTAGTGCTAGCAAAGACACAGGAAATATCTTCGTGTCCTACTGGGAGAAGCATAAACCTAGAATCTTTTTGAATTCTATTATATACACAGAATTTTTGCTGATATTTTACCTGTATTATTCCATTTTTAGAGATAAGTATAAAGAATCGGTGTATATCAAAATTTATGAATAACATTAGTATACACTTAGATAATATTTACCATGTGTGAGACACTCTTCTAAGCACTTGTGTGAGCTTAATACCCTCACAATCATCTGTTGGATGGATAGTAATTGTTCCTGTTTTACAGATGAGGAAGCTGAAGCCCAAAGAGGATGTATATAATAACATCAACGGGATAGAAGCCTGGAGGCCGTACATTATCAGAAACTTTCAAAGTTTCTTTAAGTAGAAGGTTATAGGTTATCTATTTTTATATAGCTCTTATGTTTTTTAAAATTTTGATAACATATAAAAGCGATCTTTTAATACATAGTGCCATAGTGTTTAGTGGCTTTAACGTAGTTGAAAATGAGAAATCCCCGTTGGTGTTGGTAGGTTGAAACTGACATGTCCTTATTGCCACTGATGATACACAGATTTGATTTTTTCACTTTGCCTTTTCAGCATTAAGAAATCATTGTGCAGCTATTAAAGACCTTTTGATTCTGATTGTTTTTATCTTTAATACCCAGATATAATTAAGTTGGGTTTGCATCAGTATACCACTCTTGGGGGGAAAAATCATTTGAAAGATTGAATGGAAGTAACTTTTGCCTGTAAATAGGGATGAGATCTTTAGCTTAAACTACCGTCTTTCATTCTTAATAAACTCAAGGTTTTTAACAGCATGCAAATATGTTCTGAATTGATATAAAACATATTAGTTTCATGGGTACAACATGAGTCAGTATACATTGCAAAACGATTATCGGAGTAAGTCTGGCTACCCCTGTCCCCTTATGCAGTTACAGAATTTTTTTCTCTTATGACTTTTAAGATTTACTCTCTTAGCAACTTTCAAATATACAGTATGGTATTGTTAACTATAGTCACTATGCTGTACAGCACATCCCCATGGCTTATTTATTTAATAACTGGAAGTTTGTGCTTTTGACCACCTTCCCCCCTTTCATAGATTAATTTCTTAGAAACAGTTTTTGGCTCTCTGATCGCGCAAGTCCTTAGAGCCGGTACTCTCCAATAAGGTAGCCGCTAGCCATGTTTGGCTATTTAAATTCAGTAAAATGAAGTTAAAACTTCAGTTCCTCAGTTATGCTGACCTTATTTTATTTATTAAAAAAAATCTTTTTTAATGTTATTTCTGAGACAGAGAGAGACAGAGCATGAGTGGGGGAGGGGCAGTGAGAGAGGGAGACACAGAATCCGAAGCAGGCTCCAGGCTCTGAGCTGTCAGCACAGAGCCCGACGCGGGGCTCGAACTTGCAAACCGTGAGATCATGACCTGAGCCAAAGTCGGACGCTGAACCGACTGAGCCACCCGGGCGCCCCTACTGACCTTATTTTACATGCTCAGTAGCCACGTGTGGCCACAATACAGTTTGTAAACATTTCCCTCATAGCAGAAAGTTCTGCTTGACAGCGTTGTCTTAGAGTCTTTGTGCTCTGCCCTAAATCTTTTCAGGTTTTCTGCAACTCTCAGTGACTTTCTCATTCTCTATCAAATTATAATTCATGCCGTCTTCCATCACGTGTCTAGGAAGGACACATGATAATGCATCACATTATAAGTCTCCCTTATCAGCATGGGTCATTGTAGTAGCATCTCATTTTGGTGAATGAGCAGTGGCTGATTAAAGTATCTAATGAGAACCATTGGTGATTGTATTATAAATGTTGTATATGCCCTGAAAGCATGGGTATTGTGTTTCATTCTTTCAGAGAGAGCGTCTAGTGTCCTGTATCATTCTTCTATGTAGGAATTAGTTACTGTAATGTTGTATTTTAGGTGAATGAAAAAATAATGCAGCCCTTGAAATCTAGATAAAAAGATTTTGTTAAGGTATCTGTGGTCGCTACTGTTAGGTTTTTCTGGCTAGTCCAGATCATTTGCTGATGTTGCTTAAGATGGAAAACTTTTACAATATGTAAAGTTTAATATAAACTTCTAGTCATTAAGATCTCTGCAGGTAATAATATTATCCTGGTGGAAGTAGAATTGATTTAAGTAATTAGACAATTACTGTTAATGTTTCTTATGTTTATATCATGCTTTCCAGCCAGGTTGCAAGCTTCTGGAGAGCAGGAGCCAGATCTTTATGATTTTTCCTGTTCTCTGCAGTACCTGGCCCCGTGACTTTCACTTCATAAGTTCTTGCTATAATTCATTGAATTGATTTATTTTCTTCTATTGCTTCTTGTGCAGGACAGAACTTACAAAAAGCGTGGTGCTCCCTGAGCTAATAGAACTCTCCAGGGATGAAGGCAGCAGTGTGCGGCTTGCTGCTTTCGAAACTTTGGTTAATCTGCTTGACGTGTTTGACACAGGTAAATCTTCCCGCGGACACACCTTTGCTTCTGAAAGCAGTGTTTTCCCCTGTTTTGTAACTGATAGGGAGTGAAGAAAGATAAGGGATAGAATTCCTTATGTTGTTTTATGATGAACATTAAGCCTCCCTTCCTCTCTGTCTCTTTCTGGTTCTTTCTCTTGTGGCACCTTCTCTGTGGCTGCTTTTACCTTCCTGGCATCCTGTGTTACTGCATGTTCCATGCCTCTCTCTTTTCGCTCATCCATGTTTAACTGCCTTGTGTGGGGAGATAAGAATTGGTTTGGTAATTAGCCTTTAACTTGCTTAACTAATTGACTCTAGGAAAGATGTTGACTAAAGCAGTAATATTCCTTCCTTAATATTTTAATGCTAGAAATCTCATGGCCGTGGGGAGGAAAACTTTGGGATGAGGTGTTTGAGTGGGAATGGGTAAGGAGGTATTTCTTCGTGTTGTGCCAGTCAAATCACAAAGACATCACAGAGACAATTAGCTCCTCTGTGAGTATATGACTAGACTTTTGACAAATGCTGGAGATTAATTTATCAGTAAACATTAACCATTCTGATGTGGTAAAATTTGGAGGAGTAAATGTCAAGTACTTGGGTGCGAAACTCTATTGTGTAAATTATAGGATTATGTTTACTTGGATTAACAACATTTTACCCTGAACTAGGAGAGCCTCTTAAAGATTATTGCAGTGTGGCCAATAATTATGTATGATTGTTCCAGAATAATCATTCAGCCTATATGATGAGCTAGAGGAGTAAGAACTATAATACATGAAAATAGATGAGTGAGTGAATCTCCTTGTCCTAATGATGGGGCACCCCTGGGCATTCAGTCTAGGAGCCTTGGCCCCCTCCTTGCTCTCTCCCCTCACTGTCCACACCCGGTTGTGAACAGATCTGGGCGTAACCTATGTTCACGGTTTTCCCTGCCATTCCTTCCCGCTCCAGTACCACTTGTCATTCCCTTAGCACGTGAAATTCGCTCACACCTCCAGCCTTTCTGCATATTCATTTTTCTCCCTGTTTTTTCTCCCTTCTGTTTTCCTCCTAACCAACTTCCTTCAGTGCTCATTGCAAATACAGTCTCCTCTCTGATTATCTCTGTAAATGTCTTATGCCTGGGGTACACCAACTGTGGTCTGCAGGCCAGATCCTGCTGCTGCCTGCTTATGTAAATAAAGTTTATTGGAACCTAGCCATGCCCACGTGGCTCTGTATTGTCTGCAGCTGATTTGGGGCCCTAGTGGCAGAGTCGTTACGACAGATACACTGTGAAGCCTAGAACGTTTACAAAAATTGCAGACCCGTGCCTTATACCAACTATGAGAATAGCGATCACGTCGTCTTGTGATAGTTTTTGTGTTTGGCTTCTTTGCTGGTGTGAGTTTCTCAAGTTCAGACCGTTTATTACTCATCCCTCTACTTCTACTTAGGATAATGCGTGTTCTGTACGGAAAACAATGAATGTCTAATAAATGTCATTTAGTTAAAATGGTAGATGTGGTCCTGAAACGTAATGATAGTAACAGTCATAATAATACCATTAAACCTGTTGCAGCATTTTGCTTAGTCTTGTCAGACCCTTAATAGCGATTCCTTTCTGACAGTTTAAGAGAATTATGGGAAATTCAGAGTATTTAGAATCAAGATGTAAATGTCAGTGGGATATATGAGAAATTTATAATCTAAGCAGACACACTTAAAATATGGATTAACTTCTTAAAAAAAAGGTTTTTTTTAATGTTTATTGTTGAGACAGAGACAGAGCGCGAGCAGGGGAGGGGCAGAGAGAGAGGGAAACACAGAATCCGGAGCAGGCTCCAGGCTCTGAGCTGTCAGCACAGAGCCTGATGCCGGGCTCGAACTCACAAACCGTGAGATCGTGACCTGAGCCGAAGTCGGATGCTCAGCCATCTGAGTCGCCCAGACGCCCCCACAATATCAGTGAACTTCTTAAGGAAGTGCCATATAAGTAAAAATGGAGAAATTCAATAAACAGGACATATTATAAGCTAACAATTTCAGTCAGAAAAAGCTGCCCCCTGGCGTGAGTTACGCGCTAACACGTGAGACCTGCGGCCTGAGCCTGCTGGTCCTCCGTTCACGTCCGCGGTGTTGGGGTTCTGTAGTTATTCGGCCTCCAAGCCTCAGTCCTCAAAGCTCTTTAGCCTGTAAGCACTCTTGACATGTGGTCCCGGTGGCCGTCCACGAGTCCGAGCCCCTGAGCCTGGCGTGAAAAGGTTTTGCCGATCTCAGCCCTCTTCTTGCTACTTCTGCGACCAGGGCTTGCCGACGTGTTCCGTGGCCGTGTGGCCAACCCGGCGACTTTCCTTTCTGGAATCTGTATGTATGCATTTCTCCATGTGCAGCGTGGGCAACTAGATCTAAAGTCTGTTTTGTTTTGTTTTGTTTTCCAGATGACAGAAGTCAAACTATCCTTCCCTTAGTGAAATCATTTTGTGAAAAATCTTTCAAAGCGGACGAATCCATTCTTATTTCCTTATCTTTCCATTTAGGAAAACTATGCCATGGACTCTATGGTATGATATACCCTGAGAATTTCAAGATTGTGGATAATTTTTTTCCTTTGTCTTCTGCCTCAGCCACTTGACTGCAGCTCCTCAGTTGTGAAACCTATCCTTTAAGGGTGTAAAATCTTAAGAAGTCTTAGATTTTTGGTAGCATAATCTAGAGCACATTTAAGAATGACTTTTTCCCTAACAGAACCTATTTGAAAGAACAGTGACCGAAAGAAGTAGTCATGGCCCTTTAAATCTCTGAATATTTTATATTCATATAAAATATGGTATCGGTTGGCATATGATGTAGTTATATTAACTATTGGTGCATAGCAAGTATACACTTATTAACTATTTGTTGAGTAATTAATATATCATGTGAGCAGTTCAGCTTAGAATTTAGAATAATACTCATAACCTGGCATTTTGAACATATTACTCGGTTCTTAGCTTCCTATAATAATGTAATCATAAATTAAGTTATAGCCATCTGCTATACTAAAACATTTTTCAGCAGGTATATTATAGACTTTTAATTGGCCGTTGAAAATAAGGTTTGCAGTATATGATGAGTTCCTAGCTCTCTAAGATCATTTATTAATGTGGAACGAGTCTGTGGATCAGAAATATTTAGAGTTTACTTTGCCGTCTTTTAGGTTGAGTTTTTAAACTCTTTTCTCTGCAGATACACACACAGGTCTTTTCTGCAGGCAATTTTAGAATATTTACCAGAAGTAAATTGCAGTAATGGTCCTTACATATTATTATTGTAGTGACTCGTCGGTGGTCTGTAGTGTGATACGTGCTGCAGACATTCAGTCGTCATTCCTGCATTGCATAGTTTATACTGTTAAAATTAAAGTGTTATTAAAATCAACATAAGGTGAAACAATAGACCCATTGAATTTCTCCATAAGAGGTACTCTTTCCTCACTGTTGCTTTTATTTATGGTCTTTAACGGTTTACTTGAGTATTTGGTTCCCGTTACGTAAGTGTTGTATTTTGCTTTTCTCTCTCTATTTTTGTTTTCAGTGAAAATGTTGAACAAAGGTTTTACATTTGTTTTAGGAATTCTTACTCCAGATCAACACTTGAGATTTTTGGAGTTTTATAAGAAACTGTGTACGCTGGGTTTGCAACAAGAAAACGGACACAATGAAAATCAGATTCCACCCCAAATCCTAGAGCAGGAGAAGAAATATATTTCAGTACGGAAGAACTGTGCTTATAACTTTCCGGTAATAGATTATGTATTTGTACTGACAAAAGGTTTTGATGATAACTTTAAAATATCTGAATAGATAGCATTAAAAACCATGGCCATTTATGACCCTGCTGCTTAGGCTTACGTGTGGTGTAGACAGTAGGTCCTGAGTAATATTAGTATAACTTATATTTAACTTTGTGTGTAAAGTAGAGCCATCTGCATGCATTTGGATCTTCCAAATGTGATTTCCACCTGAATTATTATGTAGAGGACATGATTTCAATTGAAATGAAATGATTGTAATATTAGGTATTGATGCACGTTTTTCTCTCCTTCCCACTCATCTTCTCCCTTCCACCTCCACCAGGCCATGATTGTTTTTGTTGATCCTAAAAACTTCCACATGGAACTCTATTCTACATTCTTCTGCCTTTGTCATGACCCCGAAGTACCAGTCAGATACACTATTGCCATTTGCTTTTATGAAGTAAGTGTGAAGAAGTGTTAGCATTTGACGTTTGTTAATTCCACCTATGTATGCTAGATGAGTTTTGGATATTGTGTACGCTTCTGTTTATAAAGGTTTATTATATGATATGGGCTCCATATCACTTTCATATTTGAGTCCTAACTGTTATTTTAAAATTTCCATAATTCTCTCTTTAGTATGTTGACAGAAGTCATTTACATAAGCACATTATATTCATTTACCATTTATTGATCCATTCATTCAGCGTACCTCTATTAAGTGCCGACTTTAAGCCAGACATTGTGGTGTGAATACGGGTATCTTTGGTTTGGAAGTAAAACCAGGTTTTATATGCCTTACAATATTAATATTTAACTTTGCATCTAAACTCAAGAACTTGAGAGTAAACGGAAAATCGAGTGACAGGTTATTTATTGCTTTTCGTGCAAATGGATCACGTTTTATGAACATACCTGTTAGGTTCAGCTGTTATAACTCTCTTGAGTGGAAGAAGCAAAAGTGAATTTAAACATTTCCGATGGATGTAATTGACTTCTTAACCCTAGAGGTTGAAATCTGGATACGTGTCTTGGGTGATCCCAGGAAGCACGTGTATGCTTACATAGTGGCAGTAAGCACGTATAAACTGTAAGTTGTCAACTTCCAAATATAAATGTCTCTTTGTAAATGGCACAATAAAATATTTCCTGTCTTCACAAGAGGTATCTAAATATTCTTACTCTCAGTGAGAATATTTCAGCCCCTTCCTTGCACTGGGTTCCTACATCAGAGCATTGTTTGATTAGCTATAAGCACACGAGGAATCTGTAGCATCATGATTATGTTGCTTGAGACTCTTGATTGTTGGGTGATAGTATTCTTTTGAATAACACTTTTTCTGGGGTGACGAAACGTTCATTGTGCAAAATCTAGGAAATATTGTCTTTCAATGGTGTAACTAATTAAAATACTTCCAGTGTTGCACAGTATGTTTTGGAGGATGGGACGGGACAGAGGGCACTGGCCGGCTGAGTGAAATCTCTGTCTCCAGTGCGCCTTAAGTGAGCATTTATTTAGTCTTGGTTACCGTGCATGCTTGTAGTTATTAGAAACCAGAGATGGTTTCATGAGGTTTGTGTCTGAGAACGCAATGTTTATGTAATGTTAGAGCTTTTACTTATTTTTATCTTTATCCCTTTAAAATTTCATCGTTATTTGTGTTTTGTAGTGGACATCACATGTTAGCGCCAGAGAGAGAAACATCTTGAAATGGGTACATAAAAATATTTCACTGGTAGGAGTGAGTCTGGCAGTTGTTGATCTAGCTATTTGCTGGGTGGCTAGTTGCCATGTTCCCTCAGTCATACCATGTAGGTAGGCTGTTCACGATACTCTATTCCAAAAATGAATTGTTAGTCTGGGTTTGTCCTTTTGAGCAGTGAAAATCCGCTGGTGAGTTTAAGTTTTCCTCACAGGGTTGTTGTTAAATTCTGATAATTACTTTCCTATATCCTAACTTTATTCTTGTTTTTCAGAAAAATAGTATTTTGAAAATATTCTGAACGAGTCAGAAACAACCCTGTAGAGCAGAGGTTTTTAAAATACTTCCCCCCACCCCCTCCTGCCCATTGAAATCTTACCCAGAAGCCCAATACATAGAAAGAAAGAAAGAAAGAAAGAAAGAAAGAAAGAAAAGTAGAAACTGGTGGATTTATCATTGTGAGTTCTGTTTTTGTCTGGAGGAGGAAAAAAACCCAAACCTGTTCACAGGGGAGTTTAGCTTAGACCCTTCCAGCTCCTTTTGTGCTGATCAAAGTCTTTGATGGGAAAAGTCTTTGATGTCTTGCTTGCTTGGGACTCCCCTCTGTCCGTGTCACACAGACCTTCCGTAGAACTTGCCCTCTTTAGGAGGTGCTGAGCCAGGGCGAATGCTCATGTGCCTGCACTATCCTGGGAGACCTCGTTGGCCGCTGTAAGACTTTAAAATATGAGCTGGAGGCATCCATGGGCTTATTGCTTATGATACGGAAATTATGACTCTGATAAATCCTTCCTACATTTGCTGCGCCCATGTGGGCACTTACTTGCCGATTCTCACGTGTCCACACTCCAGAGTGTCATAAAGGAGACTAAAAAGCTGGTTTTGTATGCAATTAATTTCTCTAGAAATCTAATTTTTATATGTATGTTGTAACCTAGTCTCATTTCAGAAGAAGTATCTAACAGGGATGTATTTTGTAAAATTATTATTATAACCTTTAGATGTCTAGTAGTTTTAAATCTGAGAGACTTTATCGCTGCATTTTAGGTCTCTAAACTTCTGAATTCTGGAGTATATTTAATACATAAAGAACTGATAACATTATTACAAGATGAATCACTGGAGGTAATATCTTCTTACTCCTTGGTTTTTACTTCTTTTATGTTAAGTCTGAATATTTCAATGCCCTTTCCCTGCCTCCTTCTTAAGAATTGCATGAATTCTTTTAGCTGGCAATCCCCAAAAGTGTTAAGACAACGTACCATTGTATCATAGACTGGAAATTGAGATCTTTAAAAACAATTACTAGGTTTTTAAAATATGTACATATATTTGCTTATTAAGGAAAATTTAGGAAATGCCAAAAAGTAGACCGACAAAAGAATACCTTTAGTTCCAGTCGCTGTTACTGTTTTGTTGTAGTTTAAAAATTTCCTACTTTTTTCTGTGAAGAGGTTTTTATTTTCCACAATCGGAATCGTACATTCAATGTTATCTCTTTTTCTCTTAGCATTGTTTGGGGAGTATACTTGTGGAAACTTTGCAGTACTTTATGTTGATGATGCATTCAGTATATCCTGTTCACTCAAATGAGTACGGGCTTGTCAAAGCTCAACTCCTCAATATTTAGTCGTTGCAGAGGGTGTTCTCTAACTTCAATTGCTTTTTAAAAGTCGAGAGGCAGGTTTTCAGCATGTTGGTTGTGTAGAAGTGGCTGTCTCCGATCTAGACTATTTGAACAGTATCGAGAGACAGATACAGAGATGGACGTATGAAACTAATCCAAGACTAGAAAAACAGTAATTGCCATAAAAGTAACCAATCTCTCTATTAAAAGGTACTAGATGCTCTCATAGATCATCTTCCAGAAATCCTTGAACTTATGTCTACCGGTGGAGAAAGCAGTGTTCAAGAAAATAAGGTAAACGTCCTGTATCAAAGAAGTTCCTGAATGTTATAAATACGATCTCACTCCGCAGAGTTGTTGTAGGGAACAAGGAGAGAACGTATGGAAAATATTTAAAGTAGTGTCTGCCCCATATTAACAAGTGCTTAGTAAATGTCTCTTGGAGCTTCAACAGCCTGAATTTCCTCTCCAATTCTTGTATTACCATGATTCTTACTGCCCTCGGAGGTTACGTTCACATTTTCAGTTTTTATTAGCATTAATTATTATTCCAAGAACAGCATCTGGTGAGGACAGGAGAGAAGGAATTTGGAAGGTCACAATTTTCCAACAGTGAAGTAGAACAAATTTTACTTTTGTCAGAGGGATTGTGAGTCCCATTCTCTATTTCAGAATTTCGTTTCCAGTAACTGTTCATTTTACTCATGGAATTTTTAAAACATACTGACTTGAATTTGCCAGATAACGGTCTCCCTGTGACAACCGAGAGCCTAAGTTGTGAAGTGAGCGAGAATGTCCCTCTCCCCAGTGTGTTGTAAGACTGAAGAATTCGCTGGAATGCTGTGGTGGATTTATTATCATCCATCCTCTGATGGGCTTTCTTTTTCAGTTGTCATCTCTGCCTGACTTGATTCCGGCACTCACAGCCGCCGAGCAGCGAGCTGCGGCCTCCTTAAAATGGAGAACTCATGAGAAGCTACTGCAGAAATATGCCTGTCTGCCACACATCATATCCAGTGATCAGATTTATTATCGTTTCTTGCAAAGAATGTTCACGATCGTGATGACAAATGTGAGCCCGGTACCTTTTATCTAATGCTTTTGAACTCTCACCTGATTTTGGGGTTACCAGATTCTTCACATTCTCAAAGTAGTACGACAAACTTCATTTATTCCATTTTGTCCTAGAAGGATGTTCTTTTGCCAGGTCTCTGAAGGGGGAACTTAAGTTTCTCTGTGCTTTTCCGCTCATGCTTGTTTTTGAGCATTGTCTGTATAGCTGGAATGAAGAATGAACAGGTGGTACCTTCACTTACCCTTTGTCCGTATGTCGCCAAGGAGAGTGTGAACAGACTCACTTCAAACTTGATGTAGTTCTTCTCAAGAGGCAGGTTGGCAGGAGACTGTGATCTTGACTGCTAAGTACCTTCTGCTCTGATAATATACCTTATATGTGTCATGGCCTCAGAGCCTGCCTCAACTATGCCGTGTTGCCAAGGCATCTTGTAAGCCTCTCAATCTTAGAGGAGTTACTTTTTCTTTTAAAGTACCTCTGAAAGATGGCTATGTAACAGATAAAGCTTATATTAAAAACATGGTGGCCTATGATGGATAGCCTTAACATTAGAGTCAAAAGCAGGAAAAAAAAGAAAAGATTTGTACCCAAATACCCCAGAGAGTGAGTTGTTGACCTTTGTTACAAAAATTTCCAGAGAGGTCTGCTGAACCCCCGGTTCAATGTACATTTAATATGTACATTTAATATGATGTCTTCCTACCATTTTTGAAGTATAAGAAATTTCCATATGACGTATAAGTTTTAGAAGCTGCTAAAGAAAGTGCTTTATGTTCTCATTGTTCTCAATAAAAGGGAGATAATGAAATCTAATAGCCGTCTCAGAAACCCCAAATCCGTTTTAGCCTCAAAGATTAAAAAGAAAAATAACATGGTCGGTGTCATTTTCAACTTAAGTTAAAAAAAAAAAAATAGACATTTCATGAACTACCTCTTCTACAAGTTAATTTCATTCATCAAAGCAAAGCCTAGAAGATGAAGGTTATGTTATAGACGTAACAGTCTTAAGAAATGATTTTGGCAACAATGACTCCTTACCAGAGGACAACGCGTGAGTGTGCCGCATAGGAAATTTCACATCAAATTGAGCAGAATTTATCAATTATTTTATTCAGAAATTACTTATTTGAGTGCCTGCTATGTGTCAGGCCGTGTTCCAAGAGTTAGGGATAAAGGAGTGAATAAGACAGAGTCCTGCTCTTAACAGAGCCTGCGTTCTACAGTGGTGGCGGCGAGGTGGATAATAAGACAGGCTGAGTAAATCTATTAACAGGGGCCGATGAGTGCTGTGAAGTTTGATCTTAATTGTTGACCTCAATCTGATTATTCAGTAGGCATGTTGTGTTTCCAAAGCCAAGAATACATAATTATTCCATAGTTTTAGCTTCTCTTATCAGGAAGGAGAGACGAGTTGCAACAAAGAGTATGAACAAACTACTTGGAAGCCTGAGAGATTCGTTTTACTATTTTCTTTTACAAGACAGTAACTCCACACTTAAAAGGAGATACGTGATTATTATAGCACGTTTTCCATGATCAAAGAGGACACGTTATTCTGTGTCAGTATTCTCTGGAGAAAAGAAAGAATTTGTATTTTTAATTCCATACTAATGGTCATAGTATTCATTCCTTCAGCAAAATTAATTGAGAGCTTACTATGTGCCAAGCACTATTCTGGGTACCAAGATACAGCAGCAAACAAAAGAGATAAGGAACTTATTATCACGGAACCTTAGATTCTGTTGGAGACAGGCGGTAAACAAACATACGTATATAGTATGTCAGGGACGAAAGGTATAGTGAAGACCGGGAAAGCAGGGTAGAGGGCGAGGAATGTGACCGAGGGTAGTAGGATCTGTTGTGGAGAGAGCGGTCAGGAAAAAGTCCTCTCTGATCAAGTGTGCTTCATGCAGAGGCTTGAACAAAGTACTGGAGTTACTCTGTGGATGTCTGAAGGACAAGTGGTCCAGGCAAAGGGAATAGTGTGGTTGCGTGAGGACGGAAACCATTGTAGAAAGCGGTAGAGACGTGAGGTAGAGGGGTGGCTGGGTCCACAGCACAGCACACTTTGAGGGCCATGATGTGGAATCTAGGTTGTATTCTCTGAAACGGGGGAAGTCTTTGGAAGGTTTTGAGCAATGACATAAGCTTTTTTTCCCCTACTTTTGTTGTGAAAAATATTTAAGGATCCAGAAAGGCAGCAGTGTGCGGTTTTATTCTACTTGAATTTCAAGGATCCCCACTGTAATAGTCTGAATCTTTAATATTTAAATATTATAGTATTGATACGTAAGCCAAGATGGTGTACGTGAATTTTATACTGGGCATAATAGATCTGGTTGAGAGATTTTTCTCTAATACGTAGTTGGAACCCAAACCCAGTAAAGACAGATGATTGAATTCATTTAAAATTAATGAATTCTGCCCAGCGGTGTGACAAATTCAAAGGACAGAGGAGTATAGAACATTAGTAAGAGTTATGGACATGGTGTCCCTTTGATTCTAAGTTTCATCTGTGTGTGGACCAGGGATCTCAGTGACGACATTGAGTTCGAAGAGTCAGAAGCAAGCCAGAAGGATTGCAAAGTATATCTGATCATGGGATCTCTAAATTTATATTTTAGAAGTGGCACATTTTTGATGATGTACCTGACACAGGGTATGTTCTTGCAAGCATTTGCTGAATAAATGAGTGACAAGGTCCAGGGAATGGCTAAGAGAATGGGTGGCCGAGAGGTATTTGGGGAGAATGTCACTTAAGATGAAGTGGCAAAGAAATGAGAGTCATCCTGTAAAGCAGATTTGGATGATTTGGAAACTGTGCCAAACAGAATTAACTTTGTAATATGATACATTAGTTGATATGCCTGAGTGGTATTGACATTAAATTATGAGGGCACTTCCACAGTGATTTGAGAGGTGGACCACACTGTTCTTACTTTTTTTTTTTTTTTTTAATGTTTATTTTTGAGAGAGAGACAGAGTACGAGGGGGCAGGGGCAGAGAGAGAGGGAGACACAGAATCCAAAGCAGGCTCCAGGCTCCGAGCTGTGAGCACAGCGCCCGATGCGGGGCTTGAACCCACGAACCGCAAGATCATGACCTGAGCTGAAGTTGCACGCTTAACCGACTGAGCCACCCAGGCGCCCCAACACTGCTCTTACTTTTAGCCGCAATTGAAAATTGATTTGTGGAGCCAAAGTGTATTATTATATTGGTTTAATTGTCTTTCTTATTTCTTTAAGAATGTCTTACCTGTCCAAAAGGCAGCTTCACGAACGCTATGCATTTTTCTACGTTATAATCGTAAACAAGAACAGAGACATGAGGTCATTCAAAAATTAATTGAACGTAAGTAATCATTGCCTCTCATTTTGAAAAACAGAAAGTAAGCAAAGTGGCCTTAGTTAGTTCTGACTTACTGCATGTATCATTTTGCCATGAATAGTTAGGCTGATGTTGGTAAGTATCTGGAGTGTGTTTCTATTTGAGTTTTCTAGGTTAATTTTTGGGGGTTGTTTTAGAAATCTTTAAGATAGGATTATTCTGTGATGAACAAAAGTAATAATTACTCTGGGTCTTTTTTAGTGGGTTTCTACACTTGAAAAATTAAAATAATGTTTCTTTATGGTGAAAGTCCAGTTTCTACCCTGATGAAATAGCATTTGGAACTAAAATACGAGTTGAGTCTCCATGAATGTAGCATTTTATGTTTTTATATTAAATATTAGCAGAATGCGAGGATTTTTTTTAGTTCCCTTGAATAGAGTTGATGCATACATGACTATGAATCTGGTAAGCCTATGTGGTTCATAATGTTTTAAAAAATGAAATCAGTTAACAAATGCAAGTTTTTTTTAATTTGCTAAGGGCTAAATTGAGACAGAAACCTTTAGTTAATGTGTTAATTCTAGAAAGAGTGTCACATACTTGTATATACTTAGTGAATTTTTAATTATTGTATACTTGTTTTGACCATAGTGTCTTAATGCTTTTATTGAACTCTGTTATCCAGCGTAGGTAGTAGGTAATGGGATTTTCTGGTTATTGGACTTCACCATTTTAAGTTGGATCACCATTTTTCAAAAAATTAAGAGTGTATCAAATTCCATTTAAGAAAAATTATGCTCCATATACTTTAAACTTTCTCTTTTTGACTCTGTTTTAATTTAATTTTCATTTTTCAGGGGTACGACCTCACATTTAGAATCAGTTTTATTTTGAAAGGAGATTCCACTTGGCTTTAAATATTAAGAATTTTGCTTTTGAACATTTGTGGAATAAGGGAGAAAACAATCCTTTAAATGTTTACCTGAATTATTGTCAATAATACAGTGTTTACATATGACTTTAACCACTTCAGAGCATTTCTATGGAAATGAAGAAAACCACTAATTTGATTGGTCAAATATAAGTTCAGAGTTCGAAGTTACACAGACTTTGATTTGCATTCCAGCACTACGCCTACCAGCTCTGTGACTTTAACCTCTGAACCTCCTCTCAGGAGGATAAATCTATACTTCCCCCATTGGATTGTTTTTTGGGATTAAATGTGATAATACGTATAGAGTACTTAGCACGTAATGGGTGATCAAAAAATAGTAGATATAGTTATTTAGGACTTAATAAATGCTTATGGGGGGCGCCTGGGTGGCTCAGTCGGTTAAGCGTCCGACTTCAGCTCAGGTCATGATCTCACGGTCCGTGGGTTCAAGCTCCGCGTCGGGCTCTGTGCTGACAGCTCAGAGCCTGGAGCCTGTTTCGGATTCTGTGTCTCCTTCTCTCTGTGACCCTCCCCCGTTCATGCTCTGTCTCTCTCTGTCTCAAAAATAAACGTTAAAAAAAAAAAAAAATTAAAAAAAAAAAGTCTAAACTCTTTAAAAAAAAAATAAATGCTTATGGAATAGAATGCAATGTTTAATACATTTTTTCTGGTTTTTGAGATGTTTTGAGATGTCCTTTTTTTTGGGAGTCCACAGATCTTTAGTATATATGATTTTTTTTCTCTTATCTCTTGTATTTGCTAAGCAAATTGTGGATATAAAAAAACTTGTCACGGGTTTTGCGTGTCTAATTTTGTCACATATAATTTCATGTAGGAAAGATTAAACTTATCTTTTTTTGTTGTTGTTTCTAGAACTGGGCCAAGGAAAAAGCTATTGGAATAGACTTCGATTTTTGGATACCTGTGAATTTATTATAGAGATCTTCTCCAAATCATTTTTCTGTAAATACTTCTTTCTACCTGCTATTGAACTGACGCACGATCCAGTGGCAAATGTGAGGTATGCTACCAATCCAAGGAAATACTTGAAAAAATTGTATGTTTAAATTTATCTACTATAATTTATCTACTTACCAACTATAAAGAACATGCAAAATCTTTTTCATAGTCAATCAGAAAACAAGTAAATAATGTATACTTACTTTGAAATTCCTAGTAGTCTTAGTTGATGAGCCTCAGTAAGACTTGGAAGCTTTTCACAGTGTCTCAGGTCTTTTGTTTATTGGGTTGAGAGAGCAGCAGTCAAAGCCAGCCTGGCAGGCTTCTCCTGCCGCTTGGATACACACATTGGCTTCAGGATTTGAGCAGATATTCATAATTTGTGGATCTTCTAAGACTAAAGAAAAAATAATTCCAAGTTGGCTTGGGCAAAGATCTGTCCATTTTTAGAGGCAATCAAGAGATTGGTTTTTGTTTTATATTTTTAGTGTAAGAAAATACAGAAAATGCCACTGCGTTGGCTTCAGTATTTTGTGCATCTTATCTGTGCTAAGTAACTAATGAATCTAACTTGCAAACATGTTGCAAATCGAAGTTGTGGCCCTAGAAAAGCAGCTCCCACTGAGATGAATTGTCACTTACTTATCAAGCAGTTGACAAAAATTATTTGAACGGCAACGAGGGGCACCTGGGTGGCTCAGTGAGTTAAGCATCTCTCTCTCTCTCTCTCTTTTTTTTTAAGCATTCTTTAATGTTTTTATTCTTTTTCTTTAATGTTTTTATTCTTGGGAGAGAGAGAAAGAGACAGAGTGTGAGTGGGGGAGGGGCAGAGAGAAAGAGGGAGACCCAGAATGTGAAGCAGGTTCCAGGCTCTGAGCTGTCAGCACAGAGCCCGACGCAGGGCTCGAACTCATGGACTGCGAGATCATGACCTGAGCCGAAGTCAGATGCTTAACCGACTGAGCCACCCAGGCTCCCCAGGGAGACACAGAATTCTAAGCAGGCTCCAGACTCCACGCTGTCAGCACAGAGCCCGAGACGGGGCTCAAACCCACAAACCGCGACATCATGACCTGAGCCGAAGTTGGACATTTAACTGACTGAGCCACCCAGGCGCCCCCTGACTCTTGATCTTGGCTCAGGTCGTGATGTCACGGTTCACGAGTTTGAGCCTTGCGTCGTGCTCTGCGCTCACGAGGAGCCTGCTTCGGATTCTGTCTCTCCCTCTCTCTGCCCCCTCCTGCTCTCTCTCTCGCTCTCTTTCTCAAATAAATAAAAAAACTTTAAAACAAAAACACAAACCTGAAAGGAAATGAAATCATCTCTAACCCAGGTCAACAAGATTGAAAGCATAGAGTTGACCCTAAGAGAAAGCAACCTGTCAATTCAAAAACCAAATGAAGATTAATTGAACATTGCTCTGTGAATTTTGGTTATTTTGGGGGTAAGAGATCATTGCATAGCAATTTGTTTTGGTTTCCACTCTTCTGCCTGGGTAACTGCCAGTCAAACAAACGGGTCCAGCAATACTAATACATATACTAATTGGCTTTTGGAGACGAAAGCATTTGCCCAGCTCTGCAGAGATGTGTAGATAGAACGAAAGCCGTCACAGGCAAGAGTGGTGGGATCGTGCACTTAGGACGGGTTTCTGGAGCCACACTGCCTGAGCTGATTTCCAGCTCTATACTACCTGTGTGTCTTTGGGCAAGTTACATAATCTCTCTGCACATGGATTTCCTTAGCACCTAATTCATAGGGGGTTCCAAGGGGTAAATACCTGAGATAATGTACATGAAGAATTTAGCTTACCAGGAAGGGCGTGTGATACCTAATCATAAAATCTTTATGATCTCACGGACCCAGGATTCTCAGAGTTAAATCACCACTTCTGTAGCTTTTGTTGAATATATGTTTTCGAGACTTGCCTTGAGTTATGAAGAATGAAGTGTGCATAGACTGTTGATTGTTTTTGTTTTTCCTTACGTCAATGTTTAAAACTTGCATTCACGGAGCCTAGACAATGTAGAGGCTGGAAAGACTGTTGGTATTCAACGGAGCCTTCCCCTTTGCCAGAAATGCAAATGATTCTCTTTGGGGTAACTGGGGCCCCTTAACTGAGAGAAAGCATCACCAGGATCCATGGTGAGCTCAAATGAGTTCGAGACCATTATTGCTATGAATGGAGCTGAATATTCTAGAGGAAGAGCCTCCTTCGCCTTTTCACCTGAATAGAAAGCAAACTTTTTGTATGTGGAGAATCCTTGACTGCGGGCTCAGCAGACAGGTCGGCCTAGAAACTCTAGGAATGGGACTTGGTTGTCCCGGGTTTGGCATAGAAGTAAAAAAAATAGTATCTGGAGAGCACTCAGAGGAATGGATGAATACAGCAGCCCAAACGTAGGCAACTGCCTGGCATCGCTCTGTAAAAGCAGCCCCGGCAGAGCACTAGACTAGTAGCTTAGCAAAGCAGAGCACTTTCTGCACTGCCTCTTCCCGGCAAGGTTTTCTGTGCTGCCCCGGATCGCCTCTTACCTCTCTGGCGTTCTTCCGTCTGTGTGTTGCTGCCTTATCCGCGCGGTGTAGACTGGGATGGCGCCTAGGCTCTGTCCTTTTGCCTTTTCTTCTCAGACTGCACTCAATGGCTTTGGCGAGCTCTCCAGTCTCCTGGCTTGCATGTCATCTGTGTGCTGAAGTTTCCTGACTGTATGTCTCCAGCACGGGTGTCCTTCCTGTACAGGAGACGCGTTGAGCTAGCTGCCCACTTAGCATTTCCGTGGCTTGTCCAACAAGCGCCTCAGACTCGGTCTGCCCGAAAGTAAATCCCCGCCGTGTCCCGCACCCACGCCTGCCCTTGCTTCTTCTGAGGTCTTCTCCATCCGTGCACATAACCGTCTCCTCTTGCCACCTGCTTGGATCAAAACCTTACCTCCTTCCTGCCACCCCACCACAGTTCCTCAGCACACACTGCTGCTTGCAAAATACGTTGAATCCAAACACTTCTCGCTGCTGACTGCTACCACTCTGGTTCAGGCGGCCGCCGTCTCCTGCCTGAATGACTGCTAGAGCCTCCTCTGTTGTTTCCCTTCTGTCCTCGACCCTCTACAGTCTGCTCTCACACCACTAGTCAGGTGATCCTTCTTCCATCATGTTAAGCCCGATCACTTCCCTCCTCTGTGTAAAACTCTCCACGGCTTCTTACGGTGTCCAAAGTGAAAGCTAGTCTTCGAGCAGTGGCCTCCAAGGCCCTGCACGAGCTGGCCTCCTGTTGCCACTTTGAGGTCTCCTGATGATCTCACCTTTGCTCAGCTCTACCCACTATAGCCTATTTGCCAGTTTGGGTCAATTTGCCAATTTGGGGTAACACCCAAGTCAGGCTCCCCCATAGGTCATTTGCACATACGGCAGGCTCCTGTCCATCATGCTCTTCTCTGGATGTTCACGTTACTTACTCCCTAATTTTCTTTAATAAGTCTTTGATTAAATATTATCTCTTCAGCGAAACTTTCGCTGAAACTCTCTATGACCTCGTCTTTTAAAACTAACGCCCCGCCTCTGATACTCCCTTTTCTTTTCCTGCTTTAGTTTTGTCCATGGCACTTACCACTCTCTGACAGATACTTTGTTTCCTTATTCTTTCTTCCTTACCCCGTACTACAGGGTGAGCTCCAGGAGAGCAAAGAATTTGGTTGGTCTTTTTCACTGTGTGTCTCAGCACCCAGAATAACGAATGCTTGACTCCTAACAGCCACCCCGTAAGCATTTGCTATAGGCTAAATTCCCAGGCTCTCCGAAGTTTGAATTTTCTTTCCATTTCGTGTTACTGTTATTCTTAGTTATTGAACTCATTCAAAAGTAAGTACTATTTAATTTATTACAGAATGAAACTTTGCTACTTGTTGCCCAAAGTGAAATCTACTCTGAAGATCCCTGCAGATAAGCATCTGCTTCAGCAGTTAGAAATGTGTGTGAGGAAACTCCTCTGTCAAGAAAAAGATAAAGATGTTCTGGCTATTGTAAAAAGAGTAAGTATCGCTCTTGCCGCGCCAGTGGCGTTTCTTGCGTGAAGACAGTGTCCATCGTAGCTTCCGTGTTTTAGCTTGACACGATAGCAATATGGTAACATAGCGTTGCTAGAGTAGTGTTGGTAACGGACTTGGCTGATGTGTGCTACGGCTGGTAAAGTTCCTTTCATGGGGCAGTTAGACATTCAACTTGTATTACTAGTAATATAAGCACCATGAGAGAGCTTGGCCCATTTGAGGTGCTTCATAAATACTGTTCAACTAATAATACTTCATCCACCAGACTTGATTTATAAGTGATTATAATCCAACTGGGAAAGTCACACTTCATAGAAATTTAGCCCTGGAAGGGCCGTCAAGATCTGTTTGATTTTGCAGAAACTCTAGGCCTAGAGCTAGTAAATGTCTGCTTGGGATCATATTAGCAAGTGGCTGAGCCGGGGCTGGAATACGGATCTCTTACCCCGAGTGCATTCTTTTTTCAGGAATGTGACATCATGTCTTATGGGTTTGTTTGTTTCTTTTGTTTTTAGCATGGGCTCACATGGATTGTTTGCCGATGTTACAAAATGAAAACAGCAAAAATTTGGGGTTAGTGAAGTCATGCCTGAAAATACTTTGTAGTCTTTCAAAACTTTCTGCTGAACGCATAACTCATATTTTTGTAAGATTAAGTCAAATTTAAGTGGTTACTCTCAGTCTGAGTGTGAACTTCAGGATACATAGTTCCTGAGCATTTCTTTATACTGAGAGGAATTAATTTATTAATGCCTTTTAACTTAGCATTGATGGTGAGGGGAAAAAAAGAATCCTTTGATTTTCTTTTTCTGTTTTTTTTTCTTAGAGATCATTGCCAGATGTCACATGAGGAACTTTTTAATACAGTGATTTGATAATTTAGTATTAATTAGTATGCTCTTGTTTTACTGAAGTGTGAGTTCCTCTTTTACCAGCTAAACTAACCAGAAATACCCAGGGTCTGGACGCGCACCTAAATCTAAAAGCATATTATATATAGTATACGTATATATGTGTATGTATGTATTATATGTATTTGTTTCTACCAGATATTTCTGTCCTTACCATTTAATTACAGAAGTTTAGGCAACAGAGTTAACTTTCACAATAATAAACATAAGAGCATGAGTGACTTTCTTGGCAGAATTTATTAACTCAAAAGATAAACTAACCCCATAAATAGGGACAAAAATGATTGAATTAATGGATTACTAATCTACAAGACTAGAGCTTACTGTAAGTGTGTGTTACATGAGGAAGTCAGTCGATCCCATGAAAATTCTATAGTATACTGCTTATCAAACTGAGGGCTTGGAAAGGGAACCACCGAGGAAGCTTCTTCTACAAAGCTTCGGGAGAAAAATGGCATGGCTTATGCTAGTCAGTTTTTAAGGTGGGAAGCAATTTTATTTAAAAGGGATAATTTCATGGCATAAATTACAATATCTTCCTGAATTTCAGCATAAAAATCTTCAAATAAATATTCTGTGTGCAACACTGGCTTTGGGCATGAGTCTGTATAAATAGACTTTTATCTGGACCATCATAGTGAGAAGTACAGTCCTCTGTCAGAGTCAGAATGCTGGGTCAGCGGGACCGCTGTTTGATTAAAATGATTTGTTTCAGACTAATGTGTTCTGAAAGAGAAATGCTAAATTGAGAAATACTTTCAGGGCGAAGTCTTCCTTAATGGTTAGAATGTCATAATGATCAAACATTTCTACGGAAAGGAACTAAGGATTTTAACCCAAACGACAGTTTGCTTCATATATATTTAGCTAAAAGTTCTTTTAAAAAATTCAAAAATTATCTTGTATTTCTGAAGATTCAGAGAAGAGTGGCCCTGGGGTTATTAGAAGTTCACTAATTTGTGTGTGTTTAGCGTCCAACGTGTCCCTCTAGACTTGCTCTCTTTAAGGTTAAAGTCTTTTCCAAGCAGCGTAAATGGAGCCTGGCATTAGGAGGTTGGCTAAAAGTACCATGTAAAACTGGGAAGAATCTGAGAGGTTTTCTAATGTAGCCTTCCCATAGAATGGAGAAGTCTCCTCTTTGAACCTCCGTCTGGAAAAGGAGTCTTTTGGAGAGACGATTGTTTGGCTTAATTTAATTACTGTCGAATAATTTTTCACAACTTTGCTTTTAGACCGTGTTAGAGCTGGACAGGATGGAAATGTCCATGGATGCGGTAAGCCCAGGCTTTACCTTATGCTCAAAGAATATAAAAATTGGCAGGAACTCATCGTAGTGTTTCGTAACTTCATTTTAAACTTAGTTTCAGAAAAAGTTTTATGAAAAAGATTTGTTGGATCAAGAGAAAGAAAGAGAAGAACTACTACTTATGGAAATGGTACGTTGTTTGCACGTGGGCACACACACACTTCTTTCTGACCAGTGTTAGCTGTGCTTTGTTATGCAACCCAATAAATCATTTCCCGATTTTTTGAAATCTCTGTTGTGAACTAGAGCGCAAACTACATCTGAGAACCTTTCAAAATCAACTACTTTATTGAAGTATGATTGACGTACAATTAACTGGATATATTGAAAGGGTACAGTTTGATGAAAATATCACCACAATCAAAATGCCAGCCATTTCCATTCCCTCAGGCGCTTCCCCGGGCCCCTTGGAAAGCCATACGTTCTACTCCGCTCCCCCAAAACCGTTCATCTAGTTTCTATCTATAAATAGCTAGCAGCTAGAATTGACAGAAGTTTGTTTACATATGTTTTCTGTTCCTGCCTCTTTTTACCAGCATAATTGTTTTGACATTTATCCGCGCTGCTGTATGTTCTCAGTCGTTCATTCCTGTTTATCTCTGAGTAGTAGTCCACATTCCAGACCTACCACAGTTTGTTTATCCACCTCTTTTTATTTTAAATTAGAAACCCCTTTTAAAAAGAAATGTTTATTTCTTTTGAGAGAGAGAGAGGGAGCGAGCGTGTGAGCAGGGGAGGGGCAGAGAGAGAGAGAGAGAGAGAGAGAGAGAGAGAGAGAATATCCCAAACAGGCTCCACGTTGTCAGTGCAGAACCCAACACAGGTCTTGATCTCATGAACCATGAGATCATGACCTGAGCTGAAATTAAGGATCGGATGCTTACCTGACTGACATACCCAGGTGCCCCGTGTTTATCCACCTCTTATGAGTACTTGGGTTACTTCCAGTTTGGGGATATTAGAAATAAAGCTGCTGTGACCATTTATGAAGACGTCTCTGGGTGGGCCTACGAAGAAGTCTCCTTTTGCAGAAATACCTAGGAATGGAATGGCTGGATTGGATGGTAGGGCTTGCTTAATTTAAAAAACAAAACAAAACAAAACAAAACACAGTTTTACAAGGTTGCTGTACCATTTTACGTCTCCATCGGCTGTGGTGGAGAGCTTCAATTACCCCATATCCTCTCAGCTCGATAGGGCGGGTATATAATCGTGTCTCATTGTGATTTCAAATTGTATATCCCTGATATCTAGGGATGTTGAACATCTCTCTGTTTACTGCCCATCCTTATCTCTTATTTGATGAAGTCTGTTTTCAGATTTTTTCAGTTTACGTATTCATTTTGAGAGAGCACGTGCCCGTGCAAACAGGGAAGGGGCAGAGAGAGAGGGAGGGAGAATTCCAAGGGAGAATCCACTGCGCTGACAGTGCAGAGCTGGATGTGGGGCTTGATCCCACAACTGAGAGATCATGACTTGAGCTGAAACCAAAAGTCAGATGCCCAACCGACTGAGCCACTCAGGCGCCCCTGTTTTCAGATATTTAAATGGGTGGTTGTCGTCATCTTATTGAGATGCAAGAGTTCTTTATAAGCTCAGTACTACTCCTTTGTCAGATATACATTTTATGAATGTTTTCTTTGAGTCTGTGGCTTATCTTTCACTTATTTAATGGTGAAAGATTATTTTATTTTGCAGAGCAGTTTTAAATCTTGATGAGGTTCCACTTACCATTTTTTTCTCTTATTGTTTATGCTTGTTTGTTCCAAGAATCCATTGTCCACCCCAAAATTACAAAGACTTTTTGCTGTGTTTTCTTCTGGAAATTTTAGTTGTAGGTTTTACAGTTAGGTCTGTGGTCCACTTCAATTAGTTTTATATGATTTTTCCCATCTGAATATTCAATTATTCCAGCACTATTCGTCGAAAACTTCCTTATTGAATTGCCTTAGCATCTTAAAAAAAAATGTCCATATATGTGTGTGTTTATTTCTTGACTCCCTATTCTGTTCCACTGATTTACACGTTTATCTTTTTGGCAATTCCAAACTGTCTTTATCACTGTGACATTATAGTAATTTTCGAAATAAGGTAGGTTAAGTTTTTCAACTTTGTTCTTTTTTAATTGCTTTGACCAATCTAGGCCCTTTGCATTTTGATTATAAAGTTTAGAATCAGTTTATCCATTTACATAAAAAGCCCACTGGAATTTTTTTTTTTTTTAAGCCCGCTGGAATTTTTGTTAGAATTGTGTTAATTATCCTAACAATGAATTTTCTGATCTCTGAACATTGTCTACCACTCCATTTATTTAATCTTTACTTTTTTCCATGTAATTTTGGTAGTGTTAAGTGTAGAGTTAAAGGAGGTCTTATGTTCAATTTATTTCTGGGCATATTATGGTTTTTGGCATTATTATAAATGGAATTATAATTTTTAATCTTACTTCCTAGAATTTCACTGCTGTCAATTACCGTTGATTTTTATATATTCACCTTGTATTTGTTCTAGAGTTGTTTTTTCGATTTAATAGGGTTTTCTACATGAGCCATTATATCCTCTTTAGGTACAACAAGATTACTTCTTTCTATTCGGTGTTTATACCTTTTATTTCTTACGTCTGGTTGCAAAGTCTAGGACCTGTAGTATAACGAAACACTTCCAATTGAATAAAAGTGACGGGAGCAGTCACCCTTGTCATTTTACAGATTTTAGGGGGAAACAGCTGGATCTTTAACCATTCGGCATGATGTTACCAAGAGGTTTTATGTGGGTGCCCTTTATCAAATTGCAGAAGTTGCCTCCTATATCTAGTCCGCTGAGGGTTTTTATGAATGACTATTGAATTTTGTCAGATGTTCTTTCTTCATATATAGAAATGATGTTTGCTTACTCTTTATCCTGTTAAGCCACTGTATTTTTTTTATTTTTAATTATTGTTATTTTTTTTTAATGTTTATTTTTAAGTGAAAAAGCATGAGTGGGGGAGGGGCAGCGGGAGAGGGGGACAGAGGATCCAAAGCAGGCTCTGCGCTGACATGCGGCGAGCCTGACGCGGGGCTCGAACTCATGAACCAAGAGATCATGACCTGAGCTGAAGTCGGATGCTCAGCCAAGCGGGCCAACCAGGCACCCCAAATTACCTTGGGTTTTTAAACGCTAAATCAATCTCGTATTTTGGGGATAAACTCTACTTGATGATGATATATTATCCTTTTCTCTATTGTTGGATTCTTGGCTAGTTTTTAAAGGGACTTTTGCATCTCTATTCACAGTGCAATTGGCCTATAATTTCCTTTTTTGTCATTTTTGGGACTTTTAAGTTTCATATTACAGTTGTGGGCCTTATAAAATGAAATGTGTAGTATTACCACTTCCTCTTAATTCCTCTGTTTTCTGATGGAGTTTGTATAAAATTGGTTTTAATTTTTCCTTGGGTGTTTGATAGAATTCACTAGTGAAATTATCAAGGCCCAAAGTTTTAATTTTGAAAAGAATTTTGGTAATTGACTCAACTACTAATAGATACAAAGCTGTTCAGGTTTTTTATTTCTTCTTTTGTAAACTTGATAATTTGCTTCCCATACCCAGAATTCTGTTAGCTGAGCTGTCAAATTTGTTCCCATAAAGTTGTTTATACTCTTATATTATTCTTTTAATATATGTATAGGATCCATGGTGATAACTTCTGTTTCATTCTTACCTTAGTGGTTGGTGTTCTGTCTCTCCTTCCCCTTTCTTTCTCTCTCTGTCTCTCTCTTTTCTTTCTTTCTTTTTTTTTTGAATTGTCTTTTGGTGGTTTCATCGAGAGGTTACGATACACTTAACCCTTTAAGGTCTACTAAGTGTTAATAGTGTACTAATTCATTCAACGATGATACAGAGCTCTCTGCCCTTTATGTTACAGTTGTTATGTGAATTATATTTGTATTGAAAGCCCCACGAGTCAGTGTAATAATCTTTGCTTTAAGTTGTGATCTGTATCTTTGAAGAATTTAAGAGCGTAAGCTCCTGTGTTTACTTTCTTATTTTTTACCAGTTCTAGTACTCTTCATTCATTGCTAAGCGTCTGAACTTCCCTCTGCTATTTTTTTCCCTTTGGCCTGAAGAACTGGCTTTGGTTGTCCTTGGGCGGGGGGGAGCAGGTATTTTGTGGCATATTTTCTTAGCTTTCCCTTACCTGAAATGTATTGTTTTTTGCCTTTGCCCCTGAAGGCCATTTTCACTGGATATGGCATTCGGGGTTGACAACCTTTCTCTTACTGTGCTTTAAAGATGTGTTCTGGTCTCCATAGCATCTGATAAAATATTAGCTCTCTTTTGGATTATCGTTCTGTGTGTAATGTTGCTTTCCTCTGGTTACTTTGAAGATGTCTTTCCTCTTATGCTTTGTTTTCAGCAGTTTGCTTTTGATGTGTTTAGGCATAATTTACTTCAAATTTACCTGTTTTGGATTTGCTGAGCTTTCCGAATCTGTAAACGTGTATCATTTCCCAAATTTGCGAAGGCTTGAGCCATTATTTAAGTATGTGTTCGCTCTTCTACTTCTGGGTCTTCGGTCCCAGATGTTAGATCTTTTGATCTTGCCCCACTGGTCCATGAGGTTTTGTTCCTTTTTTTTTTTTTTCTTTCCTTACACTTTGTTATTCAGAGTGAATAACTTCCGTTGATGCGTCTTCAAGGCCACTGACTCTTTTCCTGTCTTCTTTGAGCTGCTGAGCCCACCCAGTGTTTTTATTCCCAGTGCTGCATTTTTCAGTTCTCAAATTCCCATTGACTTCTTCCTTATATTTTCTCCCTGTGGAGAATTGTTCTGTGAGATTAAACACTTCAGTGGAGATCTGAAAAAGCAAGTGCATGACTTCAGCAGCCTTCGGAGACAGAGATTACAGTTCAGGACGGCCAGCAGTAGAAACTGCAGAGCATAAGCAGGCTCTAAACGCTGAGTTTCAGAACTCAGTGAGCTGAACCCAAGACAAGAATCAGGCCATAGAAGAGCCACAGGTGATCCTGGCATCGGAGTTAGCGGACTCGAAGCCAGCTGTGACTAATGTGACCAAGATAACCGAGGAAAAGGTGGGGAAAGTAGCCAACACTACTTGCAACCCGCTTAATGACGTTTGTTTTTCAGTTTTACGCGTCTTATTTGCACTGCGAGAGTTCCATTTGGTTCTTTTTTATGGAGACCGGTTCTAAGTAGAAATTTTTGAATCTGTTGTCTGGTTTCTCCCTGCTTTTCATTACATGTGCAATCGAAAAGAATGCGTGTTCTCCAGTTGCCGAGTGTAGTGTTGTCTTTTGGCTTTTGGTTTTTGTTTTACTTTGAAGGAGGTTCCACACCAAGTGTGGGGCTTGAACTCATTAGCCCGAGATCAAGATCCTCTGACTGAGCCAGCCAGGCACCCTGGGTGTAGTGTTTTATACATGTCGGTTATGCTAAGTTTGCTCAGAACTTGGCATGTTTATTGATTTTCCTGCCTCCTTGTTCTGTTTTGGGGAGAAACTGAGTTTTGGTAGCATTTTGTTTCTGGATCTGGAAGGTGGTTATATGTGTTCATTTTGGGAAAATTCACTGAGCTCTGCACTTTCTTTACATATGTTATACTTCAGTAAAACATTAAAAAATATCCCAACACACCATTTCTTTTTCTCTCAATCTTTTAAAGAAAAGTATTACTTTGCCACTTACCCATCAGAAATGGAGATGACCATTAATAAGCAACATTTTGCCAATGAGAATTGGTACATACCTTCTAGAAGAGAAAGGCCCATTATAACAATGATACTAAACTCATTGTTTTAGCTTGACAGACCTCCCAGGGCACAATTCTGTACCTGTTAAAAGAACTCAAATCTGAAAGAACCTTGACTTCTTCAGACAGTAGTTTGGAAAGAGAATTCTTTGCTAAGGCACTTCTGTGAACTGTATTTGTATCTGTAATGCTTGGAGTAATTTCTCAGAAGAGTTTTTGGGGCACCTGGGTGTCTCCGTTGGTTAAGCGTCCGGCTCTTGATTTCTGCCCAGGTCATGATCTCACGGTTTGTGGGATCGAGCCCCACATCGGGCTCTGTGCTAAATGTGGAGCCTGCCTGGGCTTCTCTCTCTCCCTCTCTTTCTGTCCCTCCTGTGTCTCTGTCTCAAAATAAATAAACCTTAAAAAAAATAAAAGAAGAGTTTTATAAATCTACTTATGCTTACCGTTTCCTGCTAACACACTGTTTTAATAACAGGAACAATTAGAGAAAGAGAAGCAACAGAGCGATGGGAGGCCCATGAGTGAGAAGAGCTTTGAAAAGAAACGTAAGTAGTTTTCCCATGTCTCAACCGCTAAGTTACACGCTTGGTGTCGCTTCCTGGCGTGCTGACAGACCGCGCCGATTTTCAGAGTTTGAGACAGAAAATTGGTCCACTTTCTCTCATTTTTTAAAAGGTGTTTTCAAACATTGGCTGTTTCACGTGGCACCGGTTTAGGAATACATGAATAAATGCTGGGAGTCCGTGTGAAGGTTCAGATCCTTCACAGGGAAGCTTAAAGTCTGACGACGGCAGTGCTGTTGTGAAATTGGTCGCTGGACAGCTGAGATTGAAATATGTAGATACATAAATGCAGCATACTTGGGAAAGAGCGCTTCTTAGCTAGTAGGACGCATACTCTCTGTGTTGTCTTGCGTGCTTATGCAGATTAAGAGCTGAGAGGAAATTACAGCATTGAAAACAGAGTTTGTTTTAGGTAGAGACACCAAGACACCGACGACTCTGCCCAAGAGCATCCCCATCTCTGTTCCCGGACCCTCCGGAACCAGCAGCCCGTCGACAAGTAGGAAACGGCCTCTTTTTGTGTCTCCTTTTCCCCTTCTATAAAATCAGTTATCGGGAAAGCCACGCCACTAGAGGAGATGTATTATTCTAAAACACCTTTTACCTTCTATCATTCAGTGTTTTGGGACTTCTTGCTGAGCAGTTGGGGTAAGAGATACTCCAGTTAGCTCAACCAAGGAAAGGAAGCTGGACAAATCCGTGCCTCACGAAAGGGGGCGGGGGCGGGGGGAGTTGGCCAGGGGATGGGCGGGCGTAGGGCAGCCGAGGACGAACCGAACAGCTGCGTTTTCCTTCTGCTTTTTACTCCAGGCAAAGAAATCAAGAAATCCAAACTGATCCGAAGCCAGTCTTTTAATAATCAAGCTTTTCATGCGAAATACGGCAACTTAGACAAGTGTGCTAGGTATGGCATGTCAGCTATTCATGTTCTAACCCGATTTGATTTTGCTAGTTACCTATCTTTACTTACGTGAAATATTTATATTGTATAAAACGAGGGTTAATTTTGTTTTTTTTTTTTTAATAGGCCAATAGATTGTAAGCGTTCTTCTGTAAAGATTTTATATGAAAAAAATTGTAGGCTGCCAGTTTGTATGACAATAGGTATTCTGGCATTCTAGGAGGACTTTCTGCCATGGTGCCGTATAATAGCATCATGGAATCCATACGCTGTTTTATGAGGGAGGCGGTGCTCTGTCTGTCATATGCACCACTCGACTTCTACGTGGCTGCGGACGTGTCCCATTTGCCAAGTAGAGGTGGACGTCCATTTGCCGTTGATACTGTTTCCTTCTGTAAAGAAGCACTAGTGTGTTTTTGTGGCAAAGTGATCACAACAATTCTTCTGACGATAGATGAGTGTCTAGCTTCCCCTTTGGCCCCACGCACTGAATGATCAACAGTCAAGACGAGGAGAGAGTCAGCATAGATTCCGTGACCCTGACTTTTTATAAATGTTGTACACATACGGTATGTAAGAGCTGCGTATCCATCAATGAAAGTAACTTTAGGTCAACGTAAATGTCTTTAAAAGGCATCTGTCAAGAAAGATAACGTGGCATGGGAAAGACATGTCTTTCTTTTGTGAGAGATAGCTTACTCTAGCTTTTCAGCTGCGTTTTTGGACGTTCTCAATAGATCTATCTGGACTTCCTAATCAATAGAGTGATCTTGAGATGGACAAAGAGATTACAACTGAAGAGAAATTATTTCCAGGAAAATTGTATCCGTATTATCTGTCGTAGTTGAGCATCAAAAGAAAAACTGATTCTGCTGTAGCAAGTTTCAGGAGATGCTTTTAAGGTAAAGAAAGAATAGTTGTTGTGAGGCATGGGAAGCAATAAATTGAGAAGTAAAAGTAGCAACTGTGCTTCCACCAGAGGTAGAGGAAAGCGTTAAAAGAGATTTAGAAAGACCAAGTGCCTAATGACTAGGGTGACAGAAGCCATGTTCTTGTATTTTAAACCAGTTCGCATTCTTTTCTAGCAAAAGTTCTACAGTAGGATATACACCTTCCGTCTCAGGGTTAGGAAAGACTTCTGTGGTTTCACTAACTGGTAAGTAGAAATCTGAGCTCTTTAAAAAAATAATTGCTAAATTTAATGAATTACTGTTTTCTTTACATGACCTCTTTATTTCTGGAGACAGTGTTCCCCCTAAACTTGTATCTTTATCAAAGGCCTCAATGGTTAAACTTTTCCCTAGCAGGTGAGAAAATTCTTGACTATGCCATTTTGTTTTCACCGTCAAGACTCAGAGTTCAATACTTTATTTTTTTTTAATTTTTTTTTTAAATGTTTGTTTATTTTTGAGACAGAGCATGAACAGGGGAGGGGCAGAGAGAGAGGGAGACACAGAATCCAAACCAGGCTCCAGGCTCCAGGCTCCAGGCTCCATGCTGTCAGCACAGAGCCCCATGCTGGGCTCAAACCCATAGATGGAGAGATCATGGCCTGAGCCAAAGTCAGATGCTTAACTGACTGAACCACCCAGGCGCCCCAGAGTTCAATACTTTTGAAAGAAAGAAAGGGCAATAATCGAGTAGGTTCTTCCGTAGTCTGAGGCCCTCCTGAGGCACAGATTAAAAGTTTTGCAGTGATTTTTAAAGAAGCTAAAAAGAGTAGGGCTTCATGGTGGATCATATGTAGCCAAACATTTACAATATTACCTATTTGAATATTTATACTAGGGGTCAGCAAACTTTTTCTGTAAAGGGCCAGATAGTAAATATTCTAGGCTTTCTTGGCCAAATTGGTTTCTGTCACAATTACTCAACTCTACTGTTGTGTAGAACCAGCCATAAACAGTACCTAATGGATAGGTATGGTTGTGTTCCAATAAAGTTTTATTTACAAAAACAGGAAGCGGGCAAGATTTGGCTTACAGACTCGTAGTTTGCTTACCTCTGTCTTATATAATAGAACACAATGATACCATGGATAAGGGAAAATATATTGCTAAAAATTGCCAATGACTGTATAGTTGTAACTTTTTGCCTTAGAAATACTGGCTGAAAGTTATTGAGCTATGGTAATTTTTTAGTGTGAGGAATAGCAAATCGACTCAAGAGGTCAGAAACTTTTAAAAGTTGGGTCACATGTCCTTTTCAGGTTGTGTTTTGAGTATTCTGTCTTCCTCTTACTATCTTCTTTTTTATTCTCATGAAGAATGTACACCCACTGGCTGTAAACAGTATGTTTTCATTTGCCAGAAGAGAAAATAGTCCCAATGTTAAGGCACTGATATTCATATACCGTATATATAGTAGACTATGAGTAGCATAAGAAACCTGAAAGAATTTGATAACAGAAACTTGTTGAACTAAAATTACCAATGCTTCTTGAAGTGAGGGCCATAAATAATAAAACTATTCATTACTTTTATCTTTGCAAGTCAGCGATTTCTTTAGGAGATACTAAGGGAACATTAAGGGTTTGTGAACTTTTATTATATATATATTATATACATATAATATATGTATATTGGAGATGACTTCAGATGAGCATATTTAAAATTTTTTTAATGTTTACTTATTTTTCAAGAGAGAGAGAGAGAGACTGAATATGAACAGGAGAGGGGCAGAGAGGGAGGGAGACACAGAATCTGAAGCAGCCTCCAGGCTCTGAGCTGTCAGCACAGAGCCCATGCGGGGTTCGAACTCCCGAACCATGAGATCATGACCTGAGCTGAAGTCAGACACTCAACCGACCGAGCCACCCAGGATCCCATCCAGCATACAACATGACGTAAATTCACTTGTCAGCTCACCTTAGGCTTTCCTTAGCTGTGACGGTTTCTTAGCCTTTCCTTGTTTTTGGTGACGTTCCCAGTTTTGAGAGGTACTGGCCAAATATTTTGCAGGACGCCCCTCTATTAGAATTTATCTGATGTTTTTCTTACAATTAGACTAAGGTGGTGGGTTGGAGGAAGGGTGACAGAGGTAAAGTGCCATTTTCATCACATCATACCAAGGTACACACTGTGACATGTTTTACCACATTTTATGTATTTTATCTCACTGTTTCATGACAGATCACTAGAAATGGGATGTTTGCTGGGGGGGGGGGGTGGGCAAGATGAGGGCAGGGGCGTGGGAGGTGCAGGCTTTGGGGGGTGGGTGAGCAAGGCACAGAGTCAGAAGTATCATCAGCGGCCTTGTAGTAGTGTAGCACGGTGACAGATGGCAGTTACACTTGCAGGGATACAGCACAGCTCATAGAGGAACCACCGTGTTGTACCCGGAAGCTAATTATGTGTCCACTGTACATAAAAAAAAAAAAAAAAAAAAAAAAAAAAAAGTTTTACGGATAGAATTCTGTGCATTCCTTAAAATGTTTAAGAAAAAAAAACCCACTTGATTACATAGAAAAATAGTTAAAGACTTACGAAATCACAAAGTATGGTATAAAGTAGAAGGCACAGGAGGTCCTTATTTGCGTAAGTTATATGCATGGGCGTGCACGTACGTAGCCTGCTTAGGGAAAAGAGACTGAAGCAAATTATATTAGGACGGTTAAAGACTATTGCTTCAGTTGCTAGAATTATGGTATTATAGATAAGTTTTATTTTCACACTGTTTTTGTGTTCTCCACTTTTCAAAATGCTTATAGGTTCTTGTAACGAAAAAATTAACGTGTTATTGCTAATGCTGTAAATCATTTCTTGACGTCAGATGATATGTTACTGTTTATTCATTTTTTAAAAATTTTGTAGACCGAGGACCCAGACAAATACATTAAACCAAGAAAATACTGATTTAAAAAAAATGTTTTTAAAGTTCTGAAGTGTAGGGGCACCTGGGTGGCTCAGTCGGTTAGGCGTCCGACTTCGGCTCAGGTCATGATCTCACGGTTTGTGGGTTCAAGCCCTGCGTCGGGCTCTGTGCTGACAGCTCAGAGCCTGGAGCCTGCTTCGGATTCTGTGTCTCCCTCTCTCTGTGCCCCTCCCCTGCTCGTGCTCTGTCTCTGTCTCTCAAAAATAAATACAAAGTGTTAAAAAAATAAAAAAAAAAAGAACTTTAAAGTTCTGAATTTTTTTAAAAAAAGCAATGAGGGGTGAGAAATACAAGGAGATAACCACTGCACAGACAGTAAAATGTCTAAAATTAGAAAGACTCACAATATCAAGTGTGTGTGAGGATGTAAAGCAACTCTCCAGAACGCTTATTCGTTGCTGGTGGAAATGCAGAATGGCACAACCACTTTGGGCAACTGTTTGGCAGTTTCTTATGCAGTTAAATATGTACTTGGTATGTGACCCAGCAGTTCCAGTCCTAGTCTTTTACTTGGCAAGAAATCAAAACGTATATCCATACACAGACTTGTACACACTTGTTCATAGCAGTTTTCTTTGTAATAGTCAAAACTGGAAAAAATCCAAATGTCTATCAGCAGGAGAATGTATAAGCCAATTTTGATATATCCATACAATGGCGTATCTGTCACCGATAAAAAGGAATGAACTCTTGATACACGCAAAAACCAGGATGAATCTCAAACGAATTGTGCCGAGTGAAAGAAGGCAGAAATACTGTATGATTCTATTTACGTAAAATTTCTAGAAAATGCAAACTAACCTTTAGTGACAGGAGGCCGATTGCCTGCGGTGTGAGGCGGGGCGACCAGAGTGCGGGAGGTAGGGATCAAGAGGGTTCCCTCTTGATGGTGGCGATGCCTTCATGGCTGTGTACGTATGTCAGACCTTAATCTGCGTGGTTTATTGCCCGTAAACTATATCTTGATAAAATTGATTTTTTTTTTTTTTTAACGTTTCTTTACTTTTGAGACAGAGCATGAACGGGGGAGGGTCAGAGAGAGGGAGACACAGAACCTGAAAGAGGCTCCAGGCTCTGGGCTGTCAGCACAGAGCCCGACGCGGGGCTCGAACTCACGGACCGGACCGCGAGATCATGACCTGAGCCGAAGTCGGCTGCGTAACGACTGAGCCACCCAGGCGCCCCGATAAAATTGATTTTAAAAGAAAAAAAGTCAGCTGTCATTAGCCCCAGGTTAGCCTCTTTCTTTGCTTATTCAGTACGTCTGACTGTACTCGAATTCCTTTCAGATGATTCATTCCGCACTCGTAATGCCTGTAGTGCCCCAACCACCTTTTCTCCCAACGCTTCCCTGCCGGGCACCTCCCGTGGGACAGGTAACTCTGTCGATCCAAAGAGCAGTGGGAGCAAAGAGACACCACCACGGAAGGCTACCTTGTAAGTACTCCAGTGCTGTGCGAAGCGTACCATTCTAGGCTTTTCTCAGGCACTTCCCTTCCCACTTAAATGCTTTCCAAACAACAGACAATGTCCACAATGAGGAAATGGTATAAATTGAAAGGAGTTATTGCCACGTGTGTCTCTGTCGGCTCAGATACTTTATGTAAGATGACTTATATGTGGCAAAGACACCGTAGCCTTAGGGAATGAGGAAGAAACTTCAAACGGCTCCCATTAATATCCGAGACGCATTTATTTTTCCGTGAAGTGTTTGCATTTAGGGGATTTTTCTCTGAGGAGACACTGGGTGTTAACCACATCCCTTTCGAGCAGCCAGCTTATGTACACAGTATTTAATCACCCGGCGCTTCGAAAGGTGGGTACAGCGAATGCCACTGGAGAAATACTACTGCAGCCCGTGATCCAGGGCTGTGGGTCCCGCAAACTGGAGATTTCGACAGACTGTACCTGGCCTTCAGTGTGGTGGTTAGAAAGGGCCTCTGTTCTTCTCCTTTGTGATTCCTTTCTGTGCGCTGTTTATATCCGTTGTTTGAATTGTGGAAGCCTTTGGTACTTCCAGTTTAAACATTTAGGAGAGTAGACTATAAAAATCTCCATGGTTGGGGCGCCTGGGTGGCTCAGTCGGTTGGGCATCTGACTTCGGCTCAGGTCATGATCTCGCGGTCCGTGGGTTCGAGCCCCGTGTCGGGCTCTGTGCTGACAGCTCGGAGCCTGGAGCCTGTTTCAGATTCTGTGTCTCCCTCACTCTGACCCTCCCCCGTTCATGCTCTGTCTCTCTCTGTCTCAAAAATAAATAAATGTTAAAAAAAAAATTAAAAAAAAAAATCTCCATGGTGAGAGATCACATCAAGGTGGAACAGATTCATCCCAGATGCCCAAATGATCGTTAAGGTGTACTCTTTCCTATAGGACACCTGGACCTTCTGAGTAGAATGGACCTTAACCAGGACTCAGGTTTCCTTTTAAGCGTATCTCACTGAATTCATGAATATTCTCTAACGAAGTTGCTCGAATGCATCTTTTTTGCAGAAACTTCATGCTTTGGTCCCATTTAGGAACTGAACTATATCTTAATTTAGTCTAAATTTTAATTGGCCACTG
This sequence comes from Panthera leo, assembly GCF_018350215.1. NCBI lineage: Eukaryota > Metazoa > Chordata > Mammalia > Carnivora > Felidae > Panthera > Panthera leo. The sequence continues at coordinate 136,426,960 of NC_056684.1, forward strand.
GTATGTATACAAATATGGATGTATTTAAAATTCATTTAAAACTTAGGAACAAATTTATTGAATGGAGCTCTAGCAAAGAGTAGGACTGTATCATAGAAGAAAGCAATAGCAAATAGAAAAGGTAATACTGATATTAAAGGGTTTGTTTTTGTTTTAAGTTTAGTTTTGTTTATTCTTGAGAAAGAGAGAGCAGGCGGGGGAGGGGCCGAGAGAGAGGGAGACAGAATCCCAAGCAGGCTCCGTGCTGTCAGTGCACCGCCCGATGCGGGGCTCGAACTCGAACCGTGAGATGATGACCTGAGCCAAAACCAAGGGGCAGACACTTAACCGACTGAGCCGCCCAGGCGTCCACTAATATTACGGATTAGTAGCACTGATAACAAAGGGTACTTTTATTTACGGAGAATGTTCTTTGCCCCAGCAATTACTGCTCAAGCGATTGTACTATGGAAATTCCATGTAGAAGTCCTGAGGATAGAGGCAGGACAGGGTAATGGTCTATAGAGAGCATGGAGCTGGAGCCTTGTGCCCTGGTTCCAGTGGCAGCTAACTACTGCATACAGTTCATTTCAGCACTCTGGGCCTCATTGTGCCCATCTGTGAAATGGGAGGGCGGACTCATGCTTCATCACTTAAGGTATTTTCTTCCAGTCCTTGCGCCCTGATCCTTCCTGTCTGTCAGCCTAGTCCCTCTTCCTCTCAAAAGCTTGCCCTAGAATTCTTCTATCGAAGAACATACTTAGTGATCAGAATGTAATTCATTCTCTTCCCAACTTATTTTTCTAAATGCCATAGACATTTTTTAACGTAAAGGTGGCTAAAAGCTAATATTTATGCCAGCTCTCCTTTATTTCAGATTACTGTCTTTATCTGTTCTTTCGTTGTTGAACATGGCTTTACTTTTTATAGACTGAATTTTCTCTTGCTCAATATATATATAATTATATTTGTAGAATTATATAATCAAATTATATAATTGATGGTTAAAAAATAAATGGAGACAGACTCTAAAAAATCCCATCATGTGTTTCCTCTTTTCTGAATGTTTTGAAGAAGGAGGAATGTTGGTATTATAGCTGCTTTTTTATTTATTTATTAAAAAAATTTTTTTTAACATCTGTTCATTTTTGAGAGACAGAATACAAGTGGGGGAGAGAGGGAGACACAGAATCCAAAGCTTAGGCTTCAGGGTCCGAGCTGTCAGAGCCTGGAGCAGGGCTTGAACTCACAAACCATGTGATCGTGACCCAAGCCAAAGTCGGCCGCTTAACCGACTGAGCCACCCAGGCGCCCCTTCAGCTGCATTTTTAGCAGGAGGCTGGATATCAAGTCCGTAACTGTATTTTGGTGGAATGTTCTAGTCTGCATTTTGTCACGAGTGCACCGGGCCGCGTGACTGGAACAGGTGATTGGTGTCTGCGCTGGGCTTGTTTCTGTGAAGTGTTATCCACAATTCGGTGCCCGTTGCTGCATCTGGATGAAAATACTCCTTTTTCCTTACAATAAGCTTATGAGGTGATCTCAGAAGGTATTAATTATCTCAGTTTTGCTCCTCCAAAAAATTCCATGCGGTACGTTCTCCAGCTTTTCAGTGTCCTAGAGATGATACAGCTGGTATTTCAGAGTACCAGTGTCTTAAAGGAGGTATCGGGATGTGTCGTATCGTATGTCCTTTAAAGCCGCATAGTTGATATGCTTGGGCCTGTGTTAATTTCCACTGTTGTCCTACCAAAAAAAAAAAAAAAAAAGGCAGGAAAAGCTGTATGAATGGAATTGAATGCTTTGTTAGATGTGCATGGGATTTGGTAATTAAAGATAGTTCCAAGTAATCTTTAATGTGGAATTTCTTTTTCATTTACACAGAATCCTCATATATTAGATTTATTTAAAGTGAATTACATTTCTTATTTACTTTGTAAGCACTGAACGGATACAGTTTTTCATGTTTTCTCTTTTTCTCTTCACTCTCTCTTTCCCTCCCTTTCTGCCTCTTCCCCTCCCTCCCTTCTTTCTGTCTTGACAAAGAAAATCGAGAAAATCCAATCCTTAAATCATCCGCTTGATGAAGAAGGCAAAAGAAAGACAACTGGAGATAATGTGATTGATGGACAAAAGCTAAAGCAATGGCTGGGGCGTTTTTTTGTTTTTTTTGGTTTCGTTTTTTTGGGTTTTTGGGTTTTTTTGTTTTTGTTTTTGTTTTTTTTTTTGGTTGATGAATGGAAAAGAGACCCATAATGGCAGCTGATGTTGATAAACTTTCCGTATTTGAAATTAGATTCCCTAGGTGGTATAATATGTATTTCTTGAGTAATAATGTGGTTACAGAATTCCAATGTCATAGTGAAGTGCAACGAAAACCAACTTTAGGTGTCCGCTTTAGGCACTGCTGGAGAGGAGACCAGTCTGCATTCATCTGTGCAGGAAACCAGCTGTTTAATTGTTCTAGACTTTTAGCATTCAAACGTTCTATGAAAGGCCAAACCAACTGAAATTGCTTTAGCTGATCACTTGAAGGGGCCTTGGGAGTAAGAGAGGCACTGCATTTTCTCACAAATCTCCAGGCCCAATTGAAAAGTCACACTGGAAAGGGTATGAGCAGCTGGCCGCGATTTTATCGGTCCCACGGTGGTGGCGACGGTGTTGTTCCTGGACGTTCTGAGATTTCCATTTGGCATTGAAAATTCTACAGAGATTTCTGAAAACTTTAGGTACAACTACCTTAAAAATAATAGATTGATGATTTCATTTCCTAGAAGAATTTATTTTATAAATACTTTGTTTACACTTTAGATTGTACTTGTCCTTACTGAATTTCAAATGATGAACCTAGTTTGAATCAGCTGTTATTCTAAGCTATCATGCTTAAGCTACGTCAACAGCATTCATTTGGACTGATGCTAATATTCCCATCAAAATTTGCCTGTGGAACATACACAATTCTTAATTTTAAAATGTCAGTTCTTGAGATCTACTGTATGAAGCTATTGTCAGCTTCCCTATTTCAAAATGCAATCAGCATCTAACTCTATTGATATTAGAAAATATTTGTTTTTTAAAATACATTGATGTATGATAAAGATGATCTAATTTGTGAATGCATACGCGCGTGTGGTTACTTTTTATAATGTGAAATGATGAATAATGAATTGACTCAAAATAAAACATAGGTTAATGAGATACCTGTGTTTGTGAGAAAAGTTTTAAGTACTTACCTGCAGTTTTTTTTTTTTATTCTACCATTAAGTAGAGTAAGACCGTTCATTTTGAAGGAATGGCTGAGAACCACCCCAGCATCAAGTATAAATTACTCCGGGGGCAGCAACTCAATGTGAGTCTTCTCCAAGACGTTTATTTTCCCTTTTCCTTTCATATGGCCTCTTTGGAGCTAGTTTTAGTGATTCTTAATATCTTTCACTTAAGGACAGTCAGGTAAATGGAGTTGTTGAACTCCTCAGTTTGTCAGGAATTAAAAATCGGGTAAAAACCAGGTTTGAGTGACGGGACAGTATCGACTCAGTGAATTCAGTCTTCCTTGTGGATCTCATGTAACTATTTCGACCGTGACCTCTGTTAGCATCTCTACCGTGAACCTGACTACGTGACTAGGAGAGCATGTGTGCGGTGTGTGACGTCCAATCACGTTCTTCCTGCACTTGGATTCATACTCGGCATTGCCTCTGTTGCTTTAAATAAAATGGAGAATTTCACTTTATTTGTTCAATAATGACTAATAAGGGGCGCCTGGGTGGCGCAGTCGGTTAAGCGTCCGACTTCAGCCAGGTCACGATCTCGCGGTCCGTGAGTTCGAGCCCCGCGTCGGGCTCTGGGCTGATGGCTCGGAGCCTGGAGCCTGTTTCCGATTCTGTGTCTCCCTCTCTCTCTGCCCCTCCCCCGTTCATGCTCTGTCTCTCTCTGTCCCAAAAATAAAATAAAAAAAAAAAAAATAATAATAATGACTAATAATAATAATAGCAGAGTTAGGGGATTTATTTTCCACCATGCATGCGGGAAAAGAGTAAAGTGTTTTGCCAGAGAAAACTCACTACTGCGTGTAAATGTCAGGAGTGTGCAGAAGTCAGCTGCGGTCTTGGTCCAACTTACTAAACTGTCGGTTAAGACGGTTAATCAACATTACTTTCAGGCGTACTCTTCTTTTCCCCACAGAACATGATTACTAAAACCACTGACATATCTGCTAAACTTATACTTCCAAGGACAGATATGTAAAAAAAATAAAAAGAAATAAGCGAGTGAAAAAACAAATTGGTGACAGTTACGAATATTCACGTATATCTCGATTTACACCAGAAGCAGAACTGATGCTCTTCGTAAAAGTTCTCAGGGTAACAATTCGTCAAATAGATCTTTTAAACCAGTTGTGTGACATCTGGAGCTATAGTGATACAGAGATGGGCCCCCTTGTCTTCTTAATTATAGAAACTTGCATTCTTTGTTTTAAAAAATTTTTTTAATGTTTATTCTTGAGACAGAGACAGAGTGTGAACAGGGGAGGGGCAGAGAGAGAGGGAGACACAGAATCCGAAGCAGGCTCCGGGCTCCGAGCCGTCAGCCCAGAGCCCGACGCGGGGCTCGAACCCACGGACCGCGAGATCGTGACCTGAGCCGAAGTCGGACGCTTCACCGACTGAGCCACCCGGGCGCCCCTAGAAACTTGCATTCTTAAGGACAGGTTCTAAAATTTCACTAGTTAGCATTACAAGTGAAATAACAGATCCCTAGAACTCGGTTTAGCTGGCAGAAATGGAGATTGGGCTGAAAAGGAGTTTACTTATTAGAGAGGACACAGAGAGTTGTTCTTCTTTAACCTCATACACATTTGAAAATCATTTCCATTATTTGACTGCCTGAGTTCAAACATCTTCCTGTGGAAGGATGGATCCGTTTGCCCTGCAGTCGTGGGCGTATGCGAAATACTCAAACTGAAGGAGAACAGACTCTTCAGCTTGAGTAGGCGTTTTGCAGTCAAGATAAAGTGAATTGGATCAATTCAGTAATCTGTTCTCAGTTGTTACAGCGCGTGTGAATGTGGGTGAGTGTGTGTGTATATGTGTCTGTGCGGGAACAGTTTTTAAACCTGACAACTCAAATATAGTGAAGCCTTGTTACAATGTTCAGATTTCCGTTCCCCCCCCCACCCCCCCGGTTGAAACCGTGAAATTTTTTTGTAAGATCTATTGCATTTTTCATTGGTCTGCATTTTTTCACCAGGCATAGATCCTTGGAAAAGCTGAAACCTCTAAGTGTCTTAGGAGTTTCTTAAAGCACATGTGGCAGGATTATTTAAAAAAAAAAAAAAAGTTTTTATGGAGTAAGGAATAGGGCCATTTTTCTGCTTCGAAGGGTAATGTGTTAGATATAATTATTATGCTGTTACTGTTTTCAACACATATGGGGAGAGGAGGGGGGAGTTTGAGCTGCATGTTATAGGAGTCCTTCGATAATAATGAAGCTTTCAGTAACTGGGTTTGGCCCTGTTTATTTCAGAGGCTATTATGTTCTCATGGACTTTCTTTTCTAGGTATCCTCTCTTAAAAGGGAGTCATTTTAACTCCCTTTTATATCTCTTTCCACTATTTTTCTACAAACACACTTGAATGACAGAATACTAGCGCGTCAGTTAAGAATATTAGTTGGAGTTAGTCCTCTATTTTTGCCTCATTCTGGGTCCTAGAATTGCCTGGCCATTTACCAAGTGTCACCCAGTGCTTTTGGAAAAAATGTAGGAATGAGGTAACCTGCAGATTTTAGAACGACGAAAAGTCCGTCTTTAGACTGCTGCTTGATAGTATTACCTTAAGTACAATTCACGTTACTCTGATTTATATTCATAGTCAAGAGGACTAAACAATAAATTAATTTTAGGTATATTTCAACACTGGGTAGCAAACAGATGGAAATCCAATTAGGCATTTAGTCGACACATTGAATATTCCAGATTCGCTAGATCTATCCATGGTTCTCTGAATTTGCTCCTAAAATATCTTGTCTCTACAACAGAAAATGACTAAGAAAATGGGGGGGGGGGGGGAAGGGGCGGTATTTGCTATTTTCCTTTTAACTTTGTGACAAAGCCCATGCTTATGTTCTGTTTAAGCAAAATGGGTCCCGACGGGGAATGAATGCATGCTGCCTGTTTAGTTGAATATTCAGATCGATGATTTAGGTAGAAAGCAGAAAGAATGAAATGAGCCAGGGGGTTAGGGGTCAACATAGACAGGACTCTGGCTGCTGTGCCCCACCACGTGGGGTGACCGTGGGCAAGGGCTTTCCTTTCTTGGAGATGAGATTTTTTTTTTTAGTGTTTATTATCTATTTTGTGAGAGAGAGCGTGAGCACGTGAGCAGGGGTGGGAGGCAGGGAGAGGGAGAGAGAGAATTCCATGCAGGTTCTATGCTGTCAGTGCAGAGCTCCACCCGGGGCTCGAATCCACAAGCTGTGCGATCATGACCTGAGCCCAAACCAAGAGTCGGATGCTTAACCGACTGAGCCACCCAGGCGCCCCTTGGAGATGAGATTTTTGCCACGAAGGCAAAAGTGCCTGGGGCTTGTGAATGTCATCATGGCCCATGCCCGTGTCTCTGTTCCGCATTTCTTCCCTACGTGAAATGAAGGTATTGAACTCGATCTGTGTCTCACTGAATGCCTCTGTCAAATGATCTGATGCACCATGGAGTAGCCAGGGCCGCGCTGAGGCCAGTGCTGTGGTCAGGACTGACTGCAGCTGTTTTGTTCTCATTTTAGTCACCAAGAAATGATTCTATGACAGATTAAAACGCGGCTCGAGAGGGAAGTAAAGGGAGCGAAGCACATGACTCATGGAAAATGTGTCTTCCTCCCAAAGGCTTCGTCTTGAAATAGTGTTCCGATCTACCATTTTTCAAAGTCCTGATATGTGAGTCACAATGGAAGGTAAAGATATTCTACCAAACCCGTCTTGAGTCCATAACAAAGGCTCTGAGAAACAGGCTTAAAATACCAGATGGGCTGTCCAGACATCTCCTTAAAATCAGTGAATTTAATAGTCGGTTTTATCTGAGGATGGCTCAGACCAGCAGAGGACGAGGGGGACACTCTCTTCTGCCGCCAGGTGCCAATAACCCATGTGGGTTCAGCTACCTCAGGTCCGGCGTCTCCTGGAGCACCGTGTACTCACGCGTGTCTGAAATCGTAGGAGAGCTGGGTTCACCACCCTGCCCCGAAATAGAAGCACTCCAGAGGTTTCTTCATAGATCATGAAATGACGTGGCTGGTCTATTCGGATGATGGGGAGGCAGGGAATCAGCAATCGTCTAACAGGGTTCCTGTCACTGCCTCAGCTCCCTTTTCATCAACTTCCAATCCCAGCTCTTTGTAAAACCTGGAAAAGGAAATGATGTGGGAGACCATTTGTGTGGCAGTGGAGGGGAAGGAGCTGGTTGAGCCCCTTGACATTTTTTGCTACGGTCCCACCCACGGGGTTTAATGGTACAGGGCTCATCTGTGCCGAGAGGAACGGTCTGAGGTGGTACCAGGGATTGGCCTAGAAGCCCGAAACAATACCAGGACACCCCAGGGACCCCAAAGTGAGGTACATTGCGGGTGTGCACCCAGGGGACTCTGCCCAGCCAGTTCATGCACACATGCATCAAATACACAAATAGTTGGTGAGCATGTACTTTGTGCTGCTGACTCTTGCGCGGCTGATGCCTCCCCTCAAGAAGGTTTTCAAGCTGCCTGGGACCGCGGGATACTTTGACCTTCCTTTTGGCAGGCAAAGCGGGGGCAGGGGCATGGTTACTCTTCTGTACAAGCTTCCCAGCACCTGGTGCAGCGCCGAGGCGGTCCCTGGGGTCCCTCCGGTTGCCCGTACTCCCTCTGCCTGTCATGTTTGGGAGGCCCTTTTGTCCAGAAACCTCCTGTGATGGAAATGATGCACGTACGTAACTTCTATAAGGGAAGATCGTGAAGACATCTGTGGTTAACCTAGAGATTCTCTAATTTCTTGGAGTGAAAATTTACTTTCCAGAGTAAACAGGAGGAGAATATTTAATGGCTTGCGATTTAAACTGTAAAACAGCACACGTCTTCATTTTTATGTGTTTACAGCAGAAGTTCTTTGAGGTGCTAGTCTGCAGGGTGGTCGTGTTTATTTGTCTTATTTTCCCTGAGACGGTAATGCCTGATTGCAGGCCATGGTTAGCCTACTGGGTCCTGCTTAAGTGGTTACCTTTTTCTTTAAAAAAAAGTTTATTTTTGAGAGAGACGGGGTGGGGGTGGGGGAGAGAAAGCACAAGTGGGGTGGGGGGAGGAGGCAGAGAGAGAAGGAAAGAGAGAATCCCCAGCAGCTCCCGCGCTGTCAGCACAGAGCCTGACTCGGGTCTCGATCTCTGGCCGTCACAGGTCTCGATCTCACAAACCGTGAGACCATGACCTGCGCGGAAATCAAGAGTCGGACGCTTAACCTCCTGAGCTGCCCAGGTGCCCTTGAAAATCTCCCGCAGAATTGGAAGCTGCAGTTGTATGGGAGAGTACGAATCAGACTCCAGACCTGAGAAAGACCATAGTGGGAGATGGTGGAATGTTTTCCTGGTTGCGATAACAAGAGGGGGTTACTGCTGGCATTAGTGACACCGGCCAGGAATGCTAACCGGTTACCCGCGATGCACGAAACCCCTCTGAACAACACCCCCCCCCCCCCAAACCAGGAGGGCTTCCGTGTGGAAGAGGACTAACCCTGCTCGTAGTAGCTTCAGAGTCAGAACTGAGGCCAAAGAGCATGAGTTACTTAGGGAGGAGTTATGGGGGGGGTGGAGGGGTATAACAAAAACAATGTTAGCCATTTGTGGATTGAGCTGCTTTTCAAAGAATTCGTGAGTTCTCTGTCATTGGAAGCATCGAAAGAATGAAAACCAGACAGCTATTTTGTAGGGATATTCTAGAGGGCACTTCCCCAAGGGGTGGGAAATTGGGCCAGGTGACCTCTGGGGGATTCTTTCATCTTGAAAGTGGTGTCACTCCATGCAATTTTAATGAGTCTGTGACCCAATTTCCATTTCAGGGGGAAATCTTGAGCGTTGGGAGTGTGAAGAGGCAGAAATCCACATAAGAGAAATTAAATTAGTTACATGTTTTAATAAAGTAGCTCAAAATGACCAAAATATCCAACTTGAATGCTGTTTCGAGTTTTGTGTAATTTTAAATCTAATTTTCTCCTGCAACGTGGCATTTAATTGATGTTAAACAGTCTGCAAAAATATTTGTTGGTTTTGATCACCTTTCATACTTAGGGACTGGGCCCTAATGAAGCATCTTGACTTACCTTGGATACTTTCCGGTTTCTGGAAGCAACGGAGAGGTCACATAGGTCAGCCTGGAGTTGGAAGATTCTTCCAATTACCATCTGCTCAAGCAGTTCATACATCTCCTACTTTTTATTTATTTTTTAATGTTTATTTTTGAGAGAGAAAGAGAGACCGAGCACGAGCGGAGGAGGGGCAGAGAGAGAGGGAGACACAGAATCTGAAGCAGGCTCCAGGCTCTGAGCTGTCAGCACAGAGTCTGACATGGGGCCTGAACTCACGAACTGTGAGATCATGACCTGAGCCGAAGTCGGACGCTTAACCGACTGAGCCACCCGGGCGCCCAAGATACATTCATTCATTCATTCCTTTAGAGACAGAGCACAAGCGGGGGATGGGCAGAGACAGGAGACACAGCCCGGCCCCTCCCTGGGTCACCCCGTCCAGGGTCCCCGTTCTCATTGAGTTTATGTGCTGGTGACTCCCAAAAGTGCCTCTCCAGCCTGGACCTGGCCCTCAGCTCCGGCCCCAGCTGCCCCTGGGCATCTACAGATCTTTCTTCAAAACATTGTTTTTGTACTGCTTATGTATTTTTGAGAGATGAGAGCGAGCCGGGGAGGGGCAGAGAGAGAGAGGGAGACACAGAATCCGAAGCAGGCTCCGGGCTCCGAGCTGTCAGCACAGAGCCTGACGCGGGACTCGAACCCACGAACCGCGAGATCATGACCTGAGTCGAAGTCGAGTGCTCAACCGACGGAGCCCCCCGGGCGCCCCGATGCAGAGAAGTTCGGATCCACACGCTTCGCACTGAACCTATGAACGTGTGCCCAGACCTGTCCCTCCCACGGTCTCTCCATTTCGGGAAACGGCAAATCCAGCCTTCCCGTTGCTAAGGCCCAAAACTTGGCCATCTTCTCTGCCTCCCTCTCGCTGTCCCCCGCCCGCATCCGCTGCATGGCACACCCCGTCACCTCTAGCTTCCTGCCGGTCCCAGGATCTAACTGCTCCTCGTGCCCCCTGCTCCACCCGCGTGCCCAAGTGTCACAGCGACCTCCTGACCGCTCTTGCTTCCTCCCTCACCGCCACCCACCCCCGCCCCGAGTCTTTTCTCAGTGCAGCGGCTTGCGTGACCCTTGCACACAAGTCACACCACGTTGGTCCTCTGCTTTGACCCCTCCGGTGGCTTCCCATCTTCCTCAGGAAGGCCATAGACTCTTCCGGGGCCTGTGACGTAGCTCCTGGACGACTGGGCCCCTGGTTCATCCCTGACCTCTCCCGCCGCTGTAGCCCCCCGGCTGCCCTGCGGGTCCTCGAACCCACCAAGCACCCTCCTCCCCCAGAACTTTCACCTCTGCCTGTGACCCTTCTCTCCCCGAAGAGATCCAGGATCACGCTTCATCTTCTGGGGTTTGCTTACGGCTCCCGCCTTCGTGAGCTCTGCCCTGATGGCCCCTGCCCTCCCTCTCCTTCCCTGCGCTATTACAATGTACATATTGCTTGCCTCCCTTCACTAGACTGTGCACCCTGAGGGCTGGCCCGTGCATGCATCACAGCGCCCGGCACGTAGAACGACCTTAAGTAAGTGCCGGGGGTTGGAGCTGACAACAGGACGAACGAGCCCTTGGCCTCCGGGAGCCCGCCACCCGGGGGGGGGACACGGGCCCTGGACCATGGGGTTGTGAGCACTTGTAAGGACGGGAAGGCTGAGCGCCTGTAGGGCGAGGGCAGAGCGGCCCCTGGTTTTCGTGTTTCCGGGCCACGTGTCCACGGGGGCGGCGGGCAGGCGACCTTCAAGGGCGAGGTGGTCACCCGTTTTCCCCCTAAGGCCCACCAGTATGGTGGCGTTTCCTCCCTAGGGCAGATGAGAAAATTCTTACCAAACGTAGAGGCAAATTCGCCCGCCCTGTACGTCGTGGACTTGACTGCCTGTACTCGTCCACCTTGGTGAAGAGAGCGTCAAAAGCGGGGAGCCGTTTCCTTGGGCGGGTGAGAAAAGAGCTCCCTGCAGAAGCCGCCCACCTCCAGAGCAGCCGGCCCGCTCAAGTAGTAGGGGGCCCGGCTTCTCTCCCCCTTCCGGCGCCAACTACGGGAGTCCTGGCCTTCCCCGGCTGGCTTGGACCAAGCTCAGGCAGGCGAGATCAGTCCCCCGAAGACCAGCTTTTCCCAGGCCTCTTTTCCCGGCCGGCAAAACACGCGTCCACCCACAGGCCCGACGGCAATCACACACGGAGGCAAGGGAGGGTCTCCCACCGGTCCCTCAAGGTTCCGGACCTGAGCAAGATCCACTCTCACACCAGCTGCTGCCCTAACAACCCACTTCCTTCTACACCTGCTGCCTGGGGCGGACTCCAGCCCTCCAGAGGGCTGGGGGCCTCTCCCCGCCTCTGCCCGCATGGGGGTCTCCCTGACCGCCGCTTGGTCTGGTGCACGGCCCTGCGTCAGCAGAGACCACAGGGGCACCGGGGCGACCTCCCCCGTCCGCCCGCTGCTTAGGATGTTCTGAGCACGGGGTCCCTTGCTGACAAAGAGCCGCGGAATTGGAGGAGGCCACCGGTACGCTCTCCACACACGTCGTCCTACTGAACAGAATGTATGCAGGGGGCACCTTCCTCCTCCAGGCGCCAGGGTGCCTCAAGTATACCAAGGGAGGCATCAGCCTAAATAGAACCTGAGAGGTGGGGCGCCTGGGTGGCCCGGTGGGTTAAGTGTCTCTGTCTCAGGTCGCGATCTCACAGTTCACGAGTCCGAGCCCCGCGTCGGGCTCTGGGCTGGCAGCTCGGAGCCTGGAGCCTGCCTTGGATTCCGTGTCTCCCTCTCTCTCTGCCCTACCCCGCTCACACTCTGTCTCTCTCTCAAAAGACATTAAAAAAAAAAAGACAAGAATCTGAGAGGTAAGAAATCAACCACTCATCTGTCACTTCTCAGCCCAGAATGTGCCTGGAGTAGCACCCCCACCCCCAGCCCTGGAAGGGGCGGGCTAGCTCCCTGGGCAGCAGGGTCCCTGGGAAGAAAGCCAGGGACTCGAGGGTGGTTTGCACAGTGAGTGTTGTGGGCATGAAATCTCAAGCCTTGAGAGCCTCTTCTTCTGGCCACCGTCCCGCAAAGGAAGGCTCCTGGGTCTGTAACATGACTCTGACCCGCCCCTGCCCTTTTCAGTCTAGCGGGGAGGGCTCAGCACTGCCCGGACACCCACCCCCTCACCGTGGAGCCCACCCAGAGCCAACGAGAACATCTCTCTCCCCCATACCTCACCGGCTGGACCTTTAAAGGCCTTTGACCCACTGGCTCTTACCAGTGAGTGGCCCCATGGTGCCTAAGAAGGCCCTTCATTCAGAGAAGAGACGCAAAAGGCTAAGGTTTGCAGCAGACGTTTGCTATTCCAAAGCACGCCCCCCAGTGGACTGTTGCTGATTACCATCCTGCTCGGAGGTGGTGGTGTTTCTGGAAGTACAAAGACACAGAGACAGGCTTCCCACGTTCCCCAGCTCCTTCTCCAACCCAGGGTGTGACCAGAATCCCCCCACGTGAGCGTCTTCTTCTCCACCTAAGGTGGCCCTCTAGTAGGTTCCAGCTCCTTGTGGGATGGAGCTACTCCAGGGGCTGAGCACCTCCTGTGAAGGAAGGCGATGGTGGGTCCCACGGAGGCCATCTGGCTCCCCATCCCAGGGCTGGGCACCGCGTGGGAGGCGGGGGCAGAGATGATGAAGACCTGCCCCGCCGGTCCCCCCCCCGCTAAGGTTTTCTGCAGTGTGAGTCAGACTTGGTCCAGTTCCAAATCACAAAACACAAACCTTCCTCTGATTTACGCGGTGGTGGTCTTCACGGAAAATCCGGTGGGAATGAAAGCCGTGGGGGGAAACTGGCGTTTTTATACGAAATCAAACATCCCGGAACTGTGAGCATCATTCACCCGTGGGGACTGGCAGTGGGTGGGACATCTGTCATGTGGGACCTGGGTCACTTCATTGCGAGGGACGGTCCTGCGTGGTCCAGTAGGTCTGGCGTCTCTGACCCTCATGCACTAAATGCCAATGGCACGTCCTCAAATCTTTGTGAAAACCCAAGCGCCCTGATAAGATTCCACAGCATTCCCTTGAGGCGGTATCTGCTCTGTGGAGAAGTACTGCCTGCTGAGGTCAAAGTGAGGGGGGCAGATGGGCTTGTGGGAGCCGGGCTTGACCTTCCCATCTGCCTTGTCTTGCAGCAGCAGAGGAAGGGGCTAAGTCCTGCAGACTGGCGGTCGGGGGCGGGGGGTGGGGAGTTCAGCTTCGCCAAATGTCTGAGAGAAACCAGCGGGCTTGGAGCAGGGTGTCCACGGAAGGCTTCGGAAGCACGGTGGAAGTCATCGTGTTGTACTTGACCACCCGTGAGGCTCTTACAACGCCTGCCAGGAGTTCAGGATGGATCCTTCTTTAGAAGGGAAGGCAGCGGGGTGGACTGGGAAGAGCGTGAGGGCCCCCCTACTATATTCACTGGGGAATGCAACTCAGCCGCTCCAGGCTTGCTCCCCCCCCCCCCCCACCCGCCGCCCAGTAAAATGGCCCGAATGGCCCTCTGGCCTGTGACTATCTCAGCAGCACCCAGAACCAGCAAGGAGGTGGAAACAGGGAGCTCCGGCCCCCAGGAAGTGCGGCTCGGAAGCTCTGTGTCGCCGGCAAGGACAGGAGTCCTGCGCTGCCCCCAGCAGGCCAAACTCGGTGCCTACCACTCTAGCTTGGCTTCCTTCCCAGCTGTGGACAGCCAAGCTCCCCAACCTCACTCGGCCTCAGTTTTCCGATCTATAAAACGGGCCCCCCGCGGTAAGGATTACACAGGGGGTGCCGATGAAGAGCTCGATGCCTGGTAGGAAATTCTGATACATGCTAGTCCTTGCATGACGACGTTAGAGCCAGAATAAACGTCAAGAGGTCATGCAGCCCCGGGATTTGGACTTTCCAGAGGAGGAAATGCAACCCCCCCCCACCCCCCCCCCCCCCCCCCCCCCCCCCCGACCAAGGCCTTTCCTGCCAGCACTGGAGCCAGAGCTGACCTGGTCCCCTGGTAATGAGTAAATTCAGAGGAGACAGTAGCACCTTTCCTGAGCTCCCTCAGGCAAGAAGTCACCCGGCAGGGCCAGATCAAGGGGGCTTGTAAAGCAAACTCTTCCTGGCACCCAAGGGGCCAAATGTCTGAAAAACAAGGCAGACCGGTTATTGGCATAACCAGGCTTCAGGAACGCAGTGAGAGGCTGCAGTGAGTGGCTGTGCGTGGATCAGATCACGAGCAGGGCTCGGGGAGGGGGCTAGCACGATGTAGGAAAGGCGTCCCCAGTCCTTGCGACGCGCACGCGCACGCGCACGGGGCAAGGGTCCCGCCGCTTATCCACCTGCTTCTTTCCCTCATCCCCATCGCCTTCTGGTGTCCTGCTTCTGCTCCAGATCGTCTGCCCTGCCTCACCCAGCTGTGCGACGCCTCACAAGATTGCAGAGGGACCCGCTCTGTCCCCAGCCCTGCAAAGCTGATGGCTCAGGCAAGGCCCGCAGCGTTGCCCCAAGAAGCCCGGCGCTGCAAGCCGGTGGTCAGCGAGGTGGGAGCCACTTCTGGATAACTAGGAGTTTGGTTAGCACCCGCAGTCACCCCAGCCCGGGAGACTAAGTAACAAGGCTCTCCTTGAGATGGGCCTTTTCTTTGGCGATCTCAAAAGAACCTTTGAGTAGGAGAGAAACAACGTTTTCTTATAGGGCACCAAGAAACAGATACTCAGAAAGGTCCGTAACCTCGTTCAAGGACACAGAGCTCGGGATTTGAACCTCGACCTCCGGCTCCAAAGGCAGTGCTGTGTCTCCCAAGGCAAGGTCTTGCTCGAAGCAAGACCACCTGCTGTGGCAACACACGTCAACTAAGAAAATGGTCCTTCTGCCCGGGAAGGACTCAAGCTACTTACTCCCTGACTGTGTGCAGGCGGTAGGATTTGAACTGGACCCCCAGTGGAGGCGGGACCTAGGGTACAGGCAAGTAGAGGAAGAAAGATCCTTTTCCTCCTGGAGTGCAGTGATCTGGGGGCAGGGAGCATCAGGGAGCCACTGAAGGTTCTAGAGCAGGGGAGAAGTAAGATCAGAGGTGGGCTTCAGTGATCTGATTCTGGAAGCCCTATTACTTATTTTCTGAGTTGGAAATAATGGATTTTAGGTTATGAATGGAGATAAAAAGAAGTTTTTTTGATGAGGGACCAGAACAAGGTTGGAGAGGGGAGAAGGGCAGATGGCTGGGTGGGGTGGAATATGTCCTTGCTGGTCAAGGTCACGGACAGACACCGCCGTTTCACCAGCCCCACCCCCACCTGCTCCTGGGCAGCTCCAGTCCCAGGTCTCTCCCCAGGGATGTGTCACGTGAGTCTGTCAACCATCCTCTGTGCTGTGATGTCTGCCCTGTGGCCCCTCTCCCATTCACCACCCCGTCTGCCTTCGGTGAGGTCTCCCGTTGTTTGGGGTCTCAGGTGTTAGATGCCCCGGCACCCCACAGCTGCTGTGCCACCATGGAAACGGGTGCAGGTGCCCAAGTGCCATCTGTAGGTGCTCCCAGAGCTCCCAGTCCCCGGGTGCCATGCAGAGCCCGGTGTCTGGAGTCTGTACGGGGATGCTGCTACCCTGAGGTCCAGCTGAGGCGGGGGGGGACAACCCTCCCCACTCGGTGCCGTTTGTCGTTTGAGCCTCAACCTCCTTCTCCGCCCGGTGCTTGGAACAGCTCCCACCGTCCCTGCCCGTGAGCCTCTGTCCTGTGCCAGGAAGGCAGGCAGACGCTCGTAGCCCACGCTCCTTCACCCTCCTCCTGCCCACGCCTCTTTCCCCAGATCGGCACACGCCTGTCAGCTCTAGGTGACCCCGTCCCGGCGTCCTGGCTAAACCCCAGCGGTGGGTCCAGCTTGGAAATGGAGTTTTGCTTTCGTTACGAAGCACACAAACTTGGGAGTCAGACTGGAGTCAAACACAGGATCTTAACAGCTGTGCAAACAGGCACACATTTTAGAATGGAGAGAATCCTAGGACTGGCTTCGCGGTCAGGTTGTTCTAAGAGTAAATGGGATGTCTGTGCAAGTCCTTGGCCCAGGGCCTGGCATGGCCATGGGAACTGCTGTCGGCATGATTTATGGCCCGGCCCCAGGCAGAGGGATGGACTGATAGCCTGTCCAGGAGTCCAAGGGCTACGTGCAAAGGTGGGGGTGGGAGTTGGGAAGGAATGGTTGCCTAGTTACCGAATGATCTTGAGGGAGCTCGCTTCAGTAGAAATGCAGGCTCAGGACCTCACAGACATTCTCCCCAGGGCGGCTGGAAGTTCCCCATCCAGGGGATGGCTTCTGGTCCAGCCTTCAGCACCCAGGACACGGGGGCACAGGGCTGGACTCTGGGCTGGGGGAGTCGGGAGCTAGACTGCCTAAAAGTAGGATACTCCTAGGTGCTCACCGTGATTCTGGCCCCTCTCCACCCCCCACCCCTGCACACGCACACATACCACGTATGTGGGCACGCACCTGTTCTTGACCGTGACCTGTCTGGTTATATTTTTCGGTTCTGTTGCTGGCCGTTACTTATTTATTTCAGTTTTTAACTTAAACAATTATTGTAAGTAATTTCAAACTCACTGCAAGAATGGCTACACGGCCCTTCTGTAACCCCTCACCCAGAATCACTGAGTTTTAGACATTTTCCACGGACGTTTTACGGTTCTCTTCTCGCTCTATGTCTATATCTGCATGCGACCCACCCCCACTGTCTTATACTGAACCATTTGAAATGGTTAGTTATCCCGGAGAGTGAGAATATTGTCTAATGTAAATGGCAGCAAAATGATCAACTCCAAAACATTTAATATTGTTACAGTACCTGAAGCTGCCACCATACTCCAGTTTCATCGGGTGACCCCCAACATCCTTTGTGACATTTTTATTTGCAGTACGGGAGCCCATCAAGGGCTGTCTGCTTTATGTGCCATGTGGTCTCGGTCTCCTTGAATCTGGGACAGTGTTCCTCAGCTCTCCCTGTGCCTTTCATTATGTTGACATTTTGAAAGGCTCAGTTCGGCTGTTTTCCCGGTTCCCAATTTGGGTGGGTCTCATGGAGCCTCTCGATCGGCCTCTGATGATACATTTTTGGGGGCAGGAATATAAAAAAAATGTTGGGTCCTTCTCAGAATATCACATCCAGAGGCACCTGCTGTCTGTGTGTCCCTAATTGGCCATGTTTATTTTTTTATTTTTATTAAATTTTTTTAACGTTTATTTATTTTTGACAGAGAGAGAGAGAGAGACAGAGCATGAGTGGGGGAGGGGCAGAGAGGGAGACACAGAATCCGAAGCAGGCTCCAGGCTCTGAGTTGTCAGCACAGAGCCCGATGCGGGGCTCAAACCCACGAACCGCGAGATCCTGACCTGAACCGAAGCCCGACGCTTCAGCGACTGAGCCACCCAGGCGCCCAGGCCATGTTTATTTTTATAACTTGGTTGAGGTGATGTCCACTTCTCCCTATCTCTACCTACCGTGTCTCCTTCTGCAATAAGTGATTTGTGAGGAGATACTTTGAAACACACTTAAATATCCTGCTTTTCGCCAAACTCCTCCTGCCCCCAGATGTGTATCCATTGAACGTTCTTGCCCGAATCGGTTTTTTTAGGATGGTAGTCTAAATCCACTATTCCTTTCGTATTTATTAACATTCTGAGGATAGACTCATGAGCTCAATTTTATTCCATGCATTTTAATGCATTACTGGTCTTATTATATATGGAGATGTATTCATGTGTGTATTTAGTTAGATGTTCACATTGTCCCAGGTATACATAGATGTTAGAAATGTGCTGGAAATCGTGAGTTTATACCTTCAATTCACACCCTAGCCCACAGCATTCTTTCTGCTTCCCCCATTCCATATGTGCACCTTTCTTCTTGCTTAACCCTACAAAACATATACGTAATGTTATATTTGCTATACCCCGCTCCACTTTGAAAACCAAGCGTGGAAAGAAGGCTTCAAGATGTGTTCCTTTTATTCTTCAAACCGGGGGTAAATTGTCCAAGTACTGTGTTTGGAAGTTCCTTGGGCGAATCCTTTTTTCTCACCTTCAGTGTGATGATGTTCTCTGTTTGCGATACGTCTCAATTCATTTGTTTTTCTTTTCATTGGCTTTTAGGGCTTTCCTCGTGTTGCTCACTTAATTTTGTTTTTGAATATATGGAACATTAACATTATTCCAGTAGTCTAAATCATGTAAGAAGGTCCCCGGAGAGAAGGGTCATCCTCTCGGACTCCTTCCTCTCTGTGCCCCGCCCCCATCCCTTGCAGACACGGGGACGTGTTTCCTTATTTCTTTTTCTTCCTCACCAACTCAATTCCTAGAAGTCCTCATTATTCTTAGTTTTTACAACTTCATAGTTTATTGTTTATTGCTTACTCTATTGTTTATTCAACCAACTGCCTATGTTTGGGCATTTGAGTAGTTTCCAGTATCTTGCAATTACAAATAATGCTCCCATCAATAACCTTGTGCAGATTATTTTTAAAAATTGTGAGACGTTTGCCTTATGGTTAAATCCCTAGAATTTCTGGATCAAAAGCAAATCTGTATATTTGTTACATGTCCTGGGTTGAATAGTGGTTCCCAAAAAGCTATGTCCAAGTCCTAACTCCGGGTACCTGTGAGGGTGACCTTATTTAGAAAAAGGGTCTTTGCAGCTGTAATTAAGGCAAAGATCTTCAGATCAGATCATCCCAGATTTAGGCCCTAACTCCAATGACAGCCATCCTTACGAGAAAAAGGCCTTCCCGGGGCCTGGAGTCTATTTCCTGCCTTCCCAATCTACGTCATTGGGCTGCCCACGTATTTATGTACCAGTGCCACAGACTTAATTAGAGAATCCGTGTGGTTTGGTGTAATCTCTGCTCGAGCTGGTCCCCTATCCTCCCCATCCCCTGCTCCCCCATATATTTTCCTTTTTAGTGTTTTCCTGGCTATCGCATTTTATCTTTCTCTATGGGCTTCAAGGTCATCTTGTCTATCTCCAGGAAAAAAAAGATTTGCTGTTATTTTTTTGGAATACCATTGAATTGTTGCATTAACTTAGGGAAGACTGTAGCTGGGTGATCTCGAGGCATCTTATTTCCATTTGTTCACGTCTAATTTTGCATCTTTTAGGAGCAGTGTTATCATTTTCTCAGTGTAGATTCTTCACATTTCTTGTTTCTTTCTTTCTTTTTTAAAAAAATTTTTGTGTTTGTTTTTATTTTTGAGAGAGAGAGAGACAGACAGACAGACAGAGGGCGAGCGGGGGAGGCACAGAGAGGGAGGGAGACGCGGAATCCAAAGCAGGCTGAGCTGTCAGCACAGAGCCCGACGCGGGCCTTGAACTCATGGACGCTGAGATCATGACCTGAGCCGAAGTTGGACGCTTAACTGAGTCACCCAGGCGCCCCTTGTTTATTTCTAAGTCTTGTATTTTTTTGGTTGCTACTGGATTTCCTCCTCTGTTATTTGTTTAACTGGTTATTTGTGTATATGAAGGTGCTTGTTTTTGCGTGTTGATTCTATATCCTGACAGCTTGCTGAATTCTTTTGTTACGTGAGTTTCTTTTATCCCTGATTTACTAGGGTAATGCAGGTACATTACATGCCTTCTGCAAGTAGGCATGTTTTTTCTTTTTTTAAATTTTTAAAAAAATGTTTATTTACTTAAAAATAGTTTTTTTAATGTTTATTTATTTTTGAGAGAGACAGAGACAGAATGTGAGTGGGTTAGGGGCAGAGAGAGAGGGAGACATAGAAGCAGAGGCAGGATCCAGGCTCCGAGCTGTCAGCACAGAGCCTGACACGGGGCTCGAACTCACGAGCTGTGAGATCATGACCTGAGCCAAAGTAGGATGCTCAACCGACTGAGCCACCCAGGTGCTCCTTTAGTGTTTCTTATTAAGATGATGGCTTGAGGATTCAGGTCTAGATATACCTTCCATATACATATGAAAGGTATAAATACGCATATTTAAGGAAGTATTCCTATTTCTCAAGATATTCCTATTTCAAGATATTCCTATTTCTCAAGATATATACTTATCTATCCATCCGTTATCTATCATCAATCATCTGTCCAGCTGTCTTCTATCTATTTATGTATCTATCTATCATCTATCATCTATCTATCATCTATCTTTTATCTCATTTAATGTTGTTTGCCCCAAACCAGGAGGGTAAACCTCTTCCTCTGGCAACGTTTCTCTAGCGCCCTCTACTGACAAAGCTTAATATCCTGTCCAGATCCATTTTTGCAGAGCCGCGACAAAGCGAGCATTTGGAGTTTGCAGCATTAAATTGGTAACTATTTTTGCTTTTGACAGTTAATTATATTTTAAAGATGTTTAAACAATATTTTATATATATTTGCATATTTACCCTTTTGTATGGGTCCAAATTTCCATTTAGAATCTTGTTTCAGCCTAAAGAACTGCTTAAAAATTTTCTTAGCGAAGGTGGCAAACTTTCTCAGCTTTTGTTTCTCTAAACAATAAAAAAAAAAAATCTTGATTTTTGACTTCGTTTTTGAAAGATTGTTTTGCTTTGCTTCTTTTTTAAAGTTTATTTATTTATTTTGAGAGAGGACGAGAGATCGTGAGCCGGGGAGCGGCAGAGAGAGAGGGAGAGGGAGAGAGAGAATCCCAAGCAGGGCATTCAGGGCTTGATCCCACGACCGTGAGATCATGACCTGAGCTGGTATTGAGAGTCGGACCTTTAACTGATTGAACCACCCAGGCACCCCTCTCTTTCTTTTTTAGAGGTGTTATGATATGTGTGTGTGTGTGTGTGTGTGTGTGTGTGTATATATTAGTATTTTAAAGATGTCTTTCTGTTGTGTTTTGGCCTGCATGATTTCTTCTTTTTTAGAAATAATGTCAAACTTACACAAATTTACAAAAACAGTAGTGTTTTCAGATGCCCTTCACCCAGCTTCCATGTGTTGCATAACCAGAGCACAATGATCAAAGCCAGGGAAGTACAGCGGCACAATGTTTCATTACGGTCAATCCCAGTTTGTCACCTGCCCCACTACAGAAGAGCCTGGAGAAGACTGGGGGACCCTCCCCCTGCCCAGAGCGTGTCTGTGGGGTCCCTGATGCGCAGAGTCAGCCGGTGCTGGGACTCCCCGGGGGACTCCCCGTTAGGTCGGATTCATAACCTTGCCCAGGAAAAGGCTGCTCCACGTGAAGTGGTCGAAGATCATGACAATGAAGGGCCGGTTGATGTGGACGGCAAGGCGCTTGTACGCCGCCTTCGGCGTGAGCCCGAAGGGGGCAGCCGCCTCCAGGCCGCTCTCACTCAGCTGCAGCATAGCCTTATGGACCACCTGTCGGGGAGGGGGGGGCGGAAGGTGGGGGTTGCGCACCTGCTGTGTGTTGGGGGCTTTCCACACCTCGCTTTGAGCCCTCCCACCCTCGGTTTGTGGTGGCAAAGCTGAGGCTCAGAGAGGGTCGCTTGCTGGCTCCCTAGGTGGCGGCCCCAGGATTAGGGCCAACGTCTGTCCACCTCCGGAACCCAGGTGGCACCTAGGCTTCTTCCCTAGAGCGTGGGCAGGTGGAGCCGGCCGCGGGGAGTTTAGGGGGCTCATGGTACTAACTGGACTTCGGTGTCCACATCAGGCACTCCTTCCGGGGTCCTGGGCAAAGGGAGACCTCCCTCCTCCACCCCACTAGTCACATACTAGGGTCCAGTTTATGCAAAGTGCTTGGGCCTGCCCAGGGTGGAAAAGGGACCGTTGAACGGTCTCTCGTTGTGATCAGAATTAGGGAGAATTTCTGAAATCAGCAAAATGCTGGAGTGGCTCGCGTCAGGAGCCTTGGGTGGGTCAGAACTGACCAATAAACAACATCCGAGGGGACGGTGCCTCTCAGCGGCTGGACAGCGAGGAACCGGAGGCTCTGAGAAGCTCCGTAAATGGGCACACGTAGCTAGGAGGAAGCCAAGCGGGGCCAGGGAAGCCCTGGGGTTTGTCCTGGGAAATGAGGCTTCGAGTGGAAGAGACCCAGGGCCAAATGTCACGCCGTTATCCACGAGCTCTGTGGCCGTGGGGGGGGGGGGGGGGCGGGGGCGGGGTCATCTACCTTTCTCAAGACAGAGAGGCTCCTCCCCCGAGAGATTGGCTCAGGGCTGGCTGACTCAATCCTTCAAGGTATGCGTTTTATCCAGCACATACTGCGTGCTGGACGGAGGGGCTGCTGCCTCTGGAACTCTGTCCTGTCCCCCGTCTGGTTTTGTCACCCACAGGACTGCGAGGTCCCGTGGGGGAAGGGCCCCGTCAGAATAGCGCAGGCATACCCAGTGTCTAGAAGTTTGGGGCACAGAGTGGGTGTTCAATACTTATGTTCTGGAGTGACCAGCAGAACACAGAGCTGACGGATGAAGGGTCATGAGTGTAACGGGTAGACGGGCCGATGTGATTTCACTCAGAATTTTCCCATTTCCTTGGTCCCTTCTTGGTACCGGCCGCCCCCAGTCCTGCCATGATGGCTTGGTTTCCCACCCTGTCCCCCTCTGTGTGGCCCGGCGGAAGGGGCACGCGCCTGGGCTGCGACCCTCCCTTGTCACTAGCTTCCGTGTAACCTTAGAGACATCGCATTTCCCTGCGGAGCCTCCGTTTGCCCTGTTGTAAATAAAAGTAGGGGCGTGGACAAGACCCGGGGCTCTCAACCTGGGGCTCAGAGACCCGTTCGTGAATGGGCTCCGTGTTGCTTATTATATTTGTACCGTGAATTTGGGGGGCTCTAGGGAGACCGGCTCTAGGGACATTTACCTTCGACGCCTTCAGCTGGGCCTCTCGGGTGATGCCGGAGAAATCCGTCCCGTTGACCCGGTCTGCAATGCCCATGTCCCTCAGGATGGCCCTGAGGTCGTAGTCTCCAGAGATGGACACCTTTGGGATGTGTAGGTCCACCTGGCTGCTCGGGGGGCAGGGGGTAAGCAGATGGGGTTAGACTTCCCCTCCCAGGCGACTTCCGTTTCCTCTGTGACCCCTCCGGACCCTGCCTCCCAGCCGGACACACTTTTGGGGAAAAAGAGAAGGGACAGAACAAGAGGCAGGCTTTGTCTCTTTCGCCATCACACGCATGAGCTTCCTCTCTGGGCCTCTGAATTGCTCGATCTTTTCTTCTAGGCTCTTTCTCTGAGTGGATTCCACTTGTGGTACAGCTGGACATTGAAGAAGAGGGTCCCTGAAGGAGTCCTTGTGGTCCCCCAGGCACCCCTGCAGAAAGGGAGGGGTGGGGGGAGCACCTGGGAGCACGGTCCTGGCCCCAGCATTGCCACTAATGCTGTGTAGCTTTAGCCAAGTCCTTGCTTGTCCTCATTTAAAGAGCAAGACAGCGCAGGGGCAGGGCCATGAGGGCACTTCTCTCCTAGAGGGGAATCAACCTGGTGGATGTCTCCTAGCTTCTGTATTCGCATCCAATGCCTGTGTGTGTGTGTGTGTGTGTGTGTGTGTGTGCGCGCACACACACACACACACACACACTCACTCATGCAACCTCAAGGAGTTGGAGCCAACATCTTCAGTTTCCAGATGGAGAGAACTGAACTCAAGAGAAGCTGAAGAATTTCCCCAAAGTCACACCACTGGGAAGCAGCAGAATTGTGAAGAGGTCAGGACTAGTTGCCTCAAAGCCCCATTGCCTCATGGGAAGAGAGAGAGGGAAGGAGGGGGAGAGAGAGAGAGAGAGAGAGAGAGGAGGAGGGCAGAGGAAGGGGGAAGGGGGGAGGGAGGAAGGAGGGGCAGGGAGGGAGGGAGAGAAAGAGCCAGGGAGGGAGGAGGGCAGAGGGAGAAGGGGGGAGGGAGGAGGGGGAGGGAGGGAGGGAGAGAAAGAGACAGGGAGGGAGGAGGGCAGAGGAAGAAGGGGGAGGGAGGGAGAGAAAGGGAGGGAGGAGGGCAGAGGAAAGAGGGAGGGGGAGGGAGGAAGGGGAGGGAGGAGGGAGAGGGAAGGAGGGACAAGGAAGGGAGATGGAGAGAGGGCTCTCACGAGCTGTGTGTGGGGGCAATGAGTCTTCCCTAGGAGGTAGGAGACAGCTGGACCCTGAGGGGTGCTGCTCCAGGGAGGGGGGAGGTGATCATTGGAGGGGTGAGGTGGGAGAGTGGGTGACACAAGCCTGGAGGTGAGGACCCCTAGGGTCTGACTTCTAGGACTAGCAGAGTGTCATGTGGATGGAGTAGAGAATTCCTGCCCAATCAAAATTCTGCCTTGGATGTTTGTTTAAAAAAAAAAATCTAGAAGAAAATAGTATATGTTTTTGATTAATGTTTTTTAAGCTGAAGTGTTTTAGTGAAGAGCTTATTTTTGGTGTAAAGAGAAAGATTATCCTTCTCATTTTCAACAGAAAGGGAGCCAGAATTTGCTTGATCCGCGGTGCACAACCACCACCGGGGACGCCGTTCCTGAATTCCGGGCTCCCTTGGAAGGGTGGGGGTGGGGCAAGTGAAAGGGCGAGGAGGCAGCGAGGGATCCCTCACGTTGCCCAAACACAGGCTCACGGTCACACATACCCACCCCACTCCCCCCCGTGGCCATGGGAAAGGTCAAGTGCGAGGGGTCCAGGACTAAGGACAACTCTGGGGCCCCACGTAGCGCTAGGGCATCTCCGGGAACCACGGAGCTGACCACACGGCTCTTCCCGGCTGGAGTGAGGTCAGACCCCAGGCGTCCACGTCTCCACTCGCAGAATAGGACTAAACTCTCCAGAAGCCCCGGCCCTGAGCAGCTCTCTGAGGCTACGACTCGAAATAAAAATAACTTGAAACCATAAAACCCAAACCCCGCACATGTATTAACAAAGCAGAACTTCTTTCTGGATTTTCTGCCAGCGAAGCTCTTGGATTACAAATTTCATTCAACTAGAATTTGTCTCAGTTTTTGCTGCTGTTGCTGCCTGGCCCTGTGGGTGCCCCGGGACACGGCCTCCTGGCCGGGGTTTGTGCCATTTCCTGTCCCATGCACGCTCTGGGTGGCCCTTCCGCTGGCTGAACTTGCCCTCGGGCTTAACACACAGTTCAAGTGGAAAGCAATTCCCTCCGCAGCCCTTTCTGTGGTCCCCTGGGGCAGCCAAGCAATCCTCCCTTCCCTCAGCATCGAACATTTACTTAGCTCCTTTCTGGTCCCGCGAGGACAGAACTGACGTCATTGTACAGTATTAATTCCAGCAGAATCTGTGTTTCTGCTCTCGAATGCATGTCTTTGAAGTCCATCTTTTGTCCTATCCACCTTCTATCCTTTCTGCTTAGCCTAGTACATGGTCTAAGCTGCTGCTTCCATTTGTGTGTATTGAAAGAGGGGCGCCTGGGTGGCTCAGTTGGTTAAGCGAGTGACTTCGGCTCAGGTCATGATCTCACGGTTCGGTTCGTGAGTTCGAGCCCGGCATCGGGCTCTGTGCTGACAGCTCAGAGCCTGGAGCCTGCTTCAAATTCTGTGTTCCGCTCTCTGCCCCTCCCCTGCTCACATTCTGTCTGTCTCTCTCTCTCTCTCTCAAAAAAAATAAACATTAAAAAAATTTTTTAAAAAGTTACGTGTATTGAAAGAGAGAAAGAAAAGAAAGGAAGGAAGGAGAAGGGAAGGAAGAAAGAAATGGCAAGAAGGAAGAAAGAGAAAGAAAGAAACAACAGAAAGAAAGAAAGAAAGAAAGAAAGGAGAAAGAAAGGAGGAAGGAAGAGAAAGAAAGGAGAAAGAAAGAAAGGAGAAAGGAAGGAAGAAAGAGAAAGAAAGGAGAAAGAAAGGAGAAAGGAAGGAAGAAAGAGAAAGAAAAAGGAAAGAAAGAAAGAAAGAAAGAGAAAGAAAGGAGAAAGGAAGGAAGAAAGAGAAAGAAAGAAGAAGGAAAGAAAGAAAGGAAGAAAGAAAGGAGAAAGGAAGGAAGAAAGAGAAAGAAATGAGAAAGAAAGAAAGGAGAAAGGAAGGAAGAAAGAGAAAGAAAGAAGAAGGAAAGAAAGAAAGAAAGAAAGAAAGAAAGGAGAAAGGAAGGAAGAAAGAGAAAGAAAGGAGACAGAAAGAAAGGAGAAAGGAAGGAAGAAAGAGAAAGAAAGAAGGAAAGAAAGAAAGAAATAAAGGAAGAAAGAAAGGAGAAAGGAAGGAAGAGAAAGAAAGAAAGAAAGAAAGAAAGAAAGAAAGTAAGAAAAAAGGAAAGGAAAGAAAAGGAAAGGAAAGAAATGGCATCTGTTCTGGAAGCCTTCCTGACTACTCCAGACCCCAGTGTCCCCTTCCTCCCCTGAGTCCCCTTTGCCCTTACGGTCTGCACTGCCCCACGCCCCGCCAGGGCCCACGCTGATGGTGCTGCTCGGATTGCTTGCACACAGACACAACTGCAATCTCACGAGAGTGAGGATCACGTTCAAGAACATCTATCCCCTCCTCCAAGGTGACCATGATTTTGATTGCCGTCTAACTCAGAGGTGCCTGGGGGGGGGGGAAATGAGTTCGTTCGTCCATTCATTCATTCATTCATTCATCATGCATCATTCATTCCCAGCTCCCATGCTCAGTCAACCCTCCCTGAGTGTGCACCCCTTGCGTGGGCCTCGGGTTGGGCACGCGTTGGCTGGTTGTCCCTCCCCCCTCCCCACTGGCCCGTGGGCATATACACCCCTCACCCCTTTTCCCTTACTCCTTTATTACCTACCTAGGTCCTTACTTCCTTTTTTTTTTTTTTAATTTTTTAAATATTTATTGATTTTTGAGAGAGACTGAGAGAGAGAGAGAGAGAGCCAGAGAGCTGGGGAGGGGCAGAGAGAGAGAGGGAGACACGGAATCCGAAGCAGGTTCCAGGCCCCAAGCTGTCAGCACAGAGCCCGATGTGGGGCTCGAACTCACGAACTGAGATCATGACCTGAGCTGAAGTCGGACACTTCACCGACTGAGCCATGTGTTGGCTCCGGGATGAAGGAAACGGTCATTTTGGTGTATTTTTTATGGGGTCTCTCAGGAGTGGTAACCGTGCTTGATTTCAGGGGAAGCAAGATAATAACAACGGGTAAGCGAGGGGCCGGGGGCAGTTGGTGAACACAGTTTAAGCCAACAAATCAGAAACGTGATCACGCAGAAGGTAGCTGTTAGCCTCCCAGGGACGGGGCACCTCACTCTGTGGACTGCCCCAGCGTATCTCAGTGTCAACCGACAGGTGGATGAACAGGTGTGACCTCTCGGTCAGAGAACCTCAGGCCGCTGGGGACCCAGCGGACGGGAAAGCGATGAGCCCCGGAGGGCGGGTCCAGGGGGAGGGCAAGGGCTTACCTGATGGTCAGCGACTCAGACCACCTCTGAATGGTGTCCCTGCTCAGCGCGGCGATGACCGTGTCCATCTTCCCCTCGTCTGGGAGGATGAAGAAGACGGTCCCGTTGCCCGTGTATTCCAGCTGTACCAGCTGGCAGGGGAGCACCCGGTCTTTCAGGTACTTGGTGGGGCTTGACTGGAACATCATGGGCACGGTCACCACGGTGCTCTCGTTCACATAGAAGTTCTCCTCCCTGGTGCTTTCCGGGTCGAAGGGGTGTGCCCACATGCCTGGGAGAGGAGGGAGGGGGAGGGCAGGAGACAGGCCCGTGAGAGTGGGTGACACGAGAGCTCTAGGCCGGGTCGCGGCCCCCACCAGGGAGGCGGGAGGTTCCCGGTAAGGTATGAAATCCCCGGCACTTTTGGGCCTGTTGTATTCTCCACCTCTTGGCACGGACTGAGGGTTCACTCTGTTCCTGAGCTGCTAAAAACAGGAGGAGGGAGACAGAGGAGAATGCTGGGCCTTGGATTTGGGGGTCGGATTCAGGAAACCAGATTTTGCCTCCCACCCGAGCCCGGAGTGGATCCCAGATTGGAGGGCTCTGAAATCGTGTCGAATGGAACTCGGGCTGTGAATTCGAGGTCAGGAGTGGGGGAGGTTTGGAGCAAGGGACCGCCCGTCCCGTCCCCGCGCCTTGACGTCAGCCACAGAAGCCCAGCAGGCCCCCTGGTCCCCCGTGGACCGTGCCCACTCCCCCGAGGGCCACACCCCATTTCCTGCGGGCAAAGTCAGGATAAGATGCCCTTGAGGTCACAGGCTCACACCAGCGGCCGGACTCGAAGCCCTCCGCCGTGTTCCGCGATGGCATCCCGTAGCCTCTCTGCCTGCCTCGTGATGGGGAGCTCACTACCTTCACGGACCAGACTCTCCACCACTGGTCAGCTCTTAATGGGAAGAAAATTGCTTCGAGAGCCAAAGCCCGCCTGATCGTGAGGCCTGTCTGCTGAGCCCCTTCGACCCTTCTGGGCTCATTCCAGGCGACCGTGAGTCCTCTCCCAGGTGACAGAACTCTGGATATTTAAAGACGTGGGCAGATCTCGCCAGGGCCTCCGGTGCTCTCCAGGCCCGGAGATGACTGGGGACCCTGCCTCCTGGGGGTCCCCGGTGTCTTGGATGCCTTCGGCCTGAAAGCCCCGGTGCCCTTGTGAGGTCTCTGTGTCCCAACTGAGGCTGCCTGGAGGTGGCGGCCAGAGCAGAGGTCCAGGCAGGCCTCTCTCCATCCCGCCGCCTGCAGGATCTGCGGACCACAAGGCCAGAACTCTTGTTCTGTTCAGCCTCAGTCTCCGTGAAGGGCTCCTAAGGGAGGCAGTAGGGAGAGGTGGGTGGAGGTGGGGCAAGGGCCGGGTGGAGGTGGGGCCTGGAGCCTATGCCCCGCCCCCTCCCTGGTGCCTGAATGTGACGGTCGCAGCCTGGCTGTCTCACAGCAAGCGGGATCATTTGAGGGCTTTCAAACCATCCTCCAGAGGAGGCCTGGGATCCCCTGGACTGAAGGCAGTGGTTCACTTACTAAGTGGTCACTTAGTTCACTTACCTGTCCGACTTCCAGCAAAAAAAAAAAAAAAAAAAAGTGAATTTTTTCAGGGTTAGGTTTTTCCTTGGGCACAAAACAAAATACAGAATGGGGCCCGACCTCTATTTTAGGGGATTTTTTTTTCCTTGAAAGTTCTCGGGCCATGAGAACTCGGGGTTGGGAAACTTAAGAATTTTTGGGGGCGAACTGGGGAGAGCAAGGATGATTCCTGCAGAAAACCTTCTAACGATATTTTTAGTGTTCTCAAAAAAAAGAAAAAAAGCTGTCGAGAGAGTCCACTAAGTAAGGGACATGCCAGGGACACTTTGCCTGCCCTAAGTTTAGTGACGGATAGCTATGCCGCTGCTCATTGCTACTTATTATGCCGGCCTTCTGGAAACATATTAGGGTAGCCCCAGCTTAAACAGGAGCTTGCCACTTAGTTTGGCTGTGTTCCAGAAAATCTGTATACAACAAAGCAGCACACGCCCCTGTCGGCTCTCGCATTCAGATTTCTATTTCCAAAGCCGTTCGGATTTTATCACCAGGAACTACTCTTTTCCATCAGCTCAGTCCCACCGTGGTCGTGAGAACATTGAGAAACTGCCAGATGATGTCACCAAATGACGTCATCAAATGACGGCTGTCCCACAAGCCCCCTCGCGGGCCCCGGAGCACCCCTTCCCCCGTACCTGGGTTTACTACCCTCTGCTTCCAAGGAAGTGCTGCCAGAATCTCTATGCAACCACTGTTGAGCTCCTGCCATGTGCCAAGCACTGTGCAAAGGCACTGGGGCCTCCAAAGAGACAAGGATACCAGGCAGGAGCACACAGTCTGTGGGAGAGATGGCCTGTGGAGTTTGGGGGAGCACTCGGAAACCTTTCTGGGCAAACATTCCCAGAGTCCTTGACCCTCCCGCGATTGAGTGTAAAGAACACGAATGGAAACACCAGAGACCCTGAAGGGCCAACTAATATTTGACAAGGGAGCCGAGATAACTCAATGGAAAAAGATAGTCTCTTCAATACCTGGTGCTAGGAAAACTGGGTATTCATGCAAAAGAATGAAGCTGGACCCACATCCTACACCACATGCAAAAGTTAACTCAAGGTGAATTAAAGATCGGAAACCATAGGGCACCTGGGTGGCTCAGTCAGTTAAGCATCCGACTCTTGACTTCGGCTCAGCTCATGATCGCGCAGTTCGTGAGTCTGAGCCCCGCATCAGGCTCCGTGCTGACAGTGCAGAGCCTGCTTGGGATTCTCTCTCTCTCCTCTCTCTGCCCCCTCCGTCTCAAAATACATAAATAAACGTAAAAAAAAAATCTGAAACCATAAGGCTAGAAAACATAGGGAAAAAGAAGCTCCCTGACATTGATTTTGGTGCTGACTTTTTGGACATGACTCCAGAATCGCAAACAACAAAAGGAGAAATAAACCAGAGGGACACCTCAAACTAAAAAGCTTCTGCACAGCCAAAGATACAATCAACACAACGAGAGGCGGCCTACAGAATGGAAGAAAACATTTGCAGACTGCATATTGGATAAGGGGCTACTATCCCCCATATATAAGGAGCTCATATACTTTGATAGCAGAAAGCAAATAATTCAACTAAAAAATGAGCGGAGGCCTTGAATAGGTATTTTCCCACAGAAGACGTACGAATGGCCAACAGGTACGTGGAAAGGGGCCCGACATCCCTCATCGCCAGGGAAATCCAATCAAAGCCACATGAGCTATCACCTCCCACCTGTGCGTGTGGCTAGTGGCAAAAAGACGAGAGAGAACAAGGGTTGGTGAGGATGCGGAGAAGAAGGAGCCCTCGTGCCCTGCGCGTGGGAACGCAGATCGGTGCAGCCGATTTTACGTGGAAAACGGTAGGGAGGTTCCTCAAAAAGTTAAAAACGGAAATTCCATATGATCCAACAATCCCACTCCTGGGAATACATCAGAAGGAAATTCACTCACCATCTCAAAGAGATAAAGACATTATCTCTACTCCTATGTCCGTCACAGCGTTATTGACAATAACCGAGATGCGGAAGCAACTTAGGTGTCCACTGATGGATGGATGGATGGGTAAAGAAAACGCGTGCGCACACACACACACACACACACACACACAGGGATATTATTCAGCTACAGAAAAAAGAAGGAAAACCTGCCATTTGTGACCATATGGATGAATCTTGAAGGCATTATCCTAACTGAAATGAGTCGGACACAGGAAGACAAATACTGTATGATCTCACAGGTATGTAGAATCTAAAAACCTAGAACTCCTACCACGTGAGGGGATGTGGGTGTCAGCTCGCCTCATCTTGGGGGTCATTTTGCAGTTTGTGCGTATATCAAGTCATCACGCTGTAGGTCTTGAACGCAGGCAATGTTATAAACTAATTATGTCTCAGTAAAAGTGGAGGGGAAAAAATTGCTGCCTTGGCCGGGTCAGCCTCACACCCTCCCGGGAGGGACATCGCTGCCAGGTGGGCCTCCAGGCTGGTGTGGAGGATGGAGGACAGAAGGAGGGGGGCTTAACATGACGGTAAGTCTGTCCAGGTAGCATAGAGCTGGGGGGGGGGGTAAGGTTGGCTAACGGGGGGCTCTGAGTAGGAGTTGGAGAGAAGAGAAAAGGGCAAGTGAGGATTCTTTCTGGAGACTATGATCTGGATGAGCTTTGAGGTTGTTGAGAGATACATATTAAATGTGGTTATTACCTTTTCCCCCCGTTTCACTTGCATTTCTTCAAATATGACTGGTTAACTGAGACCGAACCACCTGAGCACAGGCTTATAAGGTCTAACAAGATGTTTGTTAAAAATGAGGTGTGGGAAGACTGTAGGGGGTGCTCACGAGAAGCAAGGATTTGCCTGAGGGAATCAGGGGAGGCTTCATGGAGGAGGTAACTTTTGAGCCAAGATTTGATGAGTGGGAAGAAGTTTTTGGCGCAGGCAGGTTGGGGGGCGGCTCAGGGGACAGAAAGAGTATGGGTTTTGTGGCAGGCAGAATGGCCGCCCAAATATGCCCACATCCTAATTCATGGAACCCGTGACTCTGTTCTGTTACATGGCAAGAGGACATTAAGGTTGCCAATCCGGCGATGTAGAGAGGAGGAGATCATTCTGGATTATCCAGGCGGGCCCAGTATCGTCACAAGGGTTTGCTTAAGAGTGGAAGAGGATGGTAGGAGGGGCAGGGGCAGAGGAGAGGTCATGGTCATGTGCTAACTAACAGGCTTTAAGAGCAAACGAAGGGCCCAGCATCCAAGGAACGCAGGTGGCTTCTAGAAGCTGGGAAGGGCAAGGAACCGATTCTTCCTTGGAGCCTCCGGAAGGCACGTAGCCCTGCCAACACTTTTACTTTAACCGCCGCGTGACCCATTTTGGACTTCTGACCTCCAGCATTGTTAAGATAATAAATCCACGTTGTTTTACGCCACCGTGTTTGTGATGGTTTGTTACAGCAGCCATAGGGAACTAATTCAGGCTTCCATGAGGACAGGCGTGCTCCCGGACCGGAAGGAACTCGGTGTGGTCGGACACTGTGCACGTGTGCATGTGTGTGTGGGCGTGGGCGTGCTGTGTGTGTTAAGGTGTGCCTGCGCGTGTAATTGCTCTGTGTGCACACGTGTGTGTGTACAGGTGTGTGCGCGTGCGCTCACGTGCACGCTGTGTGTGTGTGTGTGTGTGTGTGTGTGAGCGTGCTGTGTGTTGGGAAGTTGGAAAAGGGAAAACGTTGAGATGCGAGGCTAGAGAGGACAGAGAAGCAGATGTCTCTAGGCCAGGGTCCTCAGCCTTGGGATGATAGCCACTCTGGGGCAGATATCATTGTGGGGGCTGTCCTGTGCATTGTAGGAGGCTTAGCGGCCTCTCTGGCCTCTACTTACTAGATGCCAGGAGCACACCCCACTGTACCCGCAGTTGTGACAACCCAAAATGTCTCCAGACACTGCCAAGCGTCCCTGAGGGTGGAAGGAGGAGGTGGAGATTACCCTGGGTTAAGAACCACTGCCATAGACTAAGGATTGTAGATTTTATTCTCAAGGATAAGGTATCCCTTGGGGCGCCTGGGCGGCTCAGTCGGTTAAGGGTCCGACTTCGGCTCAGGTCATGATCTCGCAGTTCACGAGTTCGAGCCCCGCGTCGGGCTCTGTGCTGACGGCTCAGAGCCTGGAGCCTGCTTCAGGTTCTGTGTCTCCCTCTCTCTCTGCCCTTCCCCCACTCACACACACTCTCTCTGTCTCTCTCCCTCTCTCTCTCTCTCAAAAATAAATAAACATTAAAAAAAATTAAAAAAAAGAATAATGTATCCCCAAATTATCTGATCATAAATACGATTGGGGGAGGGGGCCTTGTTAAAAATGCAAACTTCTGGGACTTTCTTCCAGCAGTTTTGCTTCAGTACGTCTAGCATGGGCTCTGGAATCTATAATTTTAACAAGTCCCCATGGTGACTTCTGTGAACAAGAACTTTGGAACACCCTGCTCCAAACTGGGGAGGAAGGGCTGGAGTTTGGCTGAGATGGCACTTGGTCAGAGCTGGCTGTGAATTCTGGGGGTGTGTGTAGCCTGGGGGCCATCTGGGGGGAGTTTCTGGGGGGCACGGGCTGTGTCTGGCTGGGCTTCCAGCCCCTGGCCCAGTGCCCGACTCCCGGCCAGCACTCAGACAACATACGTAGACCACGGGGCGGTCGGACTGTTCACCATTACATGTTTGGGCCTTGAATGAACCTACCGGAGCTTGGGTGAGTGGCTCAATTCTTCTAGGTGTCATTTTGAACATTTGTAAGATGGTATCATTCTACTTTCCTAAGAGGACTGTGGTGAAGACAGAGATTCCCAGATGAAAATGTGCTTTGTAAAATCCAAGATTTTGCCCAAGAATGCACCCTGGGTTTTGATGGCTCTTACTGTTCTTGGCAATGGGATGGGTGGGGCGGTGGGGGGGGGGGGTACCTTTGAAGAAGATGTAGTTGACCAGGACGAGCGTGGCTGAACTATCCAGCTTCGATAACAGGTTCACAATTTTCCCATGGGTCTTATTTTCGATATACTCATTGATTTGTCTGCTGGCTCCAGCCCAGTCCTCGAAATCCGTAGCCAAGACCTCCAACCCATAGTAGTGCTTGCTGTCTGCTGAGAACGACTCCAGGGGCTCCATGCTGCGGTCAAGGAACAAGGCGTTACCCATAGCCATCTCCAGTGTGGCGTCTGACTCCTTGTGGAAATGGTGAAGGTGCTGAAAACCCTGGTGGATCTCAGCTTCGGATGTCTTGGTGAGGTTGAAGCCCAGGCCCTGGAGAAGCTGGGCCCGTGTGTAGCCACGGGCGCCCAGGGACAACATAGCTAAGGCCATGGAGATGCTCAAGGGAGAGATGAAGACATTCTCGCCAGGAGCTGAAGCCACTAGATGCCTATATAGGGTAAAGGCAAAGTCAACGTTGTTTGGAGCCAAGTCCCGTTGAGGGCTCCTTGTGCTCACATCGGTGTCGGGGTCCTGAGCCTGGACGGTCCAGAGGTCACTGGTGGATAGCCAGAGGAAACAGGTGCACAGGGAAAGCAGCATTGTCCAGGATGGTCCAGCCCTGCCAAATCAGGAACGCTCATTAGACAATGTGGGGCCTCCAAGGCGGTGGGGCATGGCGAAAAGGTGGGCAGAAGACCCCATGGAAGGCCCCATTCAAGCCTCTGTTCCTTCCTCCCCATTGGCTGTGTGACCTGGGGCAAGTCAGGACTCTGGGCCTCAACTTCCTCATCTGAAAGTATGATTATACCTGCTATGATTTATCAAGTACCTACCAGGCGCCCAATGCTGACCTATGTGTTTTGCCTATATTTCTCATTTAATCCTCACTGACAAACAAATCAAGTAGGTATTATTATTATGATTTGACGTAGGCAGAAAGGGAGGCCCAGGAAGGTTAAATATCTGACCAAGTGATACGTTCAAAGAACTGAAAGAAGAAAACTATCAACTAAGAATCCTGTACCTGGCAAAACAATCCTTTCAAAAAAATTTTTTAATGTTTATTTATTTTTGAGAGATAGACAGAGCATGAGTGGGGCAGGGGCAGAGACAGAGAGAATCGGAAACAGGCTCCAGGCTCTACGCTATCAGCGCAGAGCCCGATGCGGGGCTTGAACTTGGGAACGGTGACATCATGACCTGAGCCGAAGTTGAATGCTTAACCGACTGAGCCACCCAGGTGCCTGGGTAAAACCATCCCTTAACAATGAGGGAGAAATCTAGACAGTCCCAGATGAACAAAAGCTGGGGGAGTTCATTGCCACTAGACCTCACCTGTAAGAAATGCTGAAGGGAGCCCTTCTGGTTGAAATGAAAGGGTAAATAAATACCATCTATAGGAAGAAATAAAATCTCTCGCGAAGGTAAATATATGAGCAATTAGAAAAACTTGTACTCTTGTAATTTTGCTTTCTAACTCCACTTTTAATTTTTGATATGATTTAAAAGACAAATCCGCGAAAAGCAATTATTAGTCTATGTTTTTGGATACACAACGAATGAAGATGTGATTTGTGACTTAAGCAACTGAAAGGATGGGCAGTATGGAGCTGCATAGGAACAAGGTTTTTGTATGCTGTTGAAATTAAGCTGGCATAAATTCAAGTGAGAGTGTTATAACTTTAGGGGGTTAAACGTCATTTCCATGGTAACCATGCCAAATCCAGACAGAGAACCTAGAAAGAAAGAAAACTACAGATAAATATTGCTTATGAGCATTGACGTAAAAATCATCAGCAAAACCCTGGCAACTAGAATTCAGCAGTACATTAACAGGATTACACACTATGACCAAGTGGGATTTATTTCTGGAATGCAAGGATGGTTCCACATGTAAAAATCAACCCGTGTGCTATAGCACATTAACAGGACGAAGAAAAAAAAAGACCACGATCAT
Source organism: Panthera leo (assembly GCF_018350215.1). Taxonomy (NCBI): domain Eukaryota; kingdom Metazoa; phylum Chordata; class Mammalia; order Carnivora; family Felidae; genus Panthera; species Panthera leo. The sequence continues at coordinate 136,463,010 of NC_056684.1, forward strand.
CTCAGTTGATGCAGAAAAAGCATCAACTTTGGCATTATTCCACACAGCCTTTCAAGATAAAAGCATTTAGCAAACTAGGACTAAAAGGAAGCACTTCAATAAAATTAAAAAAAAAAACAACAACATATATGAAAGGCCCACAGCTAATGTCATGGTGAAAGATTGAAAACTTTTCATCTAAGATTCGGAACGACGCGTGATGCCTGCTTTTGCCTTTTCTACTTAACGCAGTCCTGGAAGCTCTAGCCAGAGAAATTAGGCAAGAAAAAGGCATCCAAATTGGAAAGGAAGAAGTGAAATTATCTCTGCTCATAGGCAACCTGATCAACATCACAGAAACATGTGGAAAACACTAAAGATTCTACAAAAGCTCTGCTAGAACCAATACATAAATTCAGCAAAGCGACAGGCTACAAAATCAACACACACACACACACACACACACACACACACACACACACTAATCAGTTCTGTTTCCATATACTAACAACGAACAAGCTGGAAAGGAAATTAACAAAACAATTCCATTTACAATAGTATCAAAAAGAATAAAATACTTAGGAGTTAACTAAGGAGGTGTAAGACTTGTGCACTGAAAACTGCAAAACGTGGCTGAAAGAAACTACAGAAGAGATAAATAAATGAACAGACATGCTGTGTTCATGGATTGGAGGACTTAATATTCTTAAAGTTGTCAACATTACCCTAAGACATCTACTGATTAGACGCAATCCTTATCAAAATCCCAATGATGCAATGTGCAGAAATAGGAAAATCCATTGAGAATTCGTAGAGAATCTCAAGGGAACTTGAATAGCCAAAAATGGGCTTGAGAAAGAAGAACAGAGTTGGAGATCTCATACTTCCTGATTTTTACATTCCTCAACGTAAGGGAGAAATAAAACTCAGAAGAAAACATAGAGAAAATACTCCGTGACACGGGATTTAGTGATGATTTCTTGGACATGACACTAAAGGTACAAGCAACAAAAGAAACATTAGACATACTGGATTCTTTAAAAATTCTTGTTCACGCAATAGAGTAGAAAGGCAACCCACAAAATGGGGGAGAATATTTGCAAATGCCATATCCGATAAACGACGAACATCCAGAATAGAGAAAAACTCAAGTACAAAAAAATAAAAATAAATCCAATTCAAAAAATGGGCCAAGATGTTGAGCACACATCTCTTCAAAGAAGGTGTACAGATGGCCAACAGGCACGTGAAGAGATGCTCGCATTGACGTCATTGGGGAAATGCAAATCAAAACCACAATGAGATACAACTCAGACCCATTAGCGTGGCTATTTCAAAAATCAAACCGAACCGCAACAGCCAAACAGAAAACAGGTGTTGGATATGGAGGACTTGGAGACCCTGTACCTTGCTGGTGGGAATGGTAAATGGTGTAGCCGGGTGGAAAAGACAACAGCAGTGCCTCAAAAAACTAAACACAGAGTTACCATATGACCTAGCGATTCTTCTGAGCATATACACAAAAAAATTGGAAGCAGAGATTTGAGCAGATATTTGTACACTCCGATGTTCACAACGGCATTATTCACAGTAACAACAACAACAAAAAATGCATACAATCCAAATGTCCATCAATGGATGAAAAGATAAATAAAAGGTGGTTGTATAAAGAAAACACTCCTGTGTTTCTACTTTCCTCTCGCCCGACTGCCACGCTTCCCTCTGACGCCAAGTATGAGGGTTTTCCACACCCCGGGCAATTCTCCACCACCAGCTGGATGCCCTACAGTGTAACTTAATTCTGACACTATCCACCCCTGCAGGTTAAGGGCTCTCAGCTCCCACAAGACTGCCCACCCCTGACTTCAGATGCCAATCACAAGTCCCAGCTTGTCACCCTGTACTTCTGACTGGCTGTAAATCAAGGTTCCCATGACCATCTCACCGGGTTTGATAATTTGCTAGACCGGGCTCACAGAACTCAGGGAAACACTTACTTACAGTTTATAATAAAGGACAGAATAAGGAGTATGAATCAACAGCCAGACAAAGAGATTTATAGGGCGAGGTCCAGAAGGGTCCCAAGCACAGGAGCTCCTGTCTCCCAGAGAAAGGGGGGGGGGGAGGGGCGGTGAGACTGAAAATTCCAAGCTTCTGATCATGGCTTGCTCTTTCCTGGACCAGCCCCATCCTGAAGCTATCCAGGCCCCTAGCAAAAGTCACCTCATTAGAACAACAGACACTGCTACCGCCCAGGAAGTTCCAAGGGATTTAGGAACTCTGCATCGGGAACCAGGGGCAGAGACCAAATATTAGAACGTGAGTTGCTCCCGATGCTCTTATCACTTAGGAAATTACAAGGATTTTAGGAGCTCGGTGTCAGCAACCAGGGGGCAGGGACCGATATATATTCTTTCTTTTATTTCACAGTGTTATATGGATGCTGGAAACGGCTGCACAGCAGTATGGAGGTACATAATGCCACTGAACTGGACATTTGAAAATAATTTAAAAGATCAATCTTTTGTATATTTTATCACTATAAGAAACTTAAGGAAGGGGCTCCTGGGTGGCTCAGTCGGTTAAGCGTCCGACTTCGGCTCCGGTCATGATCTCACGGCTCGTGAGTTCGAGCCCCACGTCGGGCTCCGTGCTGACAGTTCAGAGCCTGGAGCCTGCTGGGGATTCTGCGTCTCCCTCTCTCCCTCTCCCCCTCCCCCGTTCACACTCTGTTTCTCTGTCTCTCAAAAAATAATAAATAAATGCTAAAAGAAAAAAAAAAAAGAAAATTAAGGAGAAAAAGACATACAGACCCTTTTCAAAGATGTTTGGTAAGAGCAATTAAAAAAAAATGCAGCCAAGGTCAAAACCAGTAAGTGAATGTTCTACCTGCAGGGCTGCTGGTCCCCAGCTCCCCTGTGCTTTAGGGAGCTACCTGTATCCCAGTAAAGAAGAAGGAGCAGGACCCCCTGCACTGCCCCGCCTAGGGGACCCACCATTCTGGAAGGGGGCCGGGAGCCCACAGTGAAGACAGTACCCCCAGGAGAACGTGGTGCACTCTGATTTGGGGACCACTGGTCTGTTCTGGAACACCCCGAGGCCCTGGCATGCTCCAAAACCAGCACCTCGTGAGCGACAGATGCAACTCCCACCCCCACCCCTCTTCCAGGCCCCTCCACACTCCTGCGTGTCCCCCTCCGTGTGGTGGGACGAGTCCTGCTGAAGTTCCCTGCCCTGTGCTCCCTGCTCCTTTCCTTTCCTGCTTTGACAACAGCCCTGTTGCCCTCCCCTCCCTTCTCGGCTGCCTGGCTTTCATTTTCCTGGTCTTGTGGGAGGCCACGCTGCATTAGGAGCCCAGCATTGCTGTTTATGAACCAGGTGACATGCGTGGACTGTTTAAACTCTGCCTCAGTTTCCTCAGTATAATTATAGAGTTGGTAATAATACCCACCACTGGCCTTTCCCCCTTTGACCTTCTGATTTTCTGGTATTTGCTTCCTTGTTCTAGTCTCAGAGCACAGTCCACGTCTGGGGCCTGTCACCTCTTCCAGGATTAGCAGCCGCCCCTCCCTGGTGTCCTTGCCCCTGTTCCGCGGAGCCCTCCCTCCCCTCTGCAGCCAGAGGCATCTTTTCAAAATTCAAGCCATTGGCCATTCTCCTGCTGAGTGGCTCCCGGCTGTTTCCAGGAGGGGTTGGTCCTCCATAACGTGGCCCAAGGGGGTGGTCATGACTCTGTGCCTGGTGACAGCCCTGCCTCAGCCTCAGATCTGGTCCCTTGAAGTCTGAGCCACAGCACTGCTGGGTATCTCGGCGGCCATCCTTCCGGCACGTACCAGACCTTCAGCCCTCTGCCAGGGGACAGTTCCACTGTTTGTGGAGCAGGGCTCTGGCCTGGGAGCTAGGGACAAAGACGGACCTGCCCCAGTCCTGCCCCGTGTGGCTCCACTCTGCAGACCTATCCTTCCCCTGCCTTGCCTGGCTCACCTCCTTTTGCCCCTGGGCACGTAGAGCCCAGCCCTCCTCCAGGAGACCTGCTCTCTATGCCTCCCTGTTGTGGCCCCATCACACTGCAGCCAAGTCTCTGCCTTAGCCCCGTCCCCTCCACACCCGCTTGGAGCCCTCCGGGGCAAGGACCTGGTGCGGGGCGCAGCCGGGAGCGGGGCTGGCTTACCCCAGTTACGAGTTCTTGCTTCCCTCCTCTTCCTGTTGTTTCTGGGACTTCAGGCCTCATCCCCTCCTGGGTTAATCCTCCAAGGTAAGGATTGAAACTCTACCCACCTTGTGCGATTGTGAGATTGTCGTGAATACCAGTCACAGCTGTTATTAGTGCCTTCGTATGTGGCCTCACTCAATGGGTCGTCCTGGGCCCACTTTACAGATGAGAGAATTGAGGCCCAGGGAGGTAGAGTAACCTGTTCAGAGCTGACATTCTGAGCCCTGCAGCCTGGCCTCAGAGCCTGGGCCGAGCCCTTCTGCCCTTCTCTACAGGAAGCTAAGTGATGAGGGTAAAATAGCTCTCCAAAAAGTGCCCGGCCGCGTCACAATGCAGTGTCCACAATCGTGGTGACTTTCATTTCATGTCTGTCCCCCTCGTCGCTCATGTTTGCAGTGATGCTCCAAACACACACCCACCGCGTTCTTTATTTTCACAAACGCCCCTGTGGGCCAGGTGCCGTCTCGGGGCCCTCTGCATTTAACCCTCCGCACACGTGGTGTCGCGCACAGTCCTGTTCCATCTGCAGGGTCCCTGCCCCGGGTGAACCAGGGGTGGCAGGCGTGTGCGACCCTGCGGCACGCCCGGTGTCCCTGCCCGCATCCCCCGGCAGGGGGCGCTGCCTCGCACCCGTCCAGCCCCGCTGTCACAGCCTTGTGCTATTCGGCCGGGCTTAGGAGCCTCGGCCAAGGGACCGATGGGAATGACTCTCAGCTCGGCGTCAAGCCCTGCGAGCCTGGAGGCCGGGGGAAATCACATCCGCATGGGTGACCCACAGACTCCGCCAAAGCCTCCCAGCGTCACTGCTCCTATAGCCTCGTATCACTGCTGGCTGCCCTAATGCTCGGTGCCCGTTAAAAAAAAATCACAGAAGATGCAGTCCTGGCTTCGTTCTGGTGGCGGCGGGGCAGGAGCGGGAGGGACGGACGGTGTTCGGTGTTACTCACGGTCTGCAAAGGGCTGAGGCTGCAACCGCCGGCCTAGTCCCGGGCCCCAGGAGGCGTACAGTAAACCGGCGGGGCGCCACCGCTAAATCTTGTTTGCCAGCTTTCCCGCTGGTTAATGGTTAGAGGGGGGCCAGTGGCCTTCACCATTTGGTGGTCCCCTCCCCCCCGACATTAACCAATGGGAGGCTTTTCCAGGAAATTTGAGCAAACACAGCAACGCTGCAAGTTAACTTTCCTCTGCGGGCAATTCCCTGAATTTTATTTTTAATATCAAAATGTGGCCGCGGTTGCGTCAGTGCCTGTGGTTGCCTGGCGGCAGCTGGCGCGGAAGCCGCAGGTGCCCTTAATTAGCACAATGGCACCCGACACCTGTGGAGAACCAGGTGCCAAGCTTGGGCTGGGGATGAGTCCTGCAAGGGTTCTGGCTTCCAGGGGACCTCCGTCCGGTGGGAGAGAGGCATGGAATGAGAGCAGCCGCGTGCTTCCCGCAGATGATCTCACTTGCTCTGCACAATGACTTTATGAAGTGGGGACAGTTCTTACCACTTTTGTTTAGATGAGGCGACTGAGAGAGCTTCCCTTGGGATTCTGATCCAAGACCACTCAACTCGAAAGTCTAGCACCTTCCCTCTTTCCCACATTTTTATTCTCTTTTGATTGGAAGTGACAGACAACAAACATTTTAAAGCAAAAAAACAAAAAAAAAAAAAACAAAAAAACAAACCACCCCCAAAACCAATATATATTGGGTCTCATGAATGAGCGTTCTGAGGGGGTGGGGAGGGCTTCAGGCTTGGCTGGATCCAGGGCTTCCAGGTTGGGTATCATTTCTTGGTCTCTCTTTTTAAAAAAAATTCTTTCTTGGCTCTTTTTCCAGCTTTCCTGCTTTAGCCTGTACAGTGTGGGGCACCGGTAGCCACTGCGGCTGCAGGTTATTTGGTTATCACTGGGTTCTTTGATATCAGAAGGAGAGAGACACTTTTTTTCTCACTGTTTATATCAGTTCCCCAAAGGACTCCAGAGTTGATTGCTCATCCTTGGCCTTATCACAGCGCACAGAAGGGGGCCTTGCGAAAGCCCAGCAGGTTCCTGTGCCCTCTGCTGGTTGATAACATTATTACTTCCCTTCGGGAATGAGGAGAGCCGTTTCCATGAGTAAAGAGGAAAAGTTGCACCCAGGCCGGGTTCTAGAGTTTTGGGGGTGCTTCAATTTTATTAATACTTTTGGTCTTTTAAACTTTTTTTAATTTATTAAGTCAATTTTGGAATTTATACCTAGGAATTTATTATTTTAAAATGCCTGTCATACAAGTGGTTTTTTTGTTTCTGTATTTTATTTACATATTTCCTTTCTTATTTTTTTTTTCCCCTTGATGAGTCTTCTTAGGGAGCTCTGTCTCGTTAATTAATCTTTCAAAGGACCGGCTTTTAGTTTTGTTAATTCTTCATTTTTTTTTTTGAAATCTATTTTTTATTGATTTCTGCCTTTTGTTTCACTTTTTACCATCTCTTCAAATTCCTTGGTTTTTTCCCCCTGTTGTTCTTTTTCTGATTTCTTGAATGAAATGCCTAGCCAGCTTTCTTACTTTTTAACATTTCCAGTCTCCATATAAATGTATTTAAAGTTAAAAGTTTTCATCTAAATTCTGACTTAGGGATGTCCAACAAAGCTTTGATATTTACTATTATCATTGTCATTTTTTGATGTGTTTCTTAATTCCCTTAATGGTTTCATTTTTAGCCCCGGGGTAACTTAGTAATATGCCATTTAGCGTATTTAGAATCTCAGACCACTCCTTTGTTATTTGCTTTTATTTCACCATGGTCAAAAACTATTATCTGTAGGCATGCCTAATAAATATTGTGGGTTTGGTTGCAGACCACCACATTAAAGTACATATCATGATAAAGCGAGTCAAATGAATTTTTTGGCTTCCCAGTGCGTATAAAAGTTATGTTTATGTTACACTGTATGTCTAAAAAAATGTATATACCTTAATTAAAAAATACTTTATTGAGGGGGCGCCTGGGTGGCTCAGTTGGTTAAGCGTCCAGCTTTGGCTCAGGTTCGTGAGTTTGAGCCCTGCATCGGGCTCTCTGCTCTCAGCACGGAGCCCGTTTTGGATCCTCTGTCCCTCTCTGTCTCTACCCCTTCCCTGCTCATGCTCCCACCCCCCGGATAAATAAACACTAAAAAAATGATGAAAAAAATAAAAGTATCAAAAAATACTTTATTGCTAAAGATGCCAAACGTCACCCAAGCTTTCTGCAGGTCATAATCACAGACCACAGATGACCATAGCAAATATAATAGTAATGAAAAAGTTTGAAATACTGTGAGAATTACCAAAAGGTGACAGCGAGACATGAAATGAGCAGATTCTGTTGGAAAAATGGTGCCAACAGACTTGCTTAATGCACAGTTGCCAGAAACTTTGCATTTGAAGAAACACAATTATCTGTGAAGCACAGTAAAGTGAAGCCCCAGGAAACGAGGTGTGCCTGCACGTGATACTGAACGTGTGGAACTTAGGATTTTTTTTGCAATCGTAGGTGCTCTATTTTTATAAACGCTCCATGTTTTCTTAAAAGATAATGGGTAATAGGGGCGCCTGGGCGGCTCGGTCAGTTAAGCGTCCGACTTTGGCTTAGGTCATGATCTCACAGCTTGTGAGTTCGAGCCCCACGTCGGGCTCTGTGCCGACAGCTCAGAGCCTGGAGCCTGCTTCCGATTCTGTGACTTCCCCTCCTCTGCGCATGCTCTCTCTCTGTCTCTCAAGATAAGGAAGGAAGGAAGGAATTTAATTTCCTTTAATTTAAATTTAATTTAATTTGAAAGTGTCAGCGTCATAAAAGACTGAATGTACTACCTCTCAGAGGAGATCAAAGAAGCATGGCATTGTAATGGTGTGATTTCAGATGAGGAGGTGGTGATTCTGGGAGGGCGTCAGCAAGAAAGCTTCTCCCTGGGCTTGGGGTGACCCCTCAAAGACCGGAAAATCATGCCTTATGGCTTCCTCAATGCATCCTCCTTAACTGCGGAAATGTGTGCTACGAAGGACATCGTGGAGGCAGTTGACAAAACTGGGGCGTGAACGGTACGTTAGAAGACAGTGTTGTACCAGGACCGACTTTCTCGAAGCTGCGTGCTTTACTGAAAAATAACATCCCCAGTTCTCAGAAAATATACATGAAGGTATTTAAGAGGAAAGGGTCATGATGTGTAAAATGGAGTCTCAAAGGTTTCTGGAAATACGTACACATTTATACACACACAGGCTGAAGACTGCAACCGTGGACTGAGCAGAGCGTCGAGCCTGTGGTAAGGTCTCCATCGAGAGAACCAGAGCTAAAGCCGTTATTCTATCTCTTTAGCCACTAAGTACTACTTCGTACTAAGTACTGGCTACTGTTAGTGCCTGACAAGAAGACTTCGTCTTTTTTTTTTTTTTTAAGTTTATTTTTATTTATTTTGAGAAAGAGACAGAGAGCGAGCCGGGGTAGGGGCAGAGAGAGAAGGAGACAGAATCCCAAGCAGGTGCCACGCTCTCGGCACGGGGCCCGATGCGGGGGCTTGAACCCATGAACCGTGAGATCATGACCTGAACTGAAATCAAGAGTCTGACGCTTAACGGACTGAGCCCCCCAGACGCCCCGGAAGACCTTGTCTTTAACCATTAACCTTAGCCCCTTAACGTGGAAAACTAATTTTCTAAAATAAACACTTCCCTTAAGCACTTTTGAGTCAGATGTCGATTTATTACCCACGTGTTCCCTGAACATTTGGTCTGTGCACACCGCACCCTGGCTCGTGGCCTCCTGGGGAGTGAGACCCGTTCCCTGCTTACCAGGAGGCCCAGTTCAGCACTGATGCATCTGGGTCTCATTCGGGAATGATCTACTGGTCTTTTAGGGCTCACCCGAAATCCTGGGAGGAGCTCCTGGCCTGAAGCCCACTAAGAATGACCACTACCTCCCCCTAACGAAATCACTCCAGCCCAGATGTGGGTTCCTCTGCCCCAACTCCGCCAACCACAGAAATGGGGACTGGCAGGGTTGCTCAGAACCTTCTGACTTCTGTAGCTCTGTGGAGAAGACAGCGCCGTCTGGAATCCCATCTCTGGGTAAACAGGGCCCGGGCCTCGCCTGGTGTGGGGACAGGACACGTCAAGCCAGGGACCTGCAGCGATAATCCGAATCGCCAGGCAGGAGTCTTGGCTGGCCTTTGCCGAGCCCTGGCCGGCTGTTTACCCTAGGAATCATGAGCTGTGCTGGCAAAGCAGGATGCCAGCCAGTGTTTATGGCCAGCATGGGGGTGGCAGGGGCTAAATCTTGGACTTTGCGGGCTAACCTGAGATGGCCCTTGCTGGTCCCAGGGCCTGCCTTCTGGCTGTTGTGGGCCAGGGGAGCTGACTCGCCCGCATTGCTGGGGCTACCTATTCCCCCTGTGTGCTCATCCTTTGTGCAGTTCCTGGACTGAGTTCCCGCAGTTGAGCAGGACTCTAACCCTGTCTTGGGCCTCCCGCTCCTGGACAGGCAGGAAATCAGCCCAGGGGGGCCATTAACTCACTGGTAAGGTTCTGCATCGGCTGGCCGCCTTTTATTTTTTTTGTATACTTCCTACCTGCCAATTCCTGCTCTGTTCTGGTTTCACAGCCACTCGGAAAGCACCGAGCATGGGGGCGGGGGCTGGCGCCCAGTGAGGACTGCAGCGGGCATTTATCGAGCCCTCGCCGGGGGCCAGCTCTGGTGTTTTATGTATTTTGATCTATCTGATCCTCACAAGAATCCACAGGGTAGGTATTCTTATCGTGCAGGATTAGCGGAGCAGGTCAAGAGTGGGGACCTGGGTTCGAATCCGGCCCCTAGCCCTGCGATGTTGGGCACCTTCCGTAAGCTCTCTGCACCTCAGCCGAGGAACGGAGACCCTGGTATCCGGAGTCTGTTAGGTGGTTGTAAAGAATGCCTCAGGTTATGTGTGGAGAGAGCACAGAGCCGTGCCCGATGTATTCCCAGGCATACGAAAGCTGCTGATGATGGAGATTCCCATTTGGCAGATGGGGTGACCGGCGGAGGGAGGTTGGAGGGCTGAAGTCACACAGGCGCGTAGACGAGTCAGAATTGGAACCCAGGTGCCTTAGCCAGAGTCCTCACCGCAGAGGTCAGGGGCCTCCGGCTTCGTGCGTTCCTTCCCTGCCCGCTCCCAAGGCAGACCAGGGGCTGTGGGCCCTCCAGTCTCTAGCATAGGAATTCCGCAGGGCAGATTCCTGGGCCCAGGAGGTTGGTGGGGTGTGGGAGGTGATGTGAATGCCCCCCTGGTGGTCCTCGTGTGGCCTGGTTCGCAGTCCCAGGAGCAGAGGATGGGGCAGGCCAATTCTGCAGGTCCCTTGCAGGGGCCTGGGGCACAGTCCCCGCCTGCCTCTCGCTCTCTCACCGACGTGTTCTGGGACCTTGGACAAGTTGCCTGACTTCTCTGAGGCTCGGTTTCCTAACCTCCCACCTTCCCTGAGGTCAGCGGAGGCAGGAGATTAGAATCGAGGCAGTAAGAGAGGGGGGCGCCCGGGTGGCTCCGTTGGTTAAGCGTCCAACGTCAGCTCTGGTCATGACCCTGTGGCTCCGTGAGTTCCAGCAGGTTTCAGGCTCCGTGCTGACGGCTTGGAGCCCGGGGCTTGCTTTGGATTCCGTGTCCCGCGCTCTCTCTGCCCCTCCCCTGCTTGAGCTCTGTCTCTCTGTCTCCCTCTCTGTCTCTCAAACACAAAACATTAAAAAAAAAAGATAGTAAGAAGACTGCCAGACCTTGGGAATTTGTCAGACTTGTCTCCGGTGTCACTACAGCAATTACTCATTGTGTGACTTTGGCCAATCCCTTGCTCTCTGCAGACCTCAACTTTTGTATCCATTCAGCGTGGTGCAGAATCGTGCCTGCCTGGGAGGGTTCTGGTGTTGATGAATGGCAGTAATGTGATGCGTAACACACAGTGGTTGTAAGGGGCCCTCGGACTACTGCTCTGGCCACGTTTGGGTGTCACTGTCACGCTGGCCTCATGTAGCAATTTGGGAAGGGTACTCTGTTATTCTAAAATCTGGGAAACTGTGCAGACTTGGCATTATTTTTTCCTTAAATGTTTGGCAGAACTTGCCAGAGAAATCATCTGGGCTTAGAGTTTTCTTTGCGAGAAATTGTTTCACATACGGATTTAACTCTTTCCTAGAGAACTATTCAGATTTTCTATTTCTTCAAGTAGGAGTCAATAAATTGTCCATTTAATCTAACTTTCAAAACTTATGTATATACAGTTTTTAAAGTTTATTTATTTATTTTGAGAGAGAGAGAGTGGAGGAGGGGCAGAGAGGGAGAGAGGGAGAGAGAGAGAGAGAGAGAGAGAGAGAAAGAATCCCAAGCAGACTCCATGCTGTCAGCACAAAACCCCAAGCAGGGCTCAATCCCGTGAACCGTGAGATCATGATCTGAGCCAAAACCAAGAGTCAGACGCTTAACCAACGGAGCCACCCAGGAGCCCCTGTATATAAGTTTTTATAACATACCCATACTATTTTTAAGCATGTTCCAGATGCATAGGAAGGGCTCACTTTTCCTCCCTGACCTTGGTCATTTGTGCTTCTTTTGTGTTTTTCTTGATCAGTCTCACCAAGGGGTCGTTAATGTTTTTGTGTTAAGAAGCGACTTTAGAGTTTCTTAATCTTATTTTACCTTGCTTTCTATTTCATTAACTTCTGTTGTGTTTATTATTATTTCCTTTCTTCTGTATCATTTTATTTGATCTGTGGTTTCTTTTCTAATGTCTTCAGATGATGACCTTGTTGTTTTTTTTGTTTTGTTTTGTTTTTTACTGTATATGCGAACATATGCATTTGAAGCAGCAAAGTTTCCTCCTCAGCAGATAAGATGTATCTGGAAAGGTTTTTTTTTCGAACAGCTTTATTGAGATATAATTTGTATACCATAAAACTCACCCACCGACAGTGTAGGATTCAATGATTTTTAGCAAATTTAGAGTTGTACCAATGCCATCGGTTTTGGAACAATTCCATTGCTAGAAAAAAAATCCAATAAAGCCTTTCGCTATCAATGCCTACTCCTTTTTTTTTAAACATTAGACTGACATATAGGTATGTGTATATATAAATATATGTATATTTTTTTATGAGAGATTGAGAGAGAGAGAGAGAGAGAGAGAAAATGTGAGTGAGGGAGGGGCAGAGAGACAGGGAGACACAGAATCTGAAGCAGGTGCCAGTACAGAGCTCAATGCAGGGTTTGAACCCACGAACCGTGAAATCATGACCTGAGCCGAAGTCAGATGCTCAACCAACTGAGCCCCCCGGGTGCCCCACTGTCAGGTCCTACTCTTAAATCCAGCTGTAGGCAACCATTGATCTGCTTTATGGCTCCACATTTTTGCCTTTTCCAGAGTAATTTGTATAAGTGGAATCACATAATATTTAGTTTTTTTGCTCTGGTTTCTTTCACCTAACATATTGTTTTTGAGACTTAGCCACATTGTAGTATGTTGTCAGATTATTCTTTTTTGTTGCTGAATAATATACCACTATGTTGATAGACCCCAGTGGTGTGTCAGCTGGAGGAGAAAATGATTGTATTGATCTCTATTTCTACCTCTATCTGTGTTCATTCATGTCCATATCTATCATCATATGTGTATGTCTATATACCTATACCTAATCCATCCATCCATCCACCCATTCATCCATCCACCCACCCATCTGTCCATCCATCCATCCACCCAACCATCCATCCGTCCAACAATCCATCCACCCACCCATCTGTCCATCCATTCATCCATCCATCCATCCGTCCGTCCAACCATCCATCCAACCATCCATCCATCCATCCATCCATCCATCCGTCCACCCATCCATCCACCCATTCATCCATCCACCCACCCATCTGTCCATCCATCCATCTGTCCATCCAACCATGCATCCGTCCAACCATCCATCTGTCCACCCATCCGTCCATCCATTCATCCATCCATCCATCCATCCATCCGTCCAACCATCCATCCAACCATCCATCCATCCACCCATCCGTCCATCCATCCATTTAACCATCCATCCAACCATCTGTCCATCCATCCATCTGTCCATCCAACCATGCATCCGTCCAACCATCCATCTGTCCACCCATCCGTCCATCCATCCATCCATCCATCCAACCATCCAATCATCCAACCATCCATCCATTTGTCCATCCATCCATCCATCCATCCATCCAACCATCCGTCCAACCATCCATCCATCCACCCATCTGTCCATCCATCCATCCATTCATCCATCCAACCATCTGTCCATCCACCCATCCGTCCATCCATTTGTCCATCCATCCAACCATCCAATCATCCATCCATCCATCCATCCATTCATCCATCCATACATCTGTCTGTCCAACCATCCGTCCATCCATTCATCCATCTTATAGAAGAAATAGGAGCATGTTTACATCCTGATAGAAAAAGTTTAGTAGATAGGGAGGGTTTGTGATTGAGGAGGTAAGGGGCAGGGTTGTTGGTGTGGTGTCCTTGAGTGGGTGAGATAAAATACTATCAATGACATCGGGGGGGGGGGGTGGCCCTAGCTAGGAGTGTGACCAGATGTTCCATTGTGACAGGAGGGAAGGTGGAGATATGAGCAGAACTGCAGGTGGGTGGGCAGATGATTATCGCCTATGTTTTGCCAGTGAACAGGAAGTAACGTCATCAGCCGAGAGTGACGGCAGGAGGTCTCAGAGGTTAGATAAGAGGTGAAGGTATGAAAGCCAAGTTATGGAGTATGTACTTAAGGCAGTGAGAGCATAAAAGTGCTCGCGTAGAGGGAGACTGCTCCCAGGATCAAGTCCTCTTTTATGGTTTAGTGATCATGAATTAACAATGAGCCCCATCAGTGCGTTATGTATTTTTTTCTAGCTGTATTCAGCAGGTGGAGTGCAGGCTTGGAACGGGGGTGGGGCGGGGGGGATCAGAGGGTTTTGCCAAGCAGGCATGATAAGGGCAGACAAGACAGAGGAGCTGAGGGTACAGCTGGTCGTGGAATTTATTTATTTATTTATTTTATTTATTTATTTTTTTAATTTTTTTTAACGTTTATTTATTTTTGAGACAGAGAGAGACAGCATGAACAGGGGAGGGGCAGAGAGAGAGGGAGACACAGAATCGGAAACAGGCTCCAGGCTCTGAGCTGTCAGCACAGAGCCCGACGCGGGGCTCGAACTCACGGACCGTGAGATCATGACCTGAGCCGAAGTTGGACGCTTAACCGACCGAGCCACCCAGGCACCCCAGCTGGTCGTGGAATTTAAGCAGGGCAAGGAGGAAGCGAGGGCCCGGGGAAGAGAGGGAGGTGGAAACTGGCAGGATCAGGGGATTGCACATCCCAGTGGGTGCAACGATGGTTGGGGTTGGATGCCTAAAGGAAGGAGCTGGAAAGAAAGGAGGGGGTGGTCAGAGAGGACACTTGACCTTGCGGCAGGGTCGCTGGGCCGTGACGGGGTCTGTGCAATGACTAGGGAGCGAAGTCCCCAGGGATTCCCACCAGCGTGGAGCGGTTCTTTGACTCATTTGCTGTCAGGCGACACCTTCAGCACCTGTCGCAGTGACTCACATTCCATCAGTACTGGGCTCCTTGACCTTTCGGCTTAAACTTCCACCTGACACGCCTCCCAGTTAGGACAGGTACCCACTTGGTAGCAAAAGAGAGTATATTACACCGCTTACAGTTTGTCCCCAGACCAGGAGTGGTGCAGTGGGCCGTGGGCCGTGGGCACCTCCATGACGAGCCCTTTGAGGTTGGGACCCGCCTCCTCTGTCTCTTGCAGCCTCAGGACCGTGCCTCGCACACATCAGGTACCCGACGGAGGCTAGCTCAGAGGATTTGCATCGGACTGACTGTCTGATGGAAACTTCTATGAAGAGCTCAGTGCCTGCTCTGTGAGCCGCTTTCAGAGAAGGAGTCCCTCACGCAGAGTTTCGCGGACAGGGTTTGAAAGGCAGCGCTGTGCTGGGTCGGGCTTTGCAGGAGCAAGGCTGGGGCAGGCCAGTGCTCCCAAACACAAAGTCATATTAAGTAGCTTTTCTGAGCAAAGAGAACTCGAGAAGTTCCCTGCACGTTTTCCTTCTCAGCCACTTGTGGAGAGACCGGAAACCCAGCTGGCCCCTCGTTCGCCTCCGGGCCTGTCGGACGCCCGCGGATAGTGACGATAAGGCAGTCCTGCCCTCTGTGTCACACAAATGCACCTAGACCGCTCTCGGTGGGTTCCCCAAGTCATGCAGGGGGGGGCGCTGGCCCAGTGGCACCAAAGCGATTTCACACAAGGCTGTCACTTGCTGCTTTAGAGTTGATTGCTCAAAGGAACACAGGTCTGCCACGGTCCAGGAGCAAGGGCGTGAGAGAACTAAAAGCAGAGGGAAAAGTCCAGAAACCAGCAGGGGATGTGAAGCTGCCAGGAGGTCACGAGAGTGACACGGGTCTGCAGATCCTCCCGGGAATGTTGGTGTCGGGGCAGTGGGCTTGGCTTGTGAACGTTCCACTGTTCTGGACGTTGGTGTGCTCATCTGGGCCACGGGGATAATGACTCAGAGGGGTTTTGTGCAAAGACCAGAAGACAGACCCACGAGCTGTGGGCTCAGCGTGCTCCCGCTTCATTTTCCTTTTTCTTCAGGAGCCCAGGACGGTGGAGGTGGAGGCCAGCGCGTCCTCTGGCCACCTGACTATGCTTTTGCTATGCGATTCGTCACTCTCCCCATGGAGAGAAGGCTGTGACCGCCTTCCTTAAACATTAACAGCAGGAAAGGTCTGTTGAAATGAAAGGGGGTGACAGATGGGACCTGGGGAGGGACCGGAGGCTTGAGGCATCCTCCCTTCTTCTCTCTCATCCATGGTCAGCTCTGCTCGGTGCACTGCCTGCGGGGACCGACGTTCCGGGTGCTGATCTCAGCAGGCGCTGCCCCTCCTGGGGGGGTGGCCACCCTGCCCCTGGGTCTGGGCGCAGACCCTCTGATTGCCTTCCTGGGGCCTGTAATCCACCCCCCCCCACCCCCGGCTCTGTGATGCGTGAGCCGGCCTCCCCTGGGGGGGACAGTTTCCTCAGAGATCCCACGGTGGTGTTAGGACTTCAGGATTCAGTCTAGCGGGAGGCTCGCCTCTGATTCTTACGGAACCACGAGGGGATGGCCCCGCCCTTCCGGAGGGGTCAGTATTGCAGAAACGCACCTGGCCTCACGCTGTCCCCAGAGCAGGGGCGCTTGCCTTAGCGGGGAGCCTGGGAAAGGGGGCATCACCCCTCACCCCCAAGTGAGGCTCAGCCCTCTCCTTGGGAGCAGCTGTCCCCAGGATGCCACTGGGGTGTCGCAATTCACCATTTCCACGTGTGACGTCTCTCCCCACCCCCAGATGAGGAACCCTTGGTGGCCGGGCCCTGTGTACCCCAGGGCAAGGCATGGGCATGGGCATCGCCAGGGCCCCTCGGTGCATGCTGAATGAATGAGGAAGGGAGCCACGTTATAAATGGCCCAGACACCCGGGATGTTTACTTACCCTGGAGATCTTCATGGGGATGGTTTGCAGAGAAATGCCCATGATTCCTGCACGGTCATTGAATACATCCAACAGGCCCGCTAAGGGCAGGAGCCGCTCACGTTGACTGTTCCCAGATAGAGAGAATTTTGGAAAGCACAGCCTCCTCCTGTTACTTAGGGGGGATGAAGGGGGAAGACAGAGCTGAGGTCATGTCACCTAGTAAGTGGCCCTGGCCAGCGATCTCACCGCACGTAAGTTAATAGAATGAAATCTGTGTCAGCCGTGTTTACTGGGCGCCTTCAATGAACAGACCTGTGCCAGGTACTTTTTAAGGTAATTTCATTTTGTCCTCAAGGTGGCTCTGGGAGCTGGGTGCCACGAATACCCACCTCCCATCGGTGAGAAAATGGGGAGTCCAAAAGGTTGAGTGATTTCCCCGAAGTCACACAGTTTCTGAAGGGCAAGGATCGAACCCAAGTCTGATGCCGTTGCTGCTTGGACTGGCCTGCCACCGGGCCCTGCGGAATAAGAGGCTGTCCGTCTGTGTAGCCTTGCCCTGTGGCTTTGGCTGAGTGTGGCCCCGGGGCAGGGCTGGGAGCCCGTTGTGCCCTACTTCTCCCGGTTCACCTTACGGTGTCCGCCCCGGAAAAGCACACCGGGGTTCACAGCCGCAGGGAGACCGTCTGCCCTGGGCTTGCTTCCCTGTCTCCACCGCGAGCTGAGCCGACAGTCTCCTAACAGCTGCAGGCGCCTTGCAGGCGGGTCAAGCAACCCACGGGGAGGAGAGCTGAGTCCCTCCGTCTTCTCTGGGGGCACGGCGCTGGGGGCCGAGAAAGTTCCGCCTGGGCGAAAACCTCAACCGTTAGCTCAGTGCGGTTTGCTCCCTGTCTAGTCAGCCAGGTCTGGGGAGGGGATGAGAACACGGGGCGGGCAGGGTGCAGGAGCCCACAGTCCACACCCGGGGTCATCCTGCAGAACAGAGGAGAGTTTGTCTCGCAGGGGACATCTGGCAAAGTTTGGAGACATTCTTGGTGGTCACAAGTGGTGTGTGTGTGTGTGTGTGTGTGTGTGTGTGCTGGGTGTGCCTCTGGCATCCAGTAGGTAGAGCATCTGGGCATGGGGCCAAACATCGCATAATACGCAGGATGGCCCCCCGCGGGTGAGGAGCGGTGTGGCCCCTGATGTGCTGAGACAGAATGACGGCTGTAGAGACCGTATGAGGGAGATAGCCCTGGCTGATGTGTAATGACTGGGGATCTCCAAGGTCTGCCTGGAAGCAGTGAGACCTCCCTGGAGCCCAAGTCCGGGCTTCCCAGAGTCCCATCTGGATGTGAATTCCCTGGGATCTTGTTAAAATAAAGGTTCTAGGGGCGCCTGGGTGGCTCAGTCGGTTGGGCGTCCGACTTCGGCTCAGATCACGATCTCGTGGTCTGTGAGTTCGAGCCCCGCGTCGGGCTCTGGGCTGACAGCTCGGAGCCTGGAGCCTGTTTCGGATTCTGTGTCTCCCTCTCTCTCTGCCCCTCCCCCGCTCATGCTCTGTCTCTCTCTGTCTCAAAAATAAATAAATCTTAAAAAAAAAAATTTAAAATAAAATAAAGGTTCTAAGTCAGTAGGTGTGCGAGGGGGCCCGAGATCCTACATTCCCGACGAGCTCCCGGATGAATCCAGTGATGCTGGTCCCTACGCTACACTTTGAGTAGCCGAGGCCTCACGTACCTCGGGGAGCCCGTGAGCTAATCAAGAGCATGGCCAAGAGGAGGGAAGTGCAGGGGGCTGGAATACCACGACCTGGTGTGAAGGGGTCTGGTCCTGGCTCCCACTGGGTCACTCACGGGGCGTGGCGAATGGATCGGTTACAAGCTGGACGACAGCTAGCCAACCACGGCTTCCGCAGCACTGTAGTTTGTTCATAGGTCTTCTGTGAAAACGCGTGGTGTGTTCAAATCCCGTTCGGGACAGGCGGGGGGAAAGCTGAGTGAGACATCGCTCAGTCCTTTACAGCGTCTCAGGGCTGGGAAATCGTAGCACGCACCGTCAGTCTCTCCGAGGAAGACTGGATGTTTTGTTGCGACACGAGGGCACCCCATCTCCCATCTCTTTTGCAGGAGTGTTTGGCTGAGTCCTGCCTAATAATCGGGGTGTGAACTGTCCCCCGCTCTCTCACATCGCGGGCCCTAAGACCGGAGGGGTCACAGCCCTGCCACCCCCAGTTGCAGAGGCTGAGAGGGGGGCTGCTGAGAAGGGCTCGCTGCCTGCGGGAGCAGAAATCCTTGGGCTTTTACCTTAGCGGGAGGGGCTGAGTCCACGTGTCAAAGGGCTCTTCCACGAGAGCCTCTTGGGCCTCCCCGGCCTGGCGCGGGTCGGGCAGAACGAAGACCGCGGTGGTGTTGCAGCTGGAGGGCAGCCGCAGGACGTAGCTGTGCAGGTGGCTGGTGGTGTCAGAGCTGGAACCAGCCCAGCCGCTGCATCACGGGCACCAGGACGGTGACCCCCCTCGCTCACCGAGAAGGGTCTGAGCTCAGTGAGCTATGGGCCACAGAGGACTTTCCATTTTCCTGACAAGAGGAAGGACAGTGCCAGCATTCGTGGCAGGGGGCACTGGATGCCAGACGTTTCACTCGTTTGGAAGATAGTTCAGGAGGGGCTACTGCATCGTTCTCGGTGCGGGCAGTCGGGTTGCGCACCGGAGACCGTTGTTGGAGGGGAGCTTACACGGGGCGGGGGGTGGGGGAAGCCAGGAATAAAAAAAAAAATTCAGGAAAAATAAGTCAGATGATGGTGGTGCTGAGGAGAGAAATAAAGGGAGAGGGAGATAAGAAATGTCAGGGGAGGGGAGTTATCGGTTCACATAAGGTCTCCCTGAGAAGGAGACGTGGAGGAAAAAACCTGACAGGGGGAGGGTGTGATGACACGACAGGGAGAATAGCCCCGAGAGAGGGCATGGCACGTGCAAAGGCCCAGGGGCAGGAATGGGTCTGGTGTGTTTAAGGGGCATGGGGAAGCCTATGGAGCCGGAGCAAAAGGAGTCAGGGAGAGGGTGGTGGGAGGGGAGGCCAGGGACGGAAGGGGGACCATCAGTTTCTTCATGTATAAACTGGAGGTATAACAGCTACCCCACTGGAGATGTGCGAGCACTCAGTGAGATGCTCTAAGTGAAGCCTGAGCCCAATGCCTAGAAAATAGTAGCTGCCCGGTAATTGTTGGCTATTAATTCTACTATTAAGTGCTCACTGTGACTCTACCAAATACGACGCTGTACTCTCCCCCGTGCCAGGCGGAGAAGCCCGAATGCAGTCTATAAGGAAACCGTAGGCTACAGGGCCCAAGGAGCTTTGTCAGGGCTGGGCTGAGCCCACCCCCTCCTCCTTTGGAGTTGACTTTCTGTCTTCTCTTCTGGCAGCCGAGGCTCCTGGCCAGAAGCTGAGGGGTCCAGCTCCGAGGGGCCACACGGCCAACCCCGCAGGGCAGGAAGCGCTGAGAACCAGGAAGCCGAATTTCTGAGCGCTGTCATCTGGACGGTGTCTGGATTCCAGTGAGGCAGGTGTTATACGGTGCAAAAACCTCTCCCACATGCAGAAGCCCCCGGTCTTGCGGGGACAGAGAGGAGTAATCAGAAAACGACAACGTCGCGCGTTAAGTCTTGAGATTAAAGAGAGGAAGTGGTACCACCCCAGACCACAGAGGAGAGATGGGTTTGTCCCCTCCAGTGGCTCTAACCCTCCTGTTGACCGAAGACCCCCAACTCTCTATGCACAGTCCACCCATGCCTCTTATGAGCTCCAGACCCACATCCCCCGCCGGCCATCTGGTCACCTCCATCCACATGTTCTAGAGGCACCTCACACCCAGCAGGTGGAAAACAAAAAATATTTCTCCCACCGCCACCTACTTTGGGGCACGGTGGTTAGGGTTGCCACAAAATATAGGATGCTCACTTACATCTGAATTTCAGAGAAATAAGAAACACTTTTTAATAGAGGTATAACTATGTTTTGTTTCTAAATTTGGAAACCCTAGCGGTTGTTAAAGAAAGCTTCTTGGGGGGCGGTGGCTTTGAAGCCGAGCCCTGAAGGGGGGGGGGTTACCCGATGGTGGGGGACATGGAGGGGAGGTGGGGAGTAAAGGGGTGAGGGACCTCTGTAGAGACCCACAGGCAAGAGGGGTCACGCAGTTCAGGAAAGGGGTGTTGTTTCATGTGACTAGTCTAGGGGACTCTTGGATGGGGGAAGGGTGGCGAGGGTGACAACAGATGTGGTTGAAGATGTCAGCTGAGAGCAGGTCACTGAAGTGGTCCAACCCAAAGACGAGCATGACCCTAAGTGCCACAGTTGGGTTGGCGTGACTTACAGGTTTTCAGCAGTGGAATTACAAGGTCAAATTTGACTGATAGCATGGTTACCCCAACCGCAGGGTGGAAAATGGATTAAGGGAGGCAAACTGCAGACAGGAAAGCCAGTTAAGAAGCAACCGTAATACTTTTGGTAAGAGATAATGTAGCCTGAATGAAGCCAGTGGTAGTGGAGAGGGACAATGGGACAGACTGGAGAACGATTAGGGAGCAAACATCCACAGGTCGTGGTTCCGGTTTATAAGTGTGGTGTGGGAGGGAAAGGAGACAGGTGATCGGCCCAGCTAGTGGTTAGACCTGGTTTGGGCAGGCGCATTCGGACTTAGAGGGAAGGAAATGGAAGAGAGGATTTTGAGGGGGGAGAAACAGTGGGAAGAAATTCTTCTTGCTTGGACCATGCTGAACTAAGGACACTTCTTGGACATTTGGGTGGAGGTGACCAGGCAGTCGGTGGGGGGTATGGGTCTGGAGCTCATGAGAGGTTGGCGCTGGGCATAGAGGAGTTGAGGGTCCAGAGTGCAGGAGGGGTAGGGGCCACTGGAGGGCCAAGCTTGCCCAAAGAAGATGACTGAAGGAGAACTCTGTGAAATACCGTCATTTAACGGGGCTCTTCGTGAGAGGGAGATACGCAAAAATGGCGGAGGTAGGGGAAACAGGAAAGGCATGCTGAGCCCACGAGAGGAAAGTGTCAGGGAGGGGAATCCACAAAACAGAGTTAAATGTAGCCAAGCTGGGTGGACGCAGAAGGACAGGGCTCCCGGCTTAACAAGGAGGTTTGTTCTTTGAGGGTGGATGGGAGACAGCTTGCAAAACCATTTGAGATGCGCCCTGGGTCCAGAAGCAGGGCTCGTGTTTGGTAGCATGGAAGGCAGCCTGGGACAGCCGCGTGGGGAGGGCTGGCTTCAAGGAGGTGCAACCCAGCTGTCATCAGGGCCCCAAATGTAGCTTAATGCTCTGCGGTCGCCACCTTGAAAAGTGAGTTTTGAGCAAGGGCCCCGACATATCCATTCACTGTGAAACGCACAAATTATGTAGCGGGTCTGTGTGGGGGCACCCCTACCTGAAACTTTGGTTGCGATGGGGCTATAGCCTGAGAGGGAACTAGAATGTTCAGGAGAAGGTATCGGAAGACGGGCTGCAGGTACGGGAGAGACAGGAGTTAAGGGGTAGCATTCTCGGAGAGGTAGGGGAGAGTGGGGCAAGAGACAAGCTGCAAAGGGGTCCGAATAACCCCTAGAGAATGTCTTCCCTTTAAAGAAAAGATAATTGGCCAGAATCAAGACAATGTCCGGGGTCCACTCCTGGGCCAGCTTCCCGATCTTGCCGCTGGCAAAATGGTGCATCTACTCCCTGGCTACTTGGTTGTTCCCGAAGGGGATGAGGAAGACCTCCGTGTGGGACATATTCTGGGCGATGTCGACAAACCTGTGTGACAGGTACTGCCTCTGGTCCACAGACAGCATGCTGCCCATGTGTGGCTGGCACGCCTCCAGGGACCGCAGCGGGGCAAGGAGTTGCCGACTGAAGTGCTCGTGACCATGCTGTCTGGGACCTGGACGAGGGGCAGGCCCAGACCCTCCGGGACCCGGGTGCGTGCTGCTGGCCTGGCCTGGAGAGCCAGCAAGGCGAGGGGGGGTGGAGAAGCTCAGCAGGGAGGAGATCATGTTCTTGCCTGGGTTTACGGCCGCCGTCCGCCTGTACGGGCTGAAGACCGAGTGGGAGTTGTTCGGGAAGGTTGAGGGGGCCGACGGGGTCACTGGGGTTGGATGATTTCGTCGGTCTGGAACCCCTTGGCCACAGGCATGGGGACCCAGCCTGGCCACCAGTAGCCAGAAGAACAGAGTCGGGGGCACCATCCTGGACAAACAGAGACACAGAGCACCGTCACCCAGTCCAGTAGGGCTTGGGACCCCAGAATGCTTCCCGTTGCTCTCTCCTCCATGGAGCGCCCTGGGGTCAGCTTTAACAGGAAGTTCAAGGGGAACAGTGAGCACTTGGGTGAGACACAGGCTTTGGGATCGGGTAGACCTGGGTTTGAATCCTGACTTTGGAACTGTGGTTGGCTTGATGCGAAACACAGTAGGTGTTCGGTAAAACCATAGGCGTTCGACAAAAAGTCTTGGCTGTACCCTGCAGGCTTCTTTAGATTTTAGTTATAATAATAAATTCTATTTAAAATGTAATAGTCACACTATCAAGATTCAGCTCCTGCCTGCTCACTCAATCCTGCTCCCCAAAGGTAATCAGTTTTAAGAATTTGTCGTACGTTGGCCTAGAATTTTTTGTTTGTTTGTTTAGGTCCGTGTATGAATTGAATATGTGATATTGACACACAGAACGTAGCTGTATGTATGAATAATCGTATGGGCACACTTCAAAATGAAGTGAATTACATCTTGCATAGTGTTCCATCACTTGCTTTTTAATTTGATATACGCTGGATGTATTTTGCTAATCTGTCAGTAGGTGCCCATCATTCCATTATTTTGATGGTTCTATATATTGCATAGAAAGGATACACTTGCTATGTTATTAAATCATCTTTACTGATGGGTGTTGATTTTTTTCAAGCTTTTAAAAATTTACCTTTGAAAGAGAGAAAGAGTGCGTGAGCTGGGGAGGGGCAGAGAGAGAGAGAGAGAAAGAGAGAGAATCCCAAGCAGGCTCCATACTGCCAGGGCAGAGCCCAAGGAAGGGCTCAAACTCAGGAACCCTGAGATCATGACCTGAGCTGAAATCTAGAGCCGGATGCTTAACTGACTTAGCCACCCAGGTGCCCCTGTTGATTTTTTTTCCTGCTGTTTCAAAAATGCTGCGTGAACAATGTGAACGATTTTGTAGGGTTCACGTATGACTTTGGCATGCATTTAAATTTCCTAGGTAATGCCAATTTGCCATCCACAAAGTCTGAACCAGTTCTGTTCCTACAAACTCTAGGTGAAGCTGTCTACTACGCCATGTTCTTTCTGATTGGATAGTGGCATCATTTTATTGTTGACTATGTAATAGATGGAAATAGATGTTTGTTGTACCTTTTTAATGTTGTTCAGTTGTCTTTTTCCCCCCTGATTGGGTTGCAGGAAATTCTTAAGTACGTAACAAATACTGAGCCTTTGCGGGTCATAGATGCTGCGAGTGTTTTCTTTGGCTAGTCTCTCTTTGCCTTTCATCGTGAAGAAGTTTTAGTGTTTTAGGCACTCTGATCTGCCAACAGTCACGCTAATGAAAGACTCTCCTGTCCCAAGATTATAAAAAACCACACACACCCATTTCTTCTTCAAGGACTTTTTTTTTTTTTTCTATTTTATAATTCTGTGCTTGTCTCTTTAATCTATTTGGAATTAAATTTGCATTTGGTGTGACGTGAGGATCCAAGTATCCCATTCCTCAAATGGGCAATGGATTGAGCTGATAGCATTTATGGACTAAACCAAAGTTTCCTCGTGGCCATCATCGCTCTGTAGAAAAGTCCACTTATCACAGATTTTTCTGGACATTTTATATTGTTCCTTGTATCCACTTGCCTATTTTCTCTGCTGGTACCATCCTGTTTTGATTATTGTAATTTTTAAAATACATCAGATATTTTGCAAGGCAAATCACTTTTGTCTCCTTTTTCAAAAATTACCAGTTATTTATGCGGGTTCATTCCACCGGATGAACTTCAGAAACGATTTGCAAATTGGAAAAATTCCAGATGGGATTTCAATAAGAACTATTTACTTGAGAGAAAACATCTCTCTTTCTAAAAGTGAGTCTTTTAAACCAGGATGCAATATAGCTCTCTGACAATTTAGGCCTTTAAAAGGAGGGTTTTTTTTTTTTTTTCCTATACAGGTCATTCCCCTTTCCTGTTACACTTATATTTCCATATTGCAGTATATTTATGCCCATTTTTTGTTACCGTTACAGATTAGCTCTTAGGCATCAGCTTCCCACCTCCCGCCGTGCTGATAGATCTGGAGTTGGGGACCGGATCCAGGACTGCCAGACTCTTCCTTCAGAATTTGTACTTGGGACTGAGCCGGCCTGCCCCTGTCCTGTGGCTGACTTTCCTGTCCTGTGAGCATGGGAACGGTGGTGTTTGTCATTGTGGAATGGGAGAAGCTGATGGCCAGGTCTAGAGAGAAAGGGAAGGCAGGGGGAGGGTTAGTAGGCTCCCCGAGAGAGGGAGACAGAGAACTCCTGGGTTCCCCAGGCATTCCAGGTCCTACACCAGGAATCAGGGTGCTCTGCCACTGTGTCCGACTGGGCAGGGGTGAACACCAGCCCATCCCCCCATCGCCCTCTGCCGTGGTCACATCTCCCCATCTTTGGAGCCACCCCCCTCCACGCACAATGCTTTATGATTTGGTAAAATACGCACCCTCGTTCTAGAGAGTTGCTAAGGAAAACTTGGGGTTGGCGGTTGGGGTGAGGGGGTCGCTGATTCTCCCCATATCCCTTAAAAATGTCCAGAATCTGAATTCTAGATCAGTGGGAAACTCCATTAAACCAACGTGGAGTATTCTACTGTAGGGAGTGATTGTATGCTCAGGGCTCAACTCTTCGTTGAGTCGAAGTTACACGAAATAGTGTGCGTGCTCATGGCACACATTAAGTGCTCGGCACAAGCTGGCTGTTCCTCTTTCCGTTAGCGGCTATCTTTTTTTGCACATTATTCTTTGATGTACTGTCTGTCCTTTTCTGCCGCGTCCCGGGAGGCTGACCCCTCTGCCCCGTACTGCCAGGCGCGCCTGTCCGCTGACTTCTTCTTGGGTGTCAGAGTGGGTGGGTGTGGGTGGGTGTGCTGGGCAGGAGGAGAGAGGGTTTGGAGGATTTGTCCCCATTCCTCCCTACTTCAGCTCCAAGCCTCTGGAGCAGCTGTATCCTTCTACCATTTTGGATGCTTCCAGACAGTGCCTCCTTCATGGCCCCTGCTCTCACCATTTCTTCCCTTTACAGCGTCAGCTCTGGGCAGGCAAGAGCCCCCTCGCTTTGCTAACTTCTGGGGTCCTCACCAGAGACCCTCCTGTTTTCCCCTCCAACTTTTCCATGTAGTCTCTTCATAAAAGTCTCATCCTTTGAACCAAATACTCTGAGCAATACTCTACTTAATTCTCACAACCAACCCTTGCAACATTTGGAGTCCAGGGGAGGTGAAGTGGCTTATTCAATAAGTGGCTTATTCAGCCAGTGACTGAACCAGCATTCGGGTTCAGGTCTGCTGCCCCCAAAGGCTTGATTTTTATCCTTCACTGCCTCCCTATTTCTGAGCGAGGTGACCCTACAAGAAGACCCACCTGCAGGTAAGCCCCAGATCCTATGGTTGCTGCTGTGTTCTCTTCCCATACCCTACCCCATATCCCAGCCCATAGCCATGCAGAGAGGACTATTCCTCAGGTACTAACTGGGAGCCATGGGGGCCAGGAATGAGGCTCAGGGAAGGTAAGTTTTACTTACAGGCCAGGTACTAGGAGTCTGATGCATCCACAGCACCCTCAAGGCTGGCCTCTGTGGGCAGCTGTCCTTGGTTGAGAAGAGAGGGTAGTCAATATTAGTAGCCAATTCTGGCGGTCAGGGAGGCAGAAATGCACAGGAAGGTCAGGGTGTACCCTCGTTAGGCCAATGTTCCAGCCCTTAGCCCACGGCACCTACATCTTTGGGGTACGTGACGTGCAGTGCTCACTAGAGGGACAGGAGATGCCGAACTGACTTGGCCATGGAAGGTGGCTTTGCTACATCGTCAGAGAGGCTAAGGAGGAAGGACAGATGCCACATTCTGTTGGCAAAGTGTTTTTCCATCTTCCCATCCATTTACATTCATTTATGATGCCCCCATCCATGCATCCATCCATGCACCCATCCATGCACCCATCCATGCACCCATCCATGCACCCATCCATGCACCCATCCATGCACCCATCCATGCACCCATCCATGCACTCATCCATGCATCCATCCATGCATCCATCCATGCACCCATCCATGCACCCATCCATGCATCCATCCATGCACCCATCCATGCACCCATCCATGCATCCATCCATGCATCCATCCATGCACCCATCCATGCACCCATCCATGCACCCACCCATGCATCCATCCATGCACCCATCCATGCATCCACCCATGCACCCATCCATGCACCCATCCAGGCACCCATCCATGCACCCATCCATGCATCCATCCATGCACCCATCCATGCACCCATCCATGCATCCATCCATGCACCCATCCATGCATCCATCCATGCATCCATCCATGCACCCATCCATGCACCCATCCATGCATCCATCCATGCATCCATCCATCTGCTTCTGAAGCCCTATGCCTAACCCCGGGTGGGCATTGAGGGGGGATTCAGAGTGATCTTATTTCTGCCGTCAAGAGGATTGTCTCACTTGAGACCATGGATATCTGTTGCCTCCATACTCAGATACCTCAGGGATGGGTATTGGGGTGTATGCAACCCTGGGCTGGGGAAACCCTGAGGTGACTGACAGAACACCGGGTTGACAAAAGTCACGTTAAACTGACGGAATGTAACTCGAGTTGACTAAGATTCAGCTTCCTCCACCAGACAGAGTCTTGAGTACTCAGCGGACGCTCCTGGAAGAAGGTGTACCTAAGCTGGACCCCGAAGGATGGACAGAATCTGGGCAATCACACCGGAGGAGGAAGAGATGGGGACTAAGCAAACTGTGAGCCGTGCCCCAGATGGGCTCAGATTCCACCATCGTCACACTGTATTCCTCCAATTTGTTCACGTGCCTTTTCTCCCTTTTGCACTTCTCCAGAGTGTGAGCAGTACTTTATTTCCCAAGCAGAAGCCCAAGGACCAGCAGATCAATATAGGTATAGGTACTAATAATGATAGCAACCCATGCAGGGATGGCTGAAGGTTGAGTAACCTCTTCAAAATCAGCTGCTCGTTGAGACCGAGGCAGGCTTGGCATGCAAAAGTGTGTGACACCCTGATCTGCCTTCTACTGTAATAGATAGCTTCCTGAGCACAGGCACATTCTGAGGTGGCTGCAGTGGTAAGAAGAGAATTGGAAAGGTGGTGTGAAGGCTTAATTAGAGATGGAAAAGAAAGCTATTCATATGGTATTGGTTTGGAGCTGGTATCTCATATCCATCAACACACACACACACACAGAGCTAATCTTGGTTTAATAATTTCTTCTGAAGTATCTTCTAGAGTATCTAGAGTATCTTTGGACGTATTTTCTTGCAATGAAGTGGCCAGTGGTTTTTACCTGACACATCAATGGGAAGCCATTGGTAAGGGCTGCCAAAAACTGAGTTGAGAAGGCATTAGAGGCTCCATCTTTCTTGTGAGAGTGCCTTAATCCATTCACCAGGTCTGTCTTGGGCATGGGCAGAGGAAGTCAGTTACTTAAAATAATGGAGTTACCAAAATCTAGGACCCTGGATCTCGGGTCCCCCAAATCTAGGGGAGCGTTGGACATTTGGTCCGGGAGAAGGGGAGCTGAAGGAGAAGGACAACTCAAAACGTAAGAGCCCGGACAGTGAAGTGTCCCAAATAATTTCCACATGGAAGTCTTGAAAGATGCAAAACAAAGTCATCTCTCGCTTAGAAGGGAATCAAGCTCAGAAAACAGAGGAACCGGAGAAGGCATTTTAGAGATCATCTGGGACAGGAAGATAAATGGTGTCCATCCATGCTGCCATCTTGGATCTCTTATAGTGATTCCCAGAATCTTATCTTGAGAAGGATTCTGGAGGCTCTGTCTGAATGAAGATGAAAACAGGGCCGCGGTTGATTGGTGAAGTCTGTGTGGATGTGAGGGCTGAAGGACTTGCCCATGACTATGTGTTTGTCATTTTTAGTCTAGGCCAACGCCCTCATTTTATAGGCAAGGAAGTAGAGGTTGGGGGAGGTAACGGGAACTTACCACGGGTTACACAGTCGGGAGCAAAGTGAGAATTAGAATCCCTTCTCTTGCCTCATGAGCAAGCATTCTTTCTACGCCAGTGGACATTCTGTCAGGACTGACAATAAACCATAGTCAGTTCTCACAGTGTCTAATATGGAAAAACAGCTGATATCAGCCGAGTATTGATTTTGACATCCACAGTCTTGCCGACCTTCGCCTGCAGCCATTTGTTTATTGTACAAACAAGCCTTTGAGCCTGTTTGTTAGCCCTCATGGGGCTTATCTCAATCTTATCTCTGAAGTTTTGCCCCCATTTCTTAAGCACTTACTGTGTGCTTAAAGCTTTCCATGTAATCCCTTATTTAATCTTTGCTGCAACCTGTGTCTTTGTGAATGAGAAAATTGAACTTGAGTGGCTTATCCAAGATGATGTAAGTTTGTGAGTGGTTAGTGCCAGGAACAGACCCAGGCTCCAACAACTCTTTTGCCTGGTTGCCATGGCTGGTTGCTTGGGTTCCTGTGGTTTGTTTGTTTCGTTGGTTTTTAAACAGCCCTGTCTTGCGTCTTAATTTGTGGAATAGTGTTGGATGTCAAAAGTCAATAGTGGCAAAACTCTTTGCTTATAGCCCCATTATTGGGCATTACTGTTCTTTGGATGCCAGTGGGCAGTGACTTCCCTTCCTCATCACCTCCTTTGAAGGCAAACATTAGCTCATGGTCAGTTCCCAGCAACCCAAACCCCACATTTGTATCTACTCGAGGAGTTCAAGATGGAGATCGGTCTCTGCTAGCCTTCAGGGTGCCTCCCTCAGTGCAGACTAGAAAAGGCACCTGCATTAGTCGGCTAGGGCTGTCAAAACTAAGTACCACAGATTGGCTTCCTTAAGTGGCTGAAATGTATTGTCTTCCATTTCTGGAGGCCAGAGGTCTGAAGTCACACTGTTGGCAATGTTGGTTCCTTCTGAGGGCTATGAGGGAAGGCTCTGTTCCAGGCTATTCTCCTTGGCTTGTAGACTGACCGTCTTCTCGCTCACTTCTTGCTGTAGCTTCGTATTGTTTCCCCCTATGCTCATGTCTCCGGGACCAAATTTCCCTTTTTTATAAAGATACCCGCCATATTGGATTAGGGTCCACTCTAATACCCTCCGTTTTTTTTTTTTTTTAACATTTATTTATTTTTGAGACAGAGAGAGACAGAGCATGAACAGGGGAGGGGCAGAGAGAGAGGGAGACACAGAATCTGAAATGGGCTCCAGGCTCTGAGCGGTCAGCACAGAGCCCGACGCGGGGCTCGAACCCACGGACCGTGAGATCATGACCTGAGCCGAAGTCGGACGCTTAACCGACTGAGCCACCCAGGCGCCCCTCTAATGCCCTCCTTTTAAGTTGATGACCTCTATGAAGACTCTGTCTCCAAATGAAGTCACATTCTGGGGGTACTGAGAGTTAGACCTTCAACACAGGCATTTTTGACAGGGGACACAATTCAACCCATAACAGCGTCTCTCTGGCCCCTGCATAACGTGACAAGGAATGACATTCCACTTTTCCCCGCCTCAACATGTTATTCGGTCAGTTTCAAAATGCAGAGTCAAGTAGAAAGACTTTCGCAGTGGACACGTTAAATCTACCACCGAGATTCAATCGTTAACATTTTACTACACTCATTTTATCACGTACCCGCTGAAGTAATAACATCTTTATGTAAATTAAAAAGAACACCTGCTATACCAGATGGAAGCCACCTCATGCCAGGGCGCACCACTTGGCGAGTGTAGCGTGGCCTGGATTTCACGCCCCACGCTCCCTCTGTCAGGCACCCTTGGGCAGTGCACAACCTGTACCCCTGTCCTTTTTGACCCCGAAGACAATCCTCCAAAGAAGCAGCAGGGCGATAGAACGTCTACAGAGCCCTTGCTCCTTTTTCAAGGAAGTTTGTAATGAAGTTATTCACCGAATTTACACAGAACTTACACACAGCACAATGTATAGTCCTGGGCTGGCATGTGGTTGGCATTTAGCACAGACAGTTGGACCAATGGACGATTTACTTAGTATAAGACGGTTGAGCGAGAGAACGGTTCGTTGACTGAATCTACTTCTGTATGAATTCAGTTTATATGAACAATAACTAGGAGTCGAAAAAGTGTCCAGACACCAAAGTCAGGGGGTGCCCACCAGGAAGAAATGTGTTCCTAGAAGTGGCTTTCGTGGCACAATTATTGAAATGCCTCAAGATGACAATTATCCTGAAGCCCTTTGGTTGACCACGCGTGTTGCTTCTACTGGGTTTCTGTTCACATTTAGTCCTTTACCAGGTACCGCTTGGTCCCGTGGGGGGAATGTTCGCCAACACGCAACTATAGGGGATTAGAGCTGCATGTTTGTGGGGGACTCAGCAGGATCACCATCTAAGGCCAGGAGAGAATTGTTGAAGGTCTAGCCAACAAGAAGAGCAAAACAACATTTGTCAGGGCAGTGACTTTGGAGATAGCTGGCATCCCCCCAGGCTGGAGACTGAGTTAATATTAACGGGCCCAAGGTGATGTGGGCTTGTGCAATCCTGAGCCTGGCCACCTCCTCCCCGGCTGACAATCCTGTTTGTCCACTCTGCCTCTTGCCCCTCAGCCGCCCTTCGGTTAATGCCCAGAGAGGAGGTTGTAGGCTGGGTCTCTGGGCAGCAGCTGATGATGCTGTCACTCTGAACCAAGAATGTCCAGCACGACTCTGCCCCATCAGTATGCCTTCAGTGGGGGCCAGGGAGTGTCCGGGGGCAGGAGCACTGGTATTCAAATCACTGTCTTTCAGCAGAAGGGCGTGTTAGCCCAGACGTGTCTGTGACAGGGGAGTACGCTCTCAGACCTCCTTACACCTCATCTTGCCTCGCCAACCAATCCTCCTCGCTTAACAGCCTCCTCACCCACGGCAACATTCAGCAAAGTGCATTCCACGGAAGCCTAGAGATGATTTGTAAAAAGAAAAACAGGGGCTTCAGGGTCAAATAAAACTTGAGAAACGCCACATCTTCTCTTTCCCACTTGGATGGTAATACTTGGGAGAGGCTAAGAAATCACACTCGGTCTAGAGTTTTCCAAAGCCATTTCACCAAGGTCCCTTTTCCTCCCATAACACAAACTAACATGGGAAATGTCTCGGCATCTCTGGCCTCTTCTGCTTCTCTGTCTTTCATACTCTCCCCTTCTCTAGGCACCCTGCCTTCTTGCTTCCCTTGACCATGCCAGACACTCCTGCCCCAGGGCCTTTGCATCACCACATTCCCTATGCCTTGGCTACTCTTCTTCCAGATAGCTTACTTTCTCATCTGCCTTGGGTTTCTCAGTAAGGCCTTCCCTCACCACTCTGTCTGAGCATGTCTCTCATACCCCAACACTTCCCATCTCCTGTCCCTGCATTATTTTTTGCTGTAAGACTCATCACTTACCCCTATTCTACGCACGGTATTGACTTACCAGGACTGTTGCTTATCCCCCATGGAGCTCCTGTGTGCAGGGATCTTGTCTGTTTTGTTCACAGCTGTGCATAGTAGATGCTTACTAAATAAGTGAATGCGTGTGTCCACACGAGAAATCACACACTTTGTACATTGTTCTGTCTTTTGCTTTTTACCATATTAAAAAAAAAAATTTTTTTAACGTTTATTTATTTTTGAGACAGAGAGAGACAGAGCGTGAACGGGGGAGGGGCAGAGAGAGAGGGAGACACAGAATCTGAAACAGGCTCCAGGCTCTGAGCTGTCAGCACAGAGCCCGACGCGGGGCTCGAACTCACGGACCGCGAGATCGTGACCTGAGCCGGAGTTGGCCGCTTAACAGACTGAGCCACCCAGGCGCCCCTACCATATTTTGTTTAGAGATCTTGCCCTATCAGCCTATATAGAGTTAGCCTATGTATGACATTCAAAAGCCTGCATGACATTCTATTAGAGAGGTGTCCCTAATTTTATGTAATCGATTCCCTGTTGAAGGACATTTAGGGTTTTTTGTTTTGTTTTTTGTTTTGTTTTGTTTTTTGTTTTTTTTTTTTTTTTGCTCTTCAATGCTGCAGTTAGAAAGAACTTTTTTCCTTACGTTTGTTATTTGTAAATATTTCCATGGGGTAAATTCCTAGTGGTGAAATTCCTGAATCAAAAACTAGGGTATTTTTTTTCTACTTTTAACTTTAACAGATGTCACAAAACTATCTTTCCGCAAGATTGCACCTACTTCCATCCTCCCCCCGCCTCTATTATTGAGAAGATCTGTTTCTTCACGTGTAAACAGCAGTGAGTATCGTCAACCTGGCACATTTATGCCGATCTGACGGGTGGCATATGGGACTCTGGTTTGTGTTTTTAAAATTAGAAATGGGGTTGAGAAATCTCTTATATTCCCATTGGACGTTTGTATTTATTTACTTAATTTTTTAAAATCTATTTTGAGACAGAGAGCGAGCAGGGAAGGGGCAGAGGGAGGGAGAGAGAGAATCCCGAGCAGGATCCGCACCCTCGGCACAGACCCCGACGCGGGGCTCGAACTCACGAACCGGGAGATCACGACCTGAGCTGAAACCAAGAGTCAGGCGCTTACCCAGCGCCCCTGTATTTATTTTTCTGTATTCTGCCTGTTTAAGTCCTTTGCCCATTACTCTCCTCGGTTACTTACTGTCTCCTTATAGATTTGAGAGAGTTCTTTAAAATTAAAATGATTCTCTGTCATATCAGCTACAAGATTTCCCAGCTTGTCCTTAGGCTTTGTTTATGGCATTTATGGCATGGCGTTTGCATACGTATTTTTTTTTTTTTAAACAACTTGATGTAAAATTATCATGAAAGCCATTGGATTAGGAGTAATAGCTTAAAATGTCAGGAATTTCACTGGCTTCTTTGCAGACCATTGGTCATACAGTTATCGTTATTAGTACATTTAAAGCTAATTTGTATTATGTTGTCTTTCATTGTGGTAAAACATACAACATTCACGATCTTACCACGTGTAAGTATACATCTGGGTAGTACCAAGACATTCCCACAGTTGGGCAACCATTACCACCTGCCAGCCCAGAGCCCTTTCCGTCTTGCAAAACTGAAACCTTGTCCCTGGCAAACGCTGCCTTCTCGTCTCCTCTGCCCCTCACCCCCGGCACCCTGCTTTCTGTCTCTGTGACTTCCATACTCTAAGTACCTCGCAGAATTGCAGTCTCACGGTATTTGCTCTTGCGCGACTGGCTAATTTCACTGCCTCAACTTCGTGAAGTAGAAGAGGCCAAAGCAGGCATCCTGGGCTTGTTCCTGATCTTGGAAGAAAACTTTCAGTCTTTCCCCATTGAGGATGATGTTAGCTGTGGGCTTTCCATACGTGGCCTTGATGCTGTTGAGGGAGCTTCTTCCTATTCCTCTTTTCTTGGAGTGTTTTTTATCATGAAAGGGTGTGAAAAATGTTGTCAAATGTTTCCTCTGCATCAACTGAGACAGTCACGTGTTTTGGTTTTTTTCTCTTCATTCCGTGGATGCGATGTATTGTACTGATTGATTTCCATATGTGACCCATGTTTGCATTCCAGGACTAACTCCCGCTTGGTCGGGGCGTATGATCCTCCTACTGTACTGCTGAATTCCCCTTGCTAGTGTTCGGTTGGGTGTGTCATCCATATTCATCAGAGATGTTGGTCTGTGCTTTTCTTTTCTTGTAGCGTCTTTGTTCTGGCTTTGGTATTGGAGTAATGCTGGCCTCGTAAAACGAGTTAGGAAGTGGTCCCTCCTCTTCGATTTTTTTTGGAAGAGTTTGAGGAAGGCATCTGTGAATTCTTTTTTTTTTTTTCTAATATGGTGATAATTCTATCCATTCTTTAGCAGGATGTTCTTTAACCTCCATGCATTTGGAGGCTTCCCAAATTCTTCGTTGCGGTTGATTTCAAGTTTCGTAGCGCTGTGATCTGAAAATATGCATGGTATGATCTCAATCCTTTTATATTTATTGAGGGTTGTTTTGTGACCAGTATGTGATCTATTTTGGATAATGTTCTGTGTGCTCTTAAGAAGAGTGTGTATTCTGCTGCTTTGGGATGCAAAGTTCTGAGTGTATCTGTCAAGTCCATCTGGCCCATAGTATCATTCAGAGCCATCGTTTCTTTATTGATTTTCTGCCTAAATGATCTGTCCCTTAACAATTCTATCCATTACTCAATGTTCATCATGATAAATGTAGTCACCGTGTGTCATTATACAACATTATTGATGAAGTCTTTGTGGTGATGGGGCATTCGTGGGGTCTGGTTCTGATGGCCAAGAAATAATTCTTTCTTTTTTTTTTAATTTAATTTATTTACATCCAAGTTAGTTAGCATCTAGTGCAACAATGATTTCAGGACTAGATTCCTTAGTGCCTCTTACCCATTTAGCCCATCCCCCCTCCCACAACCCCTCCAGCAACCCTCAGTTTGTTCTCCATATTTAAGAGTCTCTTTTGTTTTGTCCCCCTCCTTGTTTCTTTATTATTGTTGCTTCCCTTCCCTTATGTTCATGTGTTTTGTATCTTAAAGTCTTCATATGAGTGAAGTCATATGATTTTTGTCTTTCTCTGACTGACTAATTTCACTTAGCATAATAGCCTCCAGTTCCATCCACGTAGTTGCAAATGGCAAGATTTCCTTCTTTTTGATTGCCGAGTAATACTCCATTGTATATATATACCACATTTTCTTTATCCACTCATCCATTGAGGGACATCGGGCTCTTTCCATACTTTGGCTATTGTCGATAGTGCTGCTATAAACATGGGGTGCATGTGTCCCTTCGAAACAGCACACCTGTATCCCTTGGATAAATGCCTAGTATGCAATTGCTGGGTCGTAGGGTAGTTCTATTTTTAATTTTTTGAAGAACCTCCATACTGTTTTCCAGAGCGGCTGCACCAGCTTGCATTCCCACCAACAATGCAAAAGAGATCCTCTCTCTGTGCATCCTCACCAACATCTGTTGTTGCCTGAGTTGTTATCGTTAGCCATTCTGACAGGCGTAAGGTGGTATCTCATTGTGGTTTTGATATTTCCCTGATGATGAGTGATGTTGAGCATTGCTTCATGTGTCGGTTGGCCATCTGGATGTCTTCCTTGGAGAAGTGTCTATTCATGTCTTTTGCCCATTTCTTCACTGAATTATTTGTTTTTTGGGTGTTGAGTTTGAGAAGTTCTTTGTAGATTTTGGATACTAACCATTTATCTGATATGTCGTTTGCAAATTTCTTCTCCCATTCTGTCGGTTGCCTTTTAGTTTTGCTGATTATTTCCTTCGCTGTGCAGAAGCTTTTCATTTTGATGAGGTCCCAGTAGTTCATTTTGGCTTTTGTTTCCCTTGCCTCCGGAGACGTGTTGAGTGAGAAGTTGCTGTGGGCAAGATCGAGAGGTTTTCACCTGCTTTCTCCTCGAGGATTTTGATGGCTTCCTGTCTTACATTGAGGTCTTTCATCCATCTTGAGTTTATTTTTGTGTCTGGGGTAAGAAAGTGGTCCAGGCTCATTCTTCTGCATGTCGCTGTCCAGTTTTCCCAGCACCGCTTGCTGAAGAGACTGCCTTTTTCTATTGGATATTCCTTCCTGCTTTGTCAAAGATGAGTTGGCCATACGTTTGTGGGTTAAGAAAGAATTCCTGAAGACATCTTTGGTGGAAAAAGGTGATTTTATTAAAGCACAGAAACAGGACCTGTGGGCAGAAGAGCTGCTGGGGACCCTGAGGAGAGGCTGGTCTTATACTTGGGAGTTGGGGGAGGTAAGTTAAAGGGAAGTTTTCAAGGAGATTTTCAAATGCTAAAGAAGACTCACAAGATCCTGGAGGCCTAGCTATTGTCAAGCTAAGGTTGTTTTCCCCTGTAGCAAAGCATTAGCGTTAAGACAGTAGGGGGTTCCTGGAGAAATGTTACACTCTGTATTTGCCTCAAGTATTTGTCAATGGGCTACGGGTTAGGAGGAAATGTAATTTTACCTGCCATTTCTTTCTTGCCTTTGTTCCCCACACCGCTATGGAGGGGTGATGTTGGGGCTCCAGGAAGCTGAGTCTATAGGTTTCTGGAGATTAGGCTATCGATAAGACTGCCTTTTTCTTGTAATTTACTAAGATATTTGTAAATGGAAGGTGACTCAGGTCCAGCAGGACTTGTGATCTCTATCAGTTACTCATTTGTTTTTCCCCTTTCCTTTGTTCTTGGGCAGCCAGGAGTGCCCGAGGGGTGTTTGTGGCCCGTCTGCTTGCCTTATGCTCCCTCATCAATTATTACAATATTATTGACAATATTCCCTATGTTGTACTTTTCATCTCCTTGACTTATCTATTTTATAACTGGAACTTTGTGCCTTTAAATCTCCTTGATCTTTTTCATCATCCCCTTCTCCCCTTCCCCTCCGGCAACAACCAGTTTGTTTTCTGTGTTTAAGGCTCTGTTTGCTTTTGTTTGCTTGTGTGTTTTGTGTTTAGGTTCCACATATAAGTGAAATTATATCTCTTAGTCTTTCTCTGGAAGACTTATTTCACTGAGCACAATACGCTCCAGGTTCGTCTATGTTGTTGCAAATGGTACAATCCCATTCTTTTTATGGCTGAGTAATATTCCATTATATATATATATATACACACACACACACATATACACACACACACACATTATATATATATATATATATATATATATACATTATATAACATAATATATATATATACATATATATACATTATATAACATAATATATATACATACATATATATTATATATACATACACATATATACACATATACATGTATATATATACATATACATAAACACCACATCTTCTTTATCTATTCAGCTATTGATGGACACATTTGGGTTGCTTCCATATTTCGGCGATTGTAAATAATGCTGCACTAAACGTAGGAGTGTATATATCTTCTCCAATCAGGGTTTTCATTTTCTTTGGGTAAATATCCAATAGTAGATTTACTGGATCATATGATATTTCTATTTTTAATTTTCTGAGGAATCTCCATACTGTCTTGCCACAGTTGGCTGCACCAATTTACATTCTCACCAACGGTGCACGAGGGTTCCTTTTTCTCTGCATCCTCACCAACCTTTGTTATTACTTGTCTTTCTGACATTAGCCACTCTGACAGGTGTGAGGTGGTATTTCATCGTGGTTTTGATGTGCATTTTCCTGATGAGTGATGTTGAGCATGGTTTCATGTGTCTGTTGGCCATCCGGATGTCTTTTTCGGAAACATGTCTGCTCAGGTCCACTGCCCATTTTAAAATTTAATACGTTGTTTTTTGTTTTTGTTTTTTTTTTTGGTGTTGAGTTGTGTAAGTTCTTTATACATTGTGGATATGAACCCCTTATTGGATACATCATTTGCAAATATCTTCTCCCACTAAGTAGGCTGCCTTTTTGTCTTGTCAATGGTTTCCTTTGCTGTGCAAAAGCTTTTTGTTTTGGTGTGGTCCCAATAGTTTATTTTTGCTTTTGTTTTTCTTGCCTGAGGAGAACTATGCTGCTAAAGATGATGTCGAAGAAACTAGTGCGTATGTTTTCTTTTAGGAGTTTTATGGTTTTGGGTCTCGCATTAGGTCTTTAATCCATTTTATTTTTGTGTATGGTGTAAGAAAGTGGTCCACTTTGTGTGAATTCATCTTTCAATGTCTGATAGAATTCACCAGTGAAGCCATGTGGTCCTGGGGGCTTTTTTGTTGGGAGTTAACTATCGATTCAATCACTTTACTAGTTATACATCAGATGTAGCTAGTACCATGTGTCAATCTTCTATTTCTTCATGATTCATTCTTGGTAGGTTGTGTGTTTCTAGGAATTGATCTACTGTATCGAGATTATGCAATTTGTGGGCATTCAAGTTTTTCATAGTATTTCCTTATTATGATCCTTTTTATTTGTGTAAAAGAATGTCCCCTCTTTCATTTCTGATTTTAATTATTTGATCCTTCTCTTTTTCTCTTAGCTAGTCTAGCTAAAGATTTGTCAATGTTGTTAATCTTTTCAAAGAACCAACTCTTGGTTTTGTTGATTTTCACTCTCGTTTTATTTTTTGAAATTCTCTATTTTGTTTATCTCTCTTCCGATCTTTATCATTTTATTCCTGTGCTGGCTTTGGGTTAGTTTGTTCCTTTTTTTCCTTTTCTAGTTCCTTAAAATACGAAGTTGGTTGCTGATCTGAGATTTTTCTTCTTTGTAACGTAAATGCTTACAGCTACAAACTTCCCTCTTAGGACTGCTTTCTCTGCGTCTCGTAAGTCTTGGCCTGATGTGTTTTTATTTTCACTTGTGTTAAGATATTTTCTAATTTCTCTTGTGACATCTCCTTTAACCCATTGGTTGTGTAAGAATTGTTAATTTCCATACATTTTTGGATTTTCCAGTTTTTCTTCTGCTACTGATTTCTAGTTTTCTTCTGTTGTGGTTAGTAAAGGTACTTTGTATGATTCCAGTCTTTAAAAATTTGTTACAGCTTGTTTTGTGGCCTAACACATGGTCTGTTCTGGAGAATGCTCCCCGTGCCCTGGAGAAAAAAAATGTATTCTGCTGCTGTTGGTGGAGTGTTCTGTGTATGTGTGTTAGCCCAGCTGGTCTATAGTGTGGTTCAAGTCCTTCTTTTCCTTATTGATCTTCTGTGTGGTTTCCTGTCAGTTATTCAAAGTGGAGCATTGATTCTCCAGTTACTGTGTTGCTACTTCTCCCTTCAACTCGGTTAATGTTTGCTTCACGTATTTAGGGGCACTGAGGTTGGCTGCATAAATATGAGATGCATTAACCAATGCTTTCTTCAAGGACATTGCTTCTTTTAAAAAATTTTTTAAATGTTTATTTATTTTTGAGGCAGAGAGAGAGACAGAGCACAACCGGGGGAGGGGCAGAGAGAGAGGGAGACACAGAATCCGAAGCAGGCTCCGGGCTCTGAGCTGTCAGCACAGAGCCCGATGTGGGGGTTTGAACCCACAAACTGTGAGACCATGACCTGAGTGACAGTCAGACGTTTAACTGACTGAGCCACCCAGGTGCCCCCAGGACAATTGATGATTTTTATGTTTAATTGTGTGATCTGACCAGAAGTCCAAACACCAGTGTTTAAGGTGGGTGTGAGCCTTTAACACTCTGACTAATTTTGATCCCCACATGAGCGCAGACCCCTTAGCTTCCTCCCTGTTGAGTGATCTGCCTGGCTTGGCCTTGCCTCTTTCTCTCTTTGTCACTCTTCTACTGAAACCTAGGCTATTAATTAGGTGTCCTGTCCCACTCCTAGAGAAGCCCATCTCCTGTCATTTGTGGCTTTCCATCTCTGTTATTAAATTGTGGGTTTCAAGGGCTCCTGGGTGGCTGAGTCGGTTAAGCGTCGGACTCTTGATTTCGGCTCAGGTCATGATCCCACGATCATGAGATCGAGCCCCATGTTGGGCTCCATGCTGAGTCTGGAGTCTACTTCGGATTCTCTCTCTCTCTCTCTCTGTCTCTCTCTCTCTCTCTCCCCCTCTGCCCCTCTTCCCTGTTCATGCTCTCTCTCTCTCAAATAAAAATAAAATAAGACAAAATAATAAATTGTGGGTTTCAGCCAACATTTCATCTTGCCTAGCACAGGGCCTGGACAGTGTGCGTGCCCAGTGCGTATGAATTAAGTGGATACGTGAACACTTGCAGGGACCTGGATTCTACACATGGAAAGGGAGACCCCGAGACAAGAAGATTAGGAATGGGCTCATCACACTCACTCTTGGGCCAGGCCCACCATTCTTTAATGTCGTCTAGGGAGGGGGCCCGGCCTGAAAGAGCGGGGTTGAACTCAGGCAGTTATTTTCGCACGGGGTTCACCATCGTTCCCACAAAGAGGGGAATGTTGGTACTCTCATCCTTGATGACGACTAAGAAGGACCTGTTGAACTTGACGGACAGATGCTTAGACCAGGTGCTCCCTTCCGAAGGCGTGGCTCCAGAATAGTCTGTCACATTCTCATCGATGCTCAGCACAGCTTTAGGCCTTATGGCATGGAGGGGAGAGACACAGGGGGCTATTTGAGGCAGAGACGGGCTACACCTTCCCCCACCTGGAGTTGGGAACAGGGCCCTATGGGATGGGATGAGAGCTGTCTTGGGGGTTCCAGGGAGGGATGTTTCCGAAGGCCCATCAAAGACCCGGGTCTTTCTAGCATTTCTTTGAAATAAAAATGAAAACAATGGCAAATAAGCAGTATTGCTGGCTGGGTGTCTACTATTTGGGCGTTTTTACTAAAGGACCACAGGACTCACAACGGATTTATCATGGTGTAGTGGAAAAGATACGAATTTCCATCACAAGGATCTGGGTTCCATCCCATTTTCCCCACTAGCTAACTGTGTCACCTCAAAGAGATGACTGGTATCCTTGAAACCTTGGTTTTCTAAAAGGGAAAATCAGAGCTATCCAATATGATGTCCCGGGGCCACAAATGTGCTTCACGCTGGGAGTTTCATTCAGTGTAGGTGCTCATTAGAAGTGTGTGTGTGTGTGTTTCCATGTGTGAATGGTGTGCATGTGTGGGTGTGGATGGAGACTAGTAAGTGAAAGTTCTTTATCTGGTAATTCTGGGCTCCATCAGCTGGCCATGTTACTTACCCAACCATCTTGAGAACACAACTCCTTAATCCTTTTCTCCCCAGGGGCTGGCCCCTTCTCTGTGCCTAATATACTCAGGCCTCAGCCTCTCCCATCACCTGGGCAGTCCATGACTGTCCATGACTGATGATTTGACTGTCCCGCCTGTCATCCCCTGACCTTAGTTGATGGTGGAAAGTATGTCACCTGTTGTGTTTGGGAAATTGAATAACACATGCTTAGCTGCACCTGCCCTATCCCATCCCTGACCGTCAAGGAAAGTTTACTAACTAAATATTTAAGAACATTTTTGCATGTTTCCTTTTGAACCAACGCAAGCTGGGGGTAAAACCTACCATGAAAGAAAATGTAATTCACCAGAACAAGAGCCGTGTCTTTGTCAAGATCTTTGATGAAATCCACAGTTTTCCTTTGGGTTTCCTTTTCTATATACTGGTTGATCCATTTCTTGGCCTCTTTGTTGTCTCTGAAGTGGACGGAGAAGGCTTCTGAGGGGTCCAGCTTCTTGACATTCTCCGAAAACGTATGTACTTGCTTCCAATTCTTGTCGATGAATAGTATACTTCTGGCGGTCAGCTGGCATTGGCTGTCGAGACGCTGTAAGCCTTTTAGATATTGGCCTCAGGTGTCTCCTTGAAGTTAAAATCTAGGCCCTGCAGGATCTGGGTGCGAGTGTCACCGTTGGTCCCCAGGGAGAGAATCGAAAAGGCTATTGCGACGCTCATGGGGGAGCAGATGATGTTGTTGTTGGAGTGATGAGCCAGTTCATGGTGCGAGCCGAAGGCACACTTGGCCAGTTTGGGGGCTATGCTGGGGGAGGGTGCCTGCAGATGGGGCTTGGAAGCGTGTGCAGGGAGCCGGGAACCTGACAGCACAGACCTGCCGATAGGAGGAGGCCCCACGTGAAGGAGGATGGCATTGTCCTGCGAGACAGAGAAGGGGTACCACACCCACGTCAGGCCACACGGTGAGTCCCTCGGCCACTGAGTGACACCACGGGAAGCATCCAGAGCTTACCGAACCCCTACCGTGTGCCGGCCCAGTGCCGAGGACTTCCCTTCGCCCTCATCGTGGAGGACAGAACAGCAGCAGAGGCTCTACAGGGCTCCCCACCTGCCAGGCCCCCTTGTAAGCCCCTTGCCATCTCATCTCCTGGCCCTCTTGTAATGGCCTGTGACCCAGGGCATATGATAATCGTCCATTTACAGATGAGGAGACCAAAGGCCCAGAGAGGTTTAAGTCACCTGCCCGAGGCCACAGGGCAGGAAAGTAGCAGGTCCGGAATCACAGACCCGGGCAGGCTGGGTCTTGGCAGTGGCACTAACACCCGCAGTGGCCTGTGTGCAAGTGCCACGGCCCCTATTTTACATCAGAGGAAACTGAGGCACAGGAAACATAATGTACAGGTGTGCAACTACCCAGGGAGCAGGTCAGATCAAGTGCAGGGATGCCTAGATCTGGAATAGTCCCCCACTGGTCCCCATTGACATGAGGCTGCTGCCCAGAGAGGGTAAGATCTTGCCCAATGACACACAGCCAGAACCACCCCCGCCTCCGACCGTGGTCCAGACTCTCCCTGACTCCATACTTCAACGTCCCTTTTCTCGTAGCTGCTACAGCCGTCATGGAACAGGTCCTCTGAGCCTGGAGTTGGTTATTAGCCGACCCTCCAGCATTCCGGGCCTGGCGGATACGGCTCGCAAAAGCACTGAGGGCCCTCACCCCTCAAGGCACTCACAGACGTTGACTTATTTCAGCGGCTTGAGGCTGGGAGAGCAGTTCAGGAACATGTTCAAGGCCACACAGCTGGTCAGGCAGAGCTGGCACCAGACAGGTCTCCATGCCCCTGGGCTGGTGCTCCGCACACGGGGGTGCTCACCTGGTAACTTTCTCCCTGAAGCGGGAACTTGGCTGCATCTGAGGGCTGAGCCCACAGGGCGTCAGGGGTCTCAAGCTCGGTACCATGGACCTTCTGGGCTGGAAAACTCTATGCTGTGGGGGGGCTGTCCCGTGCATTGTAGGACGTTTAGACGCATCCTAGACAAAATTTGCTGCCCATAGCAACCTCCCAACTCCCAGGGGTGACGATCAAAAATTCTCCAGACGTTGCTCGGCGCCCCCTGGGGTCAAAGTGCCCTTGTGCAAGGGGGAGGAGGGCTTCAGAGCACGTGGCCCACTTAGGAGGCCTCCTTTTCCCTAGTTGGACAGACTTCTCATTTCAGAGCAGGTTCGGGTCAAGGGAGTCCCAACTTGCTCACTGGGGCCAAAGTATTCACTGGATCCACTTGGTTTGGGGTGTTCATGCTTCTTGGGTAGGGGCCCTGTCTGAGGGTACCAGGATTCTGCTCTGACATGTCATGTCGGGCCTTCAGGAGACCACAGCAGATCTCCTCACCTGTCACTTTGGGAACCCAGATGCTCCTGGGGTCCTTCTGCCATTGGGAGCTTAATGACAAGCTCCTCTGAGTGTGGGGGCTGTGCCCGACATACAGTCACATACGGCGGCAGCCCCTAGAAGCTTTTCTCTCTCTCTTTCTTTCCTTCCTTCAGTCCTCCTTATTTCCCTCCCCCTTCCTCCCTTCCTCCTTTCTTTCTTTCCTTCTTTCTTTCTTTCCTTCTTTCTTTCTTCCTCTCTCTCTCTCTCTCTTTCTTTCTTTCTTTCTTTCAAGTTTATTTATATTGAGAGATAGAACATAAACAGGTGAGGGACAGGGAGAGAGAGAGAGAGAGAGAGAGAGACTCTCAAGTAGGCTCTGCATTGTGAGTGCAGAGCCCTACACGGGGCTCCATCCCACAAACCGTGAGACCACGACTTGAACCGAAATCAAGAGTTGTGCACCTAACCGACAAAGTCACCCA
This sequence comes from Panthera leo, assembly GCF_018350215.1. Taxonomy (NCBI): domain Eukaryota; kingdom Metazoa; phylum Chordata; class Mammalia; order Carnivora; family Felidae; genus Panthera; species Panthera leo. The sequence continues at coordinate 136,507,411 of NC_056684.1, forward strand.
GGCACCCCAAGAAGCCTTTCTTGAGCTGGGCCCATGGTGAGTCCCAGGTCCCAGCCCCCAAATTGTCTTTGGTTCCTGCAGTCAACTCCCCTGGCCCCGCCCCCCCTCCTCCCCAGACACCGCCTGAGTCCCAGCCCTATGCCTGGATGGCAGGGGTCTCGGAGACGCTGGTCCCTCCAGTGACAGAGGGGTGGTGGGGAAAGGAGGTAGTGAAAATCATACTTTTTAGCTTCGGGCAGACCTGGTTCTAACCTGCCTCGATCACTCACTAGCAATGGACCCAGCACAAACGCTTTTAATCTCTCTGAGCCCAGTCTTTGAAATGAGATTGTTGGAGAAGCAAGCGAAGCCAGGCTAGCCATCAAAACTCATGGCCATCGCTTACATACAGCACTGTCCCCTCTCCCCCACCCCCCTATCAACCCTCAGTTTGTTCTCTGTATTTAAGAGTCTCTTACGGTTTGCCTTCCTCCCTCTCTGTAAGTTTTTTTTTCCCTTCCCCTCCCCCATGGTCTTCTGCTAAGTTTCTCAGGATCCACATATGAGTGAAAACATATGGTATCTGTCTTTTTCTGCCTGACTTATTTCACTTAGCATAATACTCTCCAGTTCCATCCACGTTGTTGCAAATGGCAAGATTTCATTCTTTCTCATTGCCAAGTAGTATTCATTGCATGGTATATATAAACCACATCTTCTTTATCCATTCATCAGTTGATGGACATTTGGGCTCTTTCTACAATTCGACTGTTGTTGATAACGCTGCTCTAAACATTGGGTTGAATCACAGGAATCTATCCCCAAAACCAAGAGCACATTGTGTATACTGTATGTTAGCTAACTTGACAATACATTCTATTAAAAGAAAAGATTAAAGGATTAACGAAAAGTTCGGAAATCAATAATGAAGTCACTTTAAAAAAATCTATCCTAAGAAAATAATCAAATATCAACTAGATGCACAAAATCTCAGCATCCACACGTTTATCATGGCATTATTTATAATAGGTGAACCCTGGAAACATCCAAATGACCAGATATATAAAACTAGTTAAACAGATTACGGTACTATAAGTGATGGACTAAGATATAAGTTTTTTAAGCCATACGTTAAAAAAATAGTGAAATATATAGGAAATCATTGCAATATATTAATAAATGAAATAACAAGTACAAAATGAAAAAAAAAAAAAAAAAAAAGAAAGAAACGCATGGCCAGAGGAACCCGAGAGATAATTCTTAGAGGGGTGAGGGTGGTAGGTTTCGCAAATGAAAGCTTTTACAACCAGTGAGGGGCCAACGAGTGGGAGACGGGGCCATGAACCCAGATAAGAAAGGGGACAAGGTGACGGACAAGATAGCAGGGTTATCTGAGGAGTTAATGAATACATCTCAATCTTTCAGAGGAGGAGGTCCAAGGACAAGACCAAGGCCGGGGTCCACTGTGCAGGAGGGCGGGGGCCAGGGAGCAGGGGTGGGGGGACCATGGGCCATCCTTTGGAAATCTGGTTGAGCAGGCTACCATGGGGAAAAGCTGAAAGGGCATTCGCTTTCTCCAGTAAGATAATTAAGTGGGTGGCATGGAGTCTGCAGGGCAAGGCCAAGGACTCTGGCTCTGGCTGGGCTTTAGAAGGAACCAGGTAAGAGAAGGAGCCTGAAGCACGTTAGAGAAGCGTGTTAGAGAACACGGAAGGGGGCCCTCCAAGGGGACTTGTCCCTGCCACCTGTAGGTGGGAGAGACACAGGTGAAGACCATCAGGGCTACAGGGTCCTTTCCAAGCCTGGGAAGTGGGGGAGAGGGGAAAGTAACCCCTGAGCAGCCCCACCCGCCCATGCATGATGCACCATGACGCATCATCAAAGCGGGCCTAGGAGACGCTGAGAGCGTTTGAAGGGCGTGATTCCAGCCTCCCCACTGGCTGTGCCCGCCTGCAAATCCTGACCCTGGCAAGTCGGAGCTGAACCTGTCTGTGCCTCAGTTTTCCCTTCTGCCGAGGGGAGATAACAATCCTGGCCCAGTGGCCCAGCCTCTAACCAGTGTCAGCTCAGGAGGAGGCGCCGATTCCCCAGAGAGGCTAGATAGGCTGGAGGCGCACCTGAGGGGCCTCGTCTACTCACAGGGCAGCCTCGGGGGCTGGGACACTCAGTCTTAGGGGCCCACAGCCACCCCCGCTGCAGGAAATAAGGCCGAGAGCCTCCGGAGCGCAGCCGGTGAGTGCCCGATACCATCAAAGGGCCTTGCTGTTCTTTGAAGTGGCCTCGTCCAGCGAACGGCAGGCACGAGGCCGTCTGAAGGGTGGATGATGGGGGCCCCCCGGTCACACGAGACCAAGAGTTCATTTTGCCTTGATACTCTTCTCACAGAGCTGTCGAGAGGAAAAAGGGGATTACAACTCTCGTAGAGCCTAGGGCTGTGCCTCATACGTGGTTGACCTCCAGAAACTTCAGCCACCTGACGTCACCGGGCTTATTACTACTGCCAAGGTCCCAGCCCTTGGAATCTTCACCTTGGGAGCTGAATCATGTCCTTGGAACCCCAAAGTCCATTTGTCTAGGCACAGAAAGAAGACAAACAGGCACCTATCAAGCGCCCAGGCCCCGGGGAATCATGGGAAAGAACGAGATGGGGCTGCCCGGAGGTAGTTAGCGTCTTGCAGAGTATCAAGACCCAAGGGGCCTTAGTGCTCCCATTTTACTGATGAGAAAAGTGAGGCTCACAGAGAGGCGGTGACTTCCCCAGCTCCCAGGGAGCACATTCGTTCATAGGAGAGCTGCGGCAAGATCCCGGGCCACCTGACTCCCAAGCCAAGGTCCTCCGTAACAAAATGTGCAAATATCTGTAATTCGTCCCTCTTACTTTCCTGCCAGCAGATGAAGAGACAGGGGAAGCCAGCCCCCACAGACCGCTATTTTCAGAATCGGCAGTCGGATGTCTGATATCGGGCAAGAGCCGGCGCCACGGCCGAAGACGGCCGGCCGTCAGCCATAGGAGAAACTTTGAGCGAGTTAGGTCTCACTGTCCCCATTTTGCAGGGACGGGCACTGAGGCCCACTCAGATGGAGGTGCCATCGAAAGCCCTGTTCGTGGCTCCATGCTAGTTAGAAGGCTCCAGAATTCTGTGTGCTTTTCACCCTGCCTTGGACATTTTTATCCTAGCATTTTAATGCCGAAAGTCACCTCAGAGCTCTAGGACTCAGGACGTACTTCGAGACTAGTGATGATGGTCCACCAAAGACATCACTGTTTACTTATACATATTCCTCACTCCCGCCGGGGCCTGAGGGCGGCACCTGATTTCTAGGCCTGTGCTGCACCTGATTTCTGAGTGAGGCACCTGATTTCTTTTTCTTTTTCTTTTTTTTTAGTATTAGTTACTTTCTTTCCACCCCCCCCTTATTTACTTTTTATTATTTTATTGTTTTATTTTATTTTAACTAGTGAATATTTAAAACAAAATTTTAAATATGATTTACCATCAAGTTAGCTAACATATAATGTATACAGTGTGCTCTTGGTTTCGGGGGTAGATTACAGTGATTCATACAACAACCTAGTGCCCATCGCAACAAGTGCCTTCCTCGATGCCCGTCGCCCATTTTCACCTCTCCCCCGCCCCCCCGTCAACCCTCAGTTTGTTCTCTGTATTTAAGAGTCTCTTTTGGGTTTGCCTCCCTCTCTGTTTGAAACTATGTTTTCTCCTCCCCCTCCCCCCATGGCCTTCTGTTAAGTTTCTCAAGTTCCACATATGAGTGAAAACAGATGATATCTGTTTTTCTCTCCCTGCCTTATTTCACTCAGCGTAATACCCTCCAGTTCCATCCGTGTTGCTGCAAATGGGCAGATTTCATTCTTTCTCATTGCCAAGTAGTATTCCATGGTATATATAAACCGCATCTTCTTTATCCATTCGTCAGTTGATGGACATTTGGGCTCTTTCCACGATTTGGCTATTACTGAAAGCACTGTTACAAACATTGGGGTACAAGTACCCCTATGAATCAGCACTCCTTTACCTTTTGGGTAAATTCCTAGCAGTGCTATTGCTGAGTCATAGGGTAGGTTTATTTTTAATTTTTTGAGGAACCTCCACACTGTTTTCCAGAGTGGCTGCACCAGTTTGCATTCCCACCAACAGTGCAAGAAGGTTCTCGTGTCTCCACTTCCTCGCCAGCATCTGTAGTCTCCTGATTTGCTCATTTTAGCCACTCTGACAGGCACCTGATATCTAGGTCTTCTAACCTGCTGGACCTCCATTTCCTCATCTATAAATTAGGGATAATGATTCTTAGCCTGCGCCCTTCAGGGACTGGTTCCAAAGGTCAGACTAGAGAGCAAATACATTTATTTTATTTTATTTTATTTTATTTTATTTTATTATTTTAAAAATGCTTATTATTTTGGGGCGCCTGGGTGGCTCAGTTAGTTAAGTGTCCCACTCTTGAATTTGGCTCAGGTCACGATCCCACAGTTCACGGGCTCAAGCCCTGTGTCAGGCTGTGTGTTGACATTGGGAGCCTGCTTGGGATTCTCTCTCTCTCCCTCTCTCTCTGCCCCTCCTCTGCTTTCTCTCTCAAAAATAAATTAATATTAAAAAAAACATCTATTATCAGGGGGCCTGGGTGGCTCAGTCGGTTAAGTGTCCGACTTCGGCTCAGGTCATGATCTCGCGGTCCGTGAGTTCGAGCCCTGCGTCGGGCTCTGTGCTGACAGCTCAGAGCCTGGAGCCTGCTTTGAGTTCAGTGTCTCCCTCTCTCTGCCCCTCCTGCTTGTGGTGTCTCTCTCTGTCTCTCAAAAATAAATAAACATAAAAGATTTTTTTAAAAATGTCTGTTATTTTGAGAGAGAGAGAGAGAGACAGAGAGAGCGTCAGTGCACAGGAGCAGAGGAGGGGCAGAGGGAGAGAGAGAGAGAATCCCGAGCAGGCTACTCGCTCATCGCAGAGCCCGACTCGGGGCTCCTCCCGGAGCTCCGTCTGACAAGCGTGAGATCCCGACCTGAGCAGAAATCGAGAGTCGACGCTTAACCGGCTGAGCCACCCAGGTGCCCCGACAGTGAATACGTTTTAAAGAACAGGCCAAACGGCCGCGTATGTCTGAGCCGCACGATTGGCGCCACGCTCCCGTCCTTAAGGACGAGGTTGCCTTGATGTTTCTCCCACCCGCGAGCGGGCCCGTGGTTCTCACGGGCCGATGAATCCCCCGCCTGGGGACCCGCAGCTACTTCGAATCGGGTTTGGGCCACCAGAGCCCAGACTAATGTGACGACAGGCCATTCTGAGAAGTGGGAGGATGGTGTGTCTTAGGTGAGTGCCCTTAGCTCCCTCCCTTCCTGCTCTTTTCCTGGACTCCAGAGTTCCAACGGGCCTTTGCATCTGTCCCCTGACCTCCTCAATACTGGGGGGCAGAGGGGGGGCACGCAGTGGCACGCAGGTGGCTTGCCGTCGGTTGTCAAGAGGGCTGGGAGAGCTCCAACCGATCCGCCGCTCTTCCTCTGGGCTGCACGGTGTTTTCTCACGCAGGCGTCTCAGGCGCGTGGCTGCAGGCCCCAGCATTTCCCACGCCTCAGGCAGCAGTTCAGCTTGTGGGTGTCTGGGGGAGGGAGTGTGGGTGAGGTGCTGAGGTTTGCAAGAACAAGTAGAGTTCCTGAAGCCGGCTCTGCCACTGACCAGCTCCGTGACCCTGAGCAAGACAGCCAGCGTCTCTGAGCCTCAGTTTCCTCCTCTGGAGAATGGGCGTATGAGAGCAGAGCAGCTCCACCAGCGGCTGCCATGAGGATTATATAGGAAAATGCTTGACTGGCCCCTCAAGGGGTGCCGGGCTTATAAAAAGAGCTCATGTGGGGCCCCTGGGTGGCTCGGTCGCTTAAGCGTCCGACTTCGGCTCAGGTCATGATCTCACGGTCCGTGAGTTCGAGCCCCGCGTCGGGCTCGGTGCTGACAGCTCAGAGCCTGGAGCCTGTTTCCGATTCTGTGTCTCCCTCTCTCTCTGCCCCTCCCCTGTTCATGCTCTGTCTCTCTCTGTCTCAAAAATAAATAAACGTTAAAAAAAATTAAAATAAAATTAAAAAAAAAAAAAAAGAAAAGAAAGAGCTCATGAATGTCACAAATGTAGTCCCTTACATCGGCACCCAGATCGGCTCTCCTGTATGTATGTATTTATTTATTTATTTATTCATTTGAGAGAGAGAGAGTACGTGAGCAGAGGAGAGGGGCAGTGCGGAGCCCGAAATGGGGCTCAATCCCACGACCCTGGGATCATGACCTGAGTCAAAATCAGCCCCCTCAGCTCTCCTTTCAAAGCCTTTTTTGAGTACCTGGTCCAAAGTGCACACCAACTCAGAAATAGGTGTCACGACCATGGTGAGGCTGCTGAGACCCAGAGAGGTTCGGTGACTTCTCTGACGTCACACAGCTGGGACGCTGCAGAGTTTGAACTTAATCTCACTCTGGCATCGCCCTGGGTGTTGGACAATGGTTGTATCGTGAATGGAATCTGGGGAGGTTGGAGGTCTCCAGGCTGAGAAAAATCAGAACGGTAGAAAAATCAGAACTTATCTGGGAGGCAGGAGGATCGTGATTATATTGAGCCACGTGGAATTGCACCTACGTGGCCATTTTGACCTAAAAGAGGTGCATCTCCTATGACAACGTAGTTGTTTAGAGACACGTGCGCCCCAGCGAGTGGCTCAGGGGGGCATCACTAGATTTGTACGGGGTGGGGCAGACCGGCCACAGGACGAGCACGTTCCCGCGAGCCCAGGGCGCTGGCTCCCTCAGGCTGGGGGTCCTGCCAGACCACTGTGATGACTTTCCAGAGCCGTTCACAACTTGGCCACATGATTAGGTAGAAGAGGACACAGGTTAAGTGTCTTGCGGGGGGCGGGGGGGGGGGTGTTGCTGGCAGCCCGGGACTAGTCTGAGCAGGTGACACGGACCAAGACCCAGAGGCCCATGTGGGGAGCAGAGCAGGTAGAAATCCCACCTGCTTCTAGGAGTAATGTGTTCTCCAGGAGCAGAGAAGGAAGAACGAGGGCAGAAGCGCGTGTTCCCAGTCCGGCCCCACTGAAAAAGTTGCCAGGAGAGATCGGCCATAGATTTTTGCAGGAAAGAGCTCTGACTGGTAGGAGCCCAAGCCTGGCTCGGGTGGGAAGGCGGGATGAGGGAAAGGAACCAAGTATTCTCTCTCTGCAGCTGGAGATGCGGCAGCTCAGTGCCCCTGTGTGAGTGGAAGGTTCTGGAAGCAACAGGGAGGCAGCCTCGAGGTTGAGGGGCAGCAGGGGGAGGGGCTGTCGTGGGGGGCGCTGTGAGCACCAGCGGGGCGGGGGGAGCCCAGTGGGAGCCGGGGGCTGGGGGCTGGAATCTGAGCCCTTGTGATGTCCCCTCGGGGACCCCCAGATAAGACTGAAAGCCTAGAGCTTTTCCAGAGTGACCGGGGCAAACATTTCGCCCCAGCCCAGCACCCCTCCCAGACAGTGGGAAGGCCTGACAGAGAGTAAACAGTGGACACCAAAGGTTGCTGTGACCCACATTCCACACACTGCCGGGGGATGGAAGGGGAGACTCGGGTGAAGGATGAAGGAGGTCACACACAAGCTTGGGCCGGATCATTCTTTAATGTCTGTCGTCTGGGGAGGGGGCTGAATCCAGAAAGCCAGGTATTGTGTGGGTGGGGTTCACCACCTTTCCCACGAAGAGGATGTTCTTGGTGTTTCTGTAGTAGAGGATGATCACAAAGGGCCTGTTGAACTGGATAGTTGGGGGCATCGACATGGGGATGGCTTCCATAAATGTGGCCCCAGCGGCTTCTGTCCCTTTCTCGTCGATGGTCAGCACGGCCTTATGCAGCGCCTACAGGGCGAGAGCACGGCGGCCTGTCCTGAGTGGGGATGGGCTGCCGTTCCCAACCCAGCCCTGGGAGGGAGGCCCAAGGAGGGGGGTGTTGCCCAGGGAGGGGCTTACGTGGGCCTTTCTCCACCTGGCCTGTCCTTCCCCATCCATGGCCTCCCTCCCTGATGTCAAGCGCCCTGGGGCCCAGGACTCTGACAGGGACCTTCGTTGCATCTGGTCCACACCAGGCACTCAGTTCCCAGCCAGCCTTTGAGCTGCGGTTGTGGCTTTAGTCACCTTTAATTTTCTGAAAAAATGGTATCTTCAGGCAAAATCACTCATTCAGCTCGACTCAGTGATTGGCCAATGGCTCCCAGTGTCACAGACACAGGGGCAAAAGTCCTCTGACATCCCTGAGCCCCAGCCTGTCTTTGTAACTATGGGTCCATCGAGGCCCAAAGAAGGGAAGGCCCTGGCCAAAAATGACCCAGAGGGTCAGTGCCACAAGTGCGGAGGAGGTCCCTAAAGTGCCAGAAGCCCGTGAGGCCACCTCCTCCATTGTCACCTGCCCACATTCCAGTCTCAGTGGATCCAGGGCGCTCGTCAGGGACCTCAGTCTGCAGAGGTGTTTGTGTCCCTTTGTCCCCCACACGCACCAGTGGCCAATGGCCACCAGGGACACACTCACCTTGGACAGCTTCAGGGGACCTTGCTCAGTGATCCCTGAGAGGTCCGCCTCGTTGCTGAAGACCTTGGTGATGCCCATTTTTCTCAGGACGGTTTGCAGATCGTAGGTTCCAGAAATGGACAGTTTGGGCAAATGTAAATTGGCAGACCTGTGACGACGGTTCGGAAACAAAGGCGTTTCACAGCATTGAGCGTTTCATTTCTGGTTGTTTCTCCCTGTCAGTGGCCCTCGCCCTGCACCCACGGGAGGGCTGGAGGTGTGCACGGGTTATTCCATTTCTAGCTCCTTCACTCCCCCCCTCCCCCCCGGGGTCAGAGGATGTAGAATCACAGGGATGGCTTGTCCTGCAAAGTGTCAGATGCCGCCTCCTGCCTCCTTCAAGCAGCCCTCCAGGAAGTCCCCTGGGGAGCGCTTAGCGCACTGCCCTGCAGGGTCAGGTGTCCCCCAGACCGGGACCTCCCCAGAGCCCGAATCCCAGGGGAACGTGGGGTGAGTGTGGAGGGACATCTGCTCGGCGAGTCATGCGTGAGCCCATGGGCCGAATGCCCCGCTCTGCTTTTCCGTGGGGCCGGCGTGTGGCCCCGAGCAGGGTCTGCCAGAGCGAGCTGACTGGCCCTGAGGCTCCGCTCGACCCGATCCGGTTTCTGCACCGCCTGATTCTTCTTTCAGCCTCTGGCGCAGGCAGCCCAGGAGTGGGGGGTGGGGGTGGGGTGAGGAGGTATTAAAACCTACTATTTTAATTGTACCCTTATGCTCTTTCGTGTCTTTATATTCACTTAAGCACGGATATGCTTATTATGTATTCTTCTGGGTGTCAGTTTCATGTATGAATTGTACTTGACTTGATTATTTATATACGTTCCCATTGCTACATTTATACGTGCGTGTATCTTGTCGTCGTGTGGAGGATAAAATAGGTCACGAGGGCTTGGGCGTTTTATGCACTAATTTGGGGTGCACGCTCACGCGTTACCTCACTACGGGGACCCAATCAGTCCACACCGGTCTAGTGACAGAGGAGCCCAAACCTTGCTCCAAGGTGCGCCCGAGCGTCCCTCCCCGGGGACTCTGCCTTCCCGGCCGACCCCAGGCAGGCTGTCCCCGTCCGGCCCCGGGCGTTGTATGCTCTGACTCCACATCCGCTGCCCCCCTCGCCAGAAGCCCACCTCTCCCTCCGTGGTCCTCCCAGGGCAGTGTGCTGGCACCGGGAAGGGACGGTGTCCCCGGTGGGGAAGCGAGTCCCCAAGGACAGGACTCTGGCCTCCTCACCGCGGGCACCGTCCCGTCACGGAGCCCGGCCGGTGCGGTTTGAACGATGCCAGCCTGGGTCTGGGACACCAGGTCCTGCCCCGCTGTGGGGCGCCCCCGTGGGGCGCACGGGGTGTGGGGCCGCCCTCCCTCCCTGGGGCCCGGCCGGACGCGGCGGCTCCCGGGTTGTTCTCTGGTTTGGGAATCACCTGGAATGTCTCTTTTCCAGGGCCTTGGCCAGGATGTCCCTGTTCAGCATTTCCTCCAGATGCTGCATTTTGCCCTGGTCGGGCAGGATGAAGAAGGCGGTGGCGTTGCCCACGTAGTCCATGAGCAGCGACCAGCTGGAGAGCGTGTCGCAGTAGTGGACGTCGAACATGCCCAGGCGGCTCATCATGGGCACCCTGACCGTGGTGTCCTCGTCCACGTGGAAGTCCTCCTCTGCGGTATGCTCGGGCTCGAAGGGCTTCTCCCATTTGCCTGGAGGGAAGGGAAGGTGGGCTTCAGCCGGCGGTGGCGGAAGGTTTGGACAATAGGGTGGGATAAAAAAGCCCCGAGTCTCCTTGGTGAGACAACCTCTCTCCGAGCCTCAGTGTCACCACCTGTAAAATGGGGGCTGCCATGAACAGTCTACCGAAAGGACGTTGGAGAGAAGAATGCAAGCCCGGAGGAGGATCCAGAAGGTCTCTGATATCAAGGCTAAGGCCTGCCAGTCTGGATATGTAAAGCGAGCATTTTCACTTGTATTTCTTGCTCACGTATTTGAGGGTGGCTTGGGGGATGCTAAATGAAAATTACTGACATCAGTCATACTCGGCACGTCCCTGTGGGAGTCTCCCTGCCCCTTGTTAACGGGCGGCTCTTATCATTCAGGAAATCGCTCTCGCCCCCACCCCAAGCCTTTCCCTGGACCACTGGGCAGAATGGCGATGCCTGGGTAGCTCCCCTCCACTGCACCGAGACAGCAGCACTGTCCGGGCCAGGCCCAGAGGGAGGGCGCCCTGGGAACCCCTGTGCCCAACTTCCCCATTGCACAGGGATGGAGACTGAGGCCGGAGAAGGGCCAGACCCACCAGAAGTCACACAGCAGAGCTGGGACCTAACATCTGCCCGCTCTGGCCCCGTGCTCTCCATCACACTCTTGCCTCCAGAGCGAGGAGCCCGCAGCGGGGAGGAGGCATCCCTGGCCTTGCTCTTACCTCCCTGCCCCAGGCCATTTCCACTGCCTTGGAGTGCCCTCTGGGGCCTGCAGGCACCCTCCACCGCCCCCCCCCCCTCCACGTTGCCATCCCTCAGGGAGGAGGCCAGGCTGAGGTTCAAGTTCAGCTGGGCACCTGCTGCGCGAGCAGGCAGCCCCATGTTCTTTGTAACTTGTTCAGTCCTCACAGAAACCCGCCAACAAGGGCATGATTATGTGTCCGTTACAGAGAAGAAACCAGAGCCTCAAAGAGGTTAGAGTCAAATAGCTTAGAGTCAAATAGCTAATAAGCGATAGAGGAAAGGTTTGCACCCTGGTGTTTCTGTCTCCAGAGCCGTCCCTCCCTCCACCGCACTGGAGTTGTCAGAAGTGTGTTCCCAGAACGCCCCTTCCCTTCATACGCTCTGCTAAGCCTGCCTGTTTCACCTCCCTCCCTGCTGGGGATTGACAACGTACACTAGGACGTTAAAGGCTCTGAAAAGTCCTGCAGAGAAGAGGACGATTTGACTGTCCCACCCATCGTCCCCTGACCTTAGTTGAATAACATAGGCAGAGGTGCACTGATTTAGTCACCCTGCCCTGCCACGGCAAGTTTAAGAACTGTGTGTTTGAGACTATTTTTGGACGTTCTCGTGGGAGTCAGCTCAGGTGGCTGTTACAACCTTACCTTTGAAGAAAATGTAATTCACCAGAGCAAAAACTGTGTCTTTGTCAAGCTCTTGGACCAAATCCACAATTTTTCCTTGGGTTCCCTTCTCTATGTAATCGTTGATCCGTTTCTTGGCCTCTTGGTTGTCTCCGAAGTTGATGGAGAAGGCTTCTGAGTGGTACAGGTTCTTGACGTCCTCCAGAAACTTGTCCAGAAGCTTCACGCTCTCGTTGATGAACAGGCCGCTGCCGGTGGTCAGCTGCAGCTGGCTGTCTGGCCGGTTGAGGGTGTGGAGAAGCTGCTGGAAGCCCTCGTGGACTTCACCCTCTGCTCTCTCGGTGAGGTTGAAACCGAGGCCCTCCAGGATCTGGGTGCGAGTGTCACCCTTGCTCCCCAGAGACAGCATCGCAAAGGCCGCGGCGATGCTCACGGGGGAGAAGAAGATGTTGGTGCGGTTGGACTCATGGGCCACCTGGCGGTACATGCTGAAGGCGAAGTCAGCCAGGTTCGGGGTGATCTTGTGGCGGGCTGGCGCCTCGTGGTGCTCATGGTCGTGTTGGGATGCAACCGTCTCCTGGACAGCGTCTCCCTGGAGACCCTCAGCCAGGGAGCAGGGGACCAGGCAGCACAGACCCGCCAGCAGGAGGAGGCCCCACGTGATGGAGGATGACATCGTCCTGCGAGACAGAGAGGGGGCACCACGCCCATGTCAGGCCGCACGCTGAGTGCCCCCGCCACTGACTGACATCCCGGGAAGCATCCAGAGCTTACCGAACCCCTCCCGTGTGCCGGCCCAGTGCCGAGGACTTCCCTTCGCCCTCATCGTGGAGGACGGAACAGCAGCAGAGGCTCTACAGGGCTCCCCACCTGCCAGGCCCCCTTGTAAGCCCCTTGCCGTCCCCTCTCTGGCCCTCTTGTAATGGCCTGTGACCCAGGGCATATGACAATCGTCCATTTACAGATGAGGAGACCAAAGGCCCAGAGAGGTTTAAGTCACCTGCCCGAGGCCACAGGGCAGGAAAGTAGCAGGCCCGGAATCACAGACCCGGGCAGGCTGGGTCTTGGCAGTGGCACTAATACCCGCAGTGGCCTGTGTGCCACAGTCCCTGCTCCACAAAAGGGGAAACTAAGGCAACAATGAGCACGGGAGATTTGTGCACACTAACCCGGGAAATGGGCCGGATCAGGCTCAGGTACGACTGGATTGGAACGGGAACACTTTCACGAACTCTTTTTATTTACCGGACACGAGGCTGCTGCCCAGAGGGGGCGAGATCTCGCCCAGTGACACACAGCCAGGTCACAAGGGGCCGGAGGGCCGACCCCACTCAGCACGCAGGGTGAGCCTCAGCCCCTAGCATTTTTGCCGGAGCTGAAGGACAGCCAGCCCCACAGGGGTCTGGGGCCTCGGCCACGTGAAGGGGGTCCAGTCCCTGCAGCCAGCTTACCCGCACATCCTCGCCACACCTCCGTCCCAAAGCTGGGGTCGGCGGTGACGTGGACGGTCGACATACTGATTTCCCCAGTAGATTAGGGGTTTGTGCGCGTACGTGGGGCAGGGGGGTAGGCGTTGAAAAAGCATTTCTTTTTCCGACGGACCTGAGTTCTAAGGTGGGCTTTGTCACTACCAGCTGGGTGACCAGGACAAGCCACTCAGTCTCTCTGGTTTTCCTGTTGCCTCCTATAGAGAGTGAGCTTGTTGGGAGAATCCGGTGAAGTAAGTCAGACACCAGACTGAACCCTGACGGGTTCTGGCGGCTGGCAGGGGCTGCCAACCAGAGGCCTTCAGAGGGCAGGCCGGGGACGGACATGGGTCCCCTGGCTCTGGGGACACAAGAGGAAGCAGCAAGGCTCATGGCTGAACCAGCTAGAGCAGGCTCTGCCTGGCGCTGGTCACAGTCCACATCACTCACAGCGACCCAGAGCCCGCCCTGCCCCTCTGAGCTCCCCCTGCCCCAGATGTGGCCCCGCCACGGGCCGCCAGCCTGCACCCCCTCAGCACAACCTTCTGTCTTCACGGGTGGGGAAACTGAGGCCCGAGCAGAGGAAGACGTGCCCACGGCCACATCAGGTAGCTGTTTCTCATGTAACGAAAACCATCAAGCACAAAGAGGCAGAGGAATCTTTAAAGTTGGAATTTGAAACCCGGAGGGGAAAAAGCTGGGAATAAGAAACGTTGGGTCTCGTGTAGCCTCCCCGACGTTTACGGGTGTCTTTGGGACAAAACAGCAAGACCCAGCACAACACTGGCTTCTCTCCACCACCCCTTTCCTGGCCTTCGTGGCTCTAAATAATCCAAATATGACCGACCACACGCAGCTGTAGAAATCCAGGTGGGGGGAGATCTGAATGAGTTTCCCCTGCACTGACGTTGGATTCTCGGTTAGCAGTGGTCTGGGTTTGCTGATGCGAAATGGAGTGAGGGGTGGGGCGAGGGGAGGTGGGGGGTGGGAGAGGCTCCCTCGGAGGAGGGAGCTGCTGGCTGGGGGGCTTGGCTGAGGAGGGGCCGCCGCCGTCGTGGGCACAGCCGTCTCGGTGCGTGTAACATCGCCTACTCTGGTAAAAAGTCTGAGGCTCAGAGAGGGTCAGGGCCTTGCCAAGGCCACACAGCGAATCAGTGGCAGAGCTGGAACGAGCCTTGGTTTCCCTACCACTTGAACGGCAGATTGAGACAGCCGTGTCCTCGGGTCTCAGACTCTGTGGGCGTCAGAACCGGGCCCCGGGGGACGCTGACGTGGGGCTTGAGCCTCCTCTTGGCTTCCCTTTGCCTCTCAGTTGCTCCTTCCAACTCAGGGCCCCCAGCCTTCTGCTTTCTCCACGCCCTTCTGTCAAAGGCAGCACCCGGCGCCCCCAGAGCCTGATGCTGGGGAAGATGGTGTCCTGGACGGGGAGGCACTCGGAGGTGTAGAGACCGAGCTTTAAACCTCAAGAATGAGGACGTCATGGCAACATTTCCGGCATCCAGTGCAGGTGGGAGCAGTCTGCCAGGGAGGGGGCCCGTGAAGAGAGCCATCTCTTTGCCTAGTCAAATACCATTTCCACCCACAAGCATAAAATGAATGATCCCGGGTGACCCAGTGGGGTCCAGGCAAGCCACTGGGGCATCAACCACCTGCTAAAACCTGGCCCTGAATAAGCCCAGGTGTGATTCAGCTCAACCACCTGTGGGCGATAGCCTTGGGCAGGTGACTTCACTCCGTTGACCCCTGGCTTCCTGTCTGTAAAGCCGAGGGAAGATGCCTGTACGTGGCAGATGTGAGGTGCAGACAAGGTGACGGGTGGGCGGGCACCTGCCAGGTGTGGACGCCCTCATACCTACGCACAGGTAGGGTTCAAGTGGAAAAACTGGCAGGTCTCTTCCTGGCCGGTTGCCATATTGCCCAGGACCAGAGAAGAGGGTCCGTGCTCAGCAATGAACGGCCTCTGAGTTTCAGAGAATTTTAAATCCAATTCTGTGCCCAAACCTGTGCCTCAGCGTCACCGTCACTGTCATCGGGTCCAGTAAATACCAGGTGTTTCACTGTCTCTGTGTCATCTAATGTCCCCGACAAAGCTTACCCTACGAAGTGGGAATTACTATCAGCCCCGTTTTAGAAATGGAGAAACGGGTCACAGAGGTTAAGTAACTTACTGAAAGCCATAGACCTGGTTGCTTATGAATCTGGGATTTCATCTTAACTAAGCATTTTGATTCCGGAACTTGGCCGTCAGTCCTTCTCTGTGTACAAAGCTGAAGCCAGACACCTTGAAACAGGAAATGGGTGGAGTGGTCTGGCTCAGGGAAGGGGGGAAGCATCGCTTGTGGCTAAGCTCAGAGGCTATGAGGCCAGAAGGCTTGTGTTCAGTTCGATATCAGCTGTGTGACCTTGGGCAAGTTACTTAACCTCTCTGAATCTCCGTTTCCGGGAGATGACCACGTGCATTTCCTCATGGAGCGACGGTGCAAATTAAATATGTGCAAAGTGCCAAGAAATGCTTCACACACTGTCAGCTGCCAGGGAGCCTCAGCCGTTACTGATATTGTTATGGACCTTTTGGAGCACCACGTGGGAGTCTGGTGGCCTTGGCCATTTTTGTAGCCTCTGTCTCCAAAAACCGATGACAGAGACATTTTATCCTTCCCGTGCTCTGGAGATCAAGGCTGGAGGGGTGGGGTGAGGGGAAAGAGGGCAAAAGCTGTCTACGGTTTGTCCAAGGGGACAGAGAGGTTGAGCAGTGGTCCAGGGTCCCCCAGCATCAAAGAGGCCTCGAGGCCAGCCCAGGCTTCCCATTCCCCAGCTGGCACCCAAGACCCGAGACAATTATGTTGGCACGGGGAGGAGGTTTGGGAACGTGAGCTCTGGAGTTAGGCAGCCTCAGTTTGAATCCCGGAGAGTGTGTGATTTGGGGCAAGTTCTAAACTTCTCTGTTCCTGACTTCCTTATCTGTAAAATGGAAATAACCTCAGTAACCACCGCAAAGGGTCAGGAGCACAGCTCTGAGCCCTGAGGACGGTGCCCTCCCAGGGTTTTGGATCTTGCACCATGAGCGAGGGCGCCCAGAAGCCCACGGACAGGGAAGCCCAGCGTGGTTCTGATCTGGGCATATCCGCGGAGGATGGAGTGCACGGCTGGAACTCTGGGCTCCGGTCCCACCTGCCTCCCCAAGGTCCCTATATGAGTCCGGGCTCCCCACTGTCCCTCTCTGGGCCTTATCTTTCTCATCCTTAGAAGCGGGGAGAAGATACGCCCCCAGGCATAGGGAAGGCGGTGAGCCCTGCAGGAGGCAGCCCATGGGAAGGACACAAGAGCTCTGCCAACCTCCCTCCCGGGGTCCCACGTCCACACCACTCACAGAGGGCCAGTGTTTTCTCCAGTAGGACCTCGGGAGGCCCTGGGCAGGCTTGGGAGCAGAAAAGGAGCTCCAGGGCTGCTCTTGCTGTGACGACAGGGGGTCCGGCCCCGGCCTGTGCCACCCTCTCTGCATTCCCGCGGCCTGCCTGGCAGTGCAGGGGCCCCGAGGCCTCTCCGGAGGCTCCCCCAGTGGAAGGCATACTTACGGTTTACTGTCCCAGGCCGGGGCTGGTGACCGAGGCTGAGGAGACAGAGCCTAGTTGTGGCTCGTATTTAAGCAGTGGACCCAGAGGGACGACGGGGGAGGCTGCTGGTGAATATTAACTAAGGTCACCCCAGTTATCAGAGGAGCAAATAGGGACTAAGTCCATAGGCCAGTTCTGAGCTGCCCACTCGCACGGCCCCTGTGTGCTCTGTCTGGATGGCACGCAGCCCTCTGTTCCCTACACGAAAGGGAGTCATTGTGCCCAGCTCATAAACCACAGCGTCCTGCATCCACGGGGGTGGGGGTGGGGGCGGGGGCATGACTCAGGCACTCTTTGGGACAGCATCACTTTGGTGGCTTACCCTCCCCCTGGGGAGTTCTCAGTGGCTGCCCCACTGGTGGCAAGGAGCCACCTTGAGATGCCTCCTGCTGGAGACGCGCTGCTGCCTTGGGCGCGGGCGGGGAAGTTAAAAGCACATTTGGTGGACAGGGAAACTGAGGTCTGGAGCGGAGAGGTTGCTCGTCCATAGTCAGCCAGCTAGCCCCAGATGCGAAAACCCTCTCGATTTTCCTGAGGGGTAAACGGGCCCTGACCAATGCTGACACAGCCGCTCTGGGCTGGCACGGGCGGCCACAGGCACAGGCCAGGGGGCAGATGGCAAATCGATAAAGAAGGGCTGTGCTGCCTCAGGCAAGCTGCTTCACCTCTCTGAACCAGGAGGGGCTTTTGTCTGCATCGTAGGGGTTTGGAAGTCCGGCTTCCGAGCGGGGGTGTCGGGGGACGTACGCGACCACTTCTATAAAGTGCCCGGTGCACAGAGGGCTCTTCTGTTTGGCCCGCACAGCCCTCTGCTCAGCCCTGCTCTCCAGGCTTCTCCGGGCAGGAGGAGGCTTAGTTCTTGGCCAGCCTCAGCCTGTTACTGTTTCCACTGGGTGTGGCTCCCGGCAGAGGAATGTGGTTCACAAGCTGCTTGGATTTTCCTGGGCATGTGGCCCTGTTCTGGGGCTATTACAGCCCCCTGGAGCGCCGCTGGGGGTGGAGACGGTGGGACAGGGCAGAGGCTTGGCAGGGCCTCACTTGACCGTGATCCCTTTAGAAACCTAAGGCAGACCTCAACCCCTCTCTGTGCACCCTGACGGTCCCTGGCGCAGGATAGGCGCTCTACGGGCATTTGTCGAAGGGGCAGATGAGTGGGTGAGTGCGTTTCTGTCCCTCCTCTCGTTCCCCTGGTCCCAAGTGTGGGACTCTGCCAGGCGGACGACCTGTAGTTTCCTCTGGGACACGGGTTCAGGCCCGGGAACCCAGCTCCCCCATTCATTGACTGTGAGATCTCAGAGCAGCTGTTTAACCTCCCCGTGCCTCAGTTTCCCCACCTGTGAAATGAAGATCGCAACAGTACCCGCCTCGATGGGCCGCTGTGAGGATTCAACGCCGTAGTTCAAGGTTAGCTCAGAGCCCAACGTCGGGTGTGCTCAGTAAGCCCTTGTGATGGGGGCCCTACCTCGTGCCAGTGGCTTTCCTTGGTGTCATTGTGGGGGAGGGAGGCATTCCAGGACTATCCCCCCCAGGCTCTCCCATCCAGTGCTCTCAGTGACCCTGTGAGGGGAGCACCTGCCAGCCCCCATACAGAGCAGAACAAGCTCAGAGAGGGGAAGAAGCCCCACTCCCATCCTGCCCCCCTACTTCCATGATATGGCTTCGGGCTCCTTCCCCTCAGCTGGCTGGCTGGACACCTCCTCCCTGGGGCTCTACACCACCCCCCCCCCCCCCCCCCATGGCTCGGAGAGCTGGGCTGTGATTGAGGCGAGACTTGACCTCCATACCTCCCGAGCATCTCCTCCTCTCCCCGTGCCTCAGTTTCTCCATCTGTACAATGCCCTCCTTCCAACCCCAGCTGCCCGCCCCCCACCTCTTGCAGGGAGTGGATGGACAACACCAAGTGCCCCCCCCCGTCCATGCTCTTGCCAAGCTTGGCTCCCCCGGCCCGGTGGCCTCGGGGCTGGTGGGAGGGACCGCCCCATGCCCCCTCTACCTGTGATCCTTGTGCTGTGCTGGCCTCCACACCTCCTGTGACAGTCTGGCCTCCTCTGCCTCCTCTGAGACTCTGGGTGCACCCGGAGGAGTGCACGGTCTCTACCAGCCTCGGAGGAAGGAGACTCTGGGTGTCCGAGGCAGCAGGTCTGGGAGGGGCGGGGAACTGGGACAGGAAGCCGCCCAGCACAAAGCTGTGGGTAGCCGGGCGGGTGCCAGTCAGCCCTTCCTGGCCCAGGCAGTCCTGCTTGTCACCTGCTCCTCTGGCTGTGTCCATAAGCCTCTGTCAGAGGGAGGGTGGCCCTGGGCTCAGAGTGTTAAAGGAGACAACAGGTGTCAGTCCCCCTCCTAGCCCACGGCCTGGCCCCAGCATCTCGGTGGGTTTCCAGGGCCAGCCATGGAGGGGAGGACTGAGCCATCTGACAAATGCCCAATGAGACCCCCACAGAAGCTGAGAAGGGTCTGCGTGTATGGCAGAGGTGTATGTCCCGGACTCTGGCTGGGTGCAGAAGGGATGCCAGACGTCCCCGCAGGGGCTGGGCCACATGAGGGGCTCAGGGACCCTGTCCCGTTCGAATCAGGACTCCACGCTCAACTCTTCCTTACCTCCCCGCCCTCCTACTCCCCCATCCCCACTGTCTTAGGATTTTCTGCAGCCTCAGCGCGGGCGGGCAGGCTGGTGGCAGAGGGCTCCTGATCCAGGAAGAAGGGGTGGGATGATCTGGGGAAACTGAGCTGGGATAGAATCCTGGTTGGGAGGGGGCACCCAGTGACCTTTCTCGAGGACAGCGTTCCATGAACCAAAAACCGTGGTGGGGCAGGTCTGGTCCGCTTGGTTACTGCTGGAATTGTTGATTGCAGCCTCTGAGCTGATGCGCTGGGAGTGAACGCATCCTCGGAAGAGCCCGTGGGCTGGTTTAAATACGAAGCTTCTGGGGTCCCCCTCCCCGTCCCCAGGCCCTGCCTAGAGGTGGGAGAAGCCTGAGCGCTGAGCTGTTGTGTCTGCAGTGGAAAAGGCATGAGGGGGAGGGTGACCAGGCGGGTCAGGAGAGTGGGGCGTACTTCAGGGGCATTTCGGGGCCATTGGGAGAGCTCCCTGGACTGTGCCAACGGCCCCTTGTAACACTGGAGCTCTCACGTGCTCTCTGGTCCCCCGGCACCAGCTCTCTTCCTCAGGGGGCAGCGTGGGGTGGTGGTTAGGGCACGGGCTCAGGAGTTAAACGCCTGGGTTCAAGCCTGAACTACACCACCGGCTGTCCTTTGCGAAAGCTTCACCGCTTGCCTCGGTTCCCTCATCCATAATACACGCGATAAGAGGTATCCCTCGTTGCTTTTTAAATTTTTTTAACGTTTATTTATTTTTGAGAGACAGAGAGAGACAGAGAACGAGCAAGGGAGGAAGAGAGGGAGAGGGAGACACAGAATCGGAAGCAGGCTCCAGGTTCTGAGCTGTCAGCACAGAGCCCGACGCGGGGCTCGAACCCTCGAGCCCTGAGATCGTGACCCGAGCCGAAGTCAGTTGCTTAACCGACTGAACCACCCAGGTGCCCCGAAGAGGTATCACTTGTCCCAGAATTGTGAGGAATCAATGCGAAATGGGGATAATGGGTCTTTTTCTCAGAGAGGCTCAAGGGAACTGATGCTCGTGGGGTGTTTTACACCAGGCCTGCTCTTGAATGTCATGGACACCCGTGTGTTTCTGCCTTCTCCCAGCCCGTTCACTTTAGTAGGGTTGGTAGGATGCTCCTGGCTTTCTCTCCCAGGACCCGAGTTCAGTTTGCGCCATGAATTTGCGGCCGGTTGGCACCTTGCAAATCATCCAACTTGCAACCCCCTACTGGGCCCTCTTCCCTCCTGGACGGCACCTCTGGGCCTGCTTCCTGTGTGTGGTTCGGTTCTTGCTTTTTCTGGAAATGTCTGGCTTATCCAGAGCCTTCTCGGCTTGTCCTTACTCAGAGAAAAAGGAGGCCAACACATGCATTGTAAGTGCGTTCTATTAACAGAGTCGGTAGAAGGCATAGAGCGCACATCTGTAGCTTTAACCCCTACGTGTTGAAGTTAAGAGAGCTAGCGTTTTTGGTATAACTAACCCTTCCTGCACTTTAACTTTACTCTCTTGAATTTATGGGCCATTATGGCCATCATGGCCTCTCAGCTTTTGGGAGGCTCAACTTATCCCGTTCAACTACGGTGCTATTTCCTTTAGGATGGTCAATTGCCACACGTTGGCCAACGGGCTCCTCTTTTCTCCTCTTAGCGATGCTAGCCCACCTTCGGAAAGTATGCACTTGTATTCCAGCAACGACGCGGTGATCCAGGCCCATTCTCTTCTCTTGTCCCTAGACACGGTGCCAGCAGCCCTCTCTGGAGGAGGAAGGGAGCAGGTGTGGCAAGGGTCTTCCTAGGGATCCCGGCGAGCACCGGACGTGCAGGACCCGCTCCTGCACGGGGGCCAAGGGAGACCCTGAAGGACTTTGGGACTTGTTTTCCAGAAATTCGAGCCCTGCGTGGGTGGCTCAGATAAAGAGGGCAATTAGGGATCTTTGAACTTACCCAGCTCTGACCTTGGGTGGAAATGGTACGATTTACCTTGTTGTCTTCATTCCTGTTGACATTAAGAGTTTCTGTTTGCTTGGTTTTAAGGAGTCTTTCGCTGCTCTCGTTTTGGGAGACAGAGACCCAGACTGACTCCAGTGGGCTTGTCACCACGTGTGGTGTGGCTGATACTTCTCAAGCCCTTACTGTCTGCTGAGCTCTGTTTTCTTTACTTATCTATATTTTAAAGTTTATTCATTTTGAGCAAGAGTGGGGGGAGGGGCAGAGAGAGAAATAGAGGGGAGAGCAGAGCTCGATTCGGGGCTCAAGCTCACGAACCGTGAGATCACGACTTGAGCAGAAACCAAGGGTGGGATGCTTACCCGACTGAGCCACCCAAGTGCCCCTGCTGGGCTCTGTTTTAATCCTGGACGGTGGGTGGCATATATCCCCTTAGTACAGATGAGGAAACTGAGGCACAGAGCGTTACCCTGATGCTGACAGTGTGGCCAGTCTGCCTCCTTCTCCCTCCCCCATCCTTCCCTTTCTTCCTCTGTCCCTGATCATCGTATGGGGTCCTCATAAAAGAGGGACAGCAGGGTCAAAGCCAGGGAGGGGGGTGTGGCAACAGAAGCAGAGGTCAAGGTGGTGCGGGGAAGGGGTTTGTAACACGAAAATCAGCGTCCACGTAGAACGCTTCATGGGAACACAGTCACACCGTTCATTTACCGTTCCCGGCTGCTGTCATGCTGCGATGACAGAATAGAATGGTTGTGACAGAAACCGTGGGCCTGCTGTGCCTAAAATTAGGCTTCTGTACTACCTGGTTTTTCCAGAACAAGTTTGCTGATCCGTGCCCGTGACCACAGACCACACCGCCTCCCCTGGTCCCTCTCAGCAGTGCCTCTTTGGGACAGGCCGCCTTGGGACAGGCTTTGGGACAGGCCGCTCTGTCCCGGGAGGGACACCCTGAGTCATCACGTCCGGGGCCCGGATGAAGTCACCGAGGAGCCTTCCTGACCTCCCACCCCCACAACATGGCCGTGCCCGGGGACGTCTCCCTCCTTGCTGCTTCCACAGCAAGCTTTGGAGTATTTATGGTGAGAGCTGACAATTAGTAAGCACCTCGTGCATGCCAGGAGCCATTCTAAAGCATTTCAGGGAGATGAATTCTCTCATCCTCATGACAGGAGGGAGCCGTTCCTTATAGCTGAGCGTGTGCTGCCCCAGAACTAGCTCACCCACCCATAGGCCTAGGACGTGGGTGCTTTTGTTACCCCCATTTTATAGATGAGGAAACTGAGGCTCATAGAAAAGCCAGCTAGCCCTAGGTCACAGAGCTGGCGAGTGGCGAAGGGGGATAGATGGAATCAGGCCGTGTGCCTGCGGGGCAAGGGCACAGAACCCAGAGCTCAGCCCTGACGCCGGACTGCAGTCACCTGAGGGCAGGACCGCCTGTTTTCCGACTCTGGCTCTGTGCTGAGCACACAACAGGAGCTCGAAGTCTGCTTGGGGAACCGAGGTGGAGAGAAGGAAGAAGCAGAAACTGAGTATGTCTTTCATCAGATGGCCGAGGGATCTTGCCAGGGTGAGAGGGTGAAAGCCCATAAAATGCTATAGATGTGCGTGGGGGGCATGCGGCTTCCTAGGTTGAAAACCACTTGCTCGTCTATTGAGCTGGAAATCATCCTGTGGGGAAGCCTCCCCTGGGCCCCTGGCCCAGCCCCAGGAGAGGGGCCGTGGGCTCACAGCCAGGACCTGGAGCGAGGCTGTCCTGCCCCCCGCCAAAAGCGGCGGCCCCCATCTGCCACCCCTGTCTGCCCCACGAGAAAAGGGGAAGGGCTCATGGGAAGACGGCAGCTCGGGGACTGAGCCACCGAGGGACGGGGATTGTATCACGTCTGCTCTGCCTCCCCCCGTGACTCGGCCTGGCAGGTGCAGGGGCCTCTCTCCTCGGTCCCACTGCCCGGGAGCTGACCCTGCCACACCCCCATCCCCAGCTGCTCACAGTTTAATCCCAGTAAAAGCAGCTCATTCTTTCCCTGGCTGCCGGGTGCCCGGTACCGTGTGCACAAACCGTG
This sequence comes from Panthera leo, assembly GCF_018350215.1. NCBI lineage: Eukaryota > Metazoa > Chordata > Mammalia > Carnivora > Felidae > Panthera > Panthera leo. The sequence goes on from NC_056684.1 coordinate 136,530,705, forward strand.
CTCTTCCTGACAGCTCTGCAAAGATCGTTTCATTATATCCACTTTGCAGGCGAGGCTCAGAGAGGATAAATAGGATGATTCCACGAAACCTCTCCTGAACCCTCCCTTCCCTCCCCCTCTCCACTGCTACCGCCTGACCTGCGTGGTCGCTGCCTCTCTGTCTTACATTGTATGTGTTTGCTTTTGCTGAGGTGTTATTTACATGCAGTAAAACCATAAACCCTCAGCGGACAGCTCAACCCGTGTTTCCATTTGTGTATATCTGGGTAACTGCCGCTCTGACGGAGATAAGAGAACAGATCCATCAGCCCGGGAAGCTCCCTCCATCAGTCTTCTGGTCTCCCACCGAATGTCACTTCTCCTCCGACTTCTGTTTCTACGGGTCCGTTTGGCTTCTAGGATGCGGAGAGACTGGGAGGACACACTGTGTCCTTTTTTCGCGTCTGGCTTCTTTCGTTCCACATCATGTTTTTGAAGTTCATCATGTCTCTGGCTGAGTAGAGTTCCACTGTATGGGTGTACCACAATTAGGTTTTGTTGACAGATGTCTGGGTGTCTCCAGCTTTGACAATTATGAATAAAGCGTCAGTGAGCACTCAGATACCTGTTTTCATTTCTCTTGGGCGGACAAGCTAGTTATAGGGTAGTGCATGCTCGACTCTATAAGGAACGGCTCCCTCTTGTCTCCCTTCTCCCTCCCGATGTCCATGAGGGTTTCCAGGCCTGCAGTGGGGCCGGGGCTCAGATCCCAGATCTGCCTCCAGCGCTGAGAACCTGAGGCCAGTCACTTCGCCCACTGTGTGGACTGGGGATGATAATCTGGACCTCCCCCGGTTCCAGGGAAGGTTACGGGAGACATGGGCCATGGAAGCCCAGGCTCCGTAAATATTATTTCCCTTTCCTTTCCCGCTCCTGGCAATGCAATGCTTGTTTTAATGGCAGGCAAAGAGAAATGAAATAATTCAATGAGACGGCTGGGAACAAAAAACAAACCTGTAATGCCTGAGGTTGCGAAACCCCCCCACAAGAGACCACCAGAGTCGTAAGTCAAAGCCAAGCGGCAAGGGTCGTTTATTGCAGGTTCGAACCTGGACCTCCGCGCACTCGTTGCCAGTGACGCTAAGAGGCCCCGATCAGGGTTGGTACAGCGTTTTTATAGACAGAGACAATTAGCATCGGGGAGGTTTCAGGTTATGAGGGGCCTGATTGGTTGATTTTAAAGTAAAGACATTTGTTGTTCTCTGATTGGGCATCCTTTGTCTGTCCTTTGGCGGGAAGGCTTTGTCCGTTACTTGTGGCAGGAGAGAAAGGGGGAAGGGAGAAGGGGAAGAATGTGTTAAGCAAGCAAGATTACAGAAGCAAGAAAATGCTGGTTAGTAAGTATTTCTGTAATCTTAGGGTATAGCAAACTAAGTCTAGAAAAATTTAACGGTGCTCACATCGAACAATAGGCAAGACATACAAAATTTTAAATTCATTCTCTACAAACCGGCTCCAGAAACGCAGTGAGAAGTCAATGATTGCCATCCCACTTACCCGGATTCTCAGGGCCCTGTATTCAACTTTCCACTTTGCAGAGCGTTGGGCAATTAAGATAAACAAAGCTAGGTCAACACTGCCTTCCGTGAAGAAGGTCTGTGCAGAGCAAACAATGAGGACATGTATTTTCAGCCTTGCTCTGCCCTCTTCCCTCCACCTGTGGCCTTCACTGGGCTAAAGGGGGAAGCAGGTGGGGGAAGGGTCTGCTAAGCCACTTGGCTCAGGTGCTGGAAGGTGGGGAGATGGGATTAAGGGACCAGTGCCCTCCTGTCGTGGCTGGAGCCTAGGCTCATGCAGGGGGTTGAAAGCAAATGTTTTTGCACACGCACGCACACACACACATTACCACCACCCCAGGAGATGCTGGGGCTCCCCTTTCTAGTATGCAGACCCTTGGAAAAGAGGATGGCCCTGACAGAGTCTGGGACAGTGTGGACTTCGGTAGGAAAGGCCCATGGGATTTGGGGACAGTTGGAGCCAGGCTCCACTCACTGCAAACAAGTTCCTCAACCCCTCGAGGCTTCACTGACCTTATCTGTAAATGGAGATTGGGACTCCAGGGTCTCAGGGTGGTTGTTAGGGTCAAATAAGTGAATAATTGGAAAAGATAGGCAAATAGTGAACACTCAGTAAAAAGAGATTCCTCCTGTCTTTGTCTTTCCCTCTTCTGTCTTGGTCTTTGGTTTGTTTTGATCACAAAGAAGTAAGAGAACAAAGTCATTCAGAGTGTACTGGATAGAGTAAGAGATTACATATGTAGAAACTAAAGTATATGCATAGAAGGTTCTGGAAGGAGGGAAACCAATGATTATTTGGGATCACACACTTCCCAGCTGGCGTGACTTTTGCTTCCTTCTGTATATTCTTCTGTATTCATGTTTTCGCGAGAATGGTTTGCATTCATGAAACAGTTAAAAATGCCTTTTGACTTAACAGCCACACAGAAAGATGCTATCTTTATATACGTGACAGTTTCTGGCAGAGTCTTTTTTTTTTTTTTTTTCATGTGACTTCCCCAGAATTTCTCTTTTCCCTCTTTGGCTTTCCTCCCAATGCCCTTGCCTCCGGATGTCAGCCTGACAGAGTGGAAAAGCTTCCGTGGTGAAGTCAGACAGCACGGGGCTCAGATCTTAGTCAGTTGTTTACTAGCTGTGGGACCTTGTGAAGATGACTTAATGTCTCTGCGAGCCCAGCAATAAAATAGAGATCGTATCTACCTTACCGCACTTTGGGGAAGTCTGGATGAGATGGCTGTGTAGGTCCGAGCACACAGAAGCTTCTCAAGGCAGAGGATGGCAGCTTTCCTCCTGTGCCATGTGTTAGGTCACAGTCCTCATGGATATGGCCCCTGGCGATCCCACAGCAAGCCTGTGCAATAGTCACTGCCTGCTATCATCTCGTCTGCAGATGAGCAACCGAAACTCTGAGAATTTAAGCGACTTGTCTAGGTTTGCCCTGGAAAACCAGCAGTGCTCCTTCTCCCCTGGATACGACAACGAGAACGTGATGTACCTTACCGCCATGTCCTATTTTGGCTTTGACTCTGGTGCCTGGACATGTTTTGAGGTCTGTGTTTGTCACATACGTGTCCTCGTTCAGTTTGTACTATGCGAGCACCCTCTAACTGGAGATTGGAGGCCCCCCGGGGATAGGCATCTCCATGGCTGGCTTTCAAGATTTTCCTGTTAGCCTCATTAACCAGGAAAGACCCTGGAAAATCCACTATTTTGGCATCTAAAGAACATTTTCCAGATGCAAAGCCATCACCCACCAAAACCCTCGTTCAGATCTTTTCTCAAAATTCTTAATTGTGTGTCGGCCATCCGGTCAACTAGGGCAGGTTGGAGCTGTTCTCTTGAATCGAGGGCAGCCATAACTCACAATGACATGGGTAATAAAGGCTTTAATTACCCTAATGGGCTGATGCATCCTGTTAGGAAAATTAAAAAAATAGTACTTCCAACTTATAAATAGTTATTTATAAGTTATACACATGTGCAACTGTCTTGATGCATTATTGGCCTCGATAAAACAAATAAAAATAGACATTTTAAAAAGGAGAGAAAAATATTAATAAATTTTACGCTATTTTCTCCTGTATGCCAATAAACCCTTTGGATCCATCCGGGCACCCCTGGATTAGGCAGGGAAAGTCGTGCAAGGCTGTAGATGTCCAAGGCATCACAGAGTATAGGAAATTCCCTGGAAATCCACATTGACGTTAATATGAAAGATACAAAAGGTGACTTTACTAAGCTCTATTTGCTCAGAAATGCAGGGACACAGCTTAAAGCCGGGGTGTAAGATTGGTCAAATCAATGGTAACAGATTTGAGAGCCTAAATTATTTTCCAGAAATGTGAGCTTGTCAGGGCCCACCTCAGCCTGACCACAAGCTTCCCTTGTTGTTGGAGGATCTAGCCATTTCTCAGAGTTTGGGCACAGAGCCCAGCCTATCAGGACAGCTCTGGTACTCACCTGTGTTGGTCCTTTTGCCTGGAACATTCTCCCCCCTCCCCCCCCCCCCCCCCCCCCCGGGAAATCTCATGGATGGTCTTGCATCGCAACCAGTTCCTGCCTCAAATGAGCCTTCACAGAGAATGCTTTTTTGGTCACCTCCTCTGAAATATCTGCCCTCCTACACTGTGACACAATGTCCTCGATCTGCTTTCTTCCTCATGACACTTATCACTACCCGACATGATGTTATATATCTATAGTTACATTGTATATTACTATTTGTTAATTGTACTATTCGTCCACTTGCTAATTTGTTTATATCTGTCTCTCCCACTAGACTATGTGGGCATGAACATTATTTTGCCCATTGCTGTATCCCCAGGTCCTGGAACAATAACTGGTATACAGTAGGAGCTCAAAAAATACTCCTTGCATGACTGTCTGAGTGGAATGAAGTCAGGCATAATTTGTTTTCAGTACCATGTTTCCCCCTTAAAACTGAGTTTTATAATTTGGGTGAAATCTGAGGTCTGAACTCTAAAGACAGTTGCAAACACTTAGAACATCTTTCTTGCCAGAGTGTAGCCCCCCTGAGAGCAAGAACCATGTCTGATTGTTCTTTTTTTTTTAATTTTATTTTTTATTTCTTAAAAGTTACATCCAAATTAGTTAGCATATAGTGAGACGATGATTTCAGGAGTAGATTCCTTAATTCCCCTTCCCCAACTAGCCCATCCCCCCTCCCACAACCCCTCCCGTAACCCTTGGTTTGTTCTCCATTTTTATGAGTCTCTTCTGTTTTGTCCCCCTCCCTGTTTTTATATTATTTTTGTTTCCCTTCCCTTATGTTCATCTGTTTTGTCTCTTAAAGTCCTCATATGAGTGAAGTCATATGGTTTTTGTCTTTCTCTAATTTCACTTAGCATAATACCCCCCAGTTCCATCCACGTAGTTGCAAATGGCAAGATTTCCTTCTTTTTGATTGCCGAGTAATACTCCATTATATATATATATATATATATATATATATATATATATATATATATATCACTTCTTCTTTATCCATTCATCCATCGATGGACATGTGGGCTCTTGCCATACTTTGGCTATTGTTGATAGTGCTGCTATAAACATGGGGGTGCGTGTGTCCCTTTGAAACAGCACACCTGTGTCCCGTGGATAAATGCCTAGTAGTGCCATTGCTGGGTCGTAGGGTAGTTCTATTTTTGAGAAACCTCCATACTATTTTCCAGAGTGGCTGCACCAGCTTGCATTCCCACCAACAATGCAAAAGAGATCCTCTTTCTCCGCATCCTCGCCAACATCTGTTGTTGCCCGAGTTGTTAATGTGAGCCATTCTGACAGGTGTGAGGTTGTATCTCATTGTGGTTTTGATTTGTATTTCCCTGATGATGAGTGATGTTGAGCATTTTTTCACGTGTCGGTTGGCCATCTGGATGTCTTCTTTGGAGAAGTGTCTATTCATGTCTTTTGCCCATTTCTTCACTGAATTATTTGTTTTTTGGGTGTTGAGTTTGAGAAGTTCTTTATAGATTTTGGATACTAACCCTTTATCTGAGATGTCATTTGCAAATATCTCCTCCCATTCTGTCGGTTGCCTTTTAGTTTTGCTGATTATTTCCTTTGCTGTGCAGAAGCCTTTTATTTTGATGAGGCCCCAGCCACGTCTGACTGTTCTATGCCGAGTCTCCAGCCAAAATCACTAGCTGTTGTGACCACCTCCAAATCCCAGGGGTGTATTACAAGAGGACTAGGGGGTCTTTCTCCATCTCGTAGCTACAGCTTCTGGAACACGTGGCTTCCAAGGGGGCAGGGAAAGAAAGAATTGGAGAGGACACACTGGTTCTTAACAGCATTGGCCTGGAAGCCACACACTTCCCCTTGCTCCCTGTCCATTGGCCCCCATCCTGGACATGACCCTCACCTAACTGCAAGGGAGGCTGGGAGGTGAAGGGAAGCAGGTAGGTACTCGTGAGTGCTTACTGTCCCAGCCACACCCAGCTTCTGGCACAGTGCTTGGCACACACACATATATAACAGCCACTGAGTAGATATTTGATGAGCGCATTTAAAATCTCTAAATTTCATACATTTCATGCCTAAACCCTTCTGAAATGATGACTTATTTTCTACCAAATAGTTTGGTAATTCCTTTTTTGAATTGTAGTTTATCCTTTTCTTTTTTAAAAAATTTTAATTAGTTAATTTTTATTTTTGAGAGAGAGCGCGAGTGCGCAAGGGGCAGAGAGAGAGAGAATCCCACAAGATGCAGAAAGAGAGGGAGAGAGAGAGAGAGAGAGAGAGAGAGAGAGAGAGGAGCCCAGAGCGGGGCTTGAGCTCACAAACTGTGAGATCATGACCTGAGCTGAAGTAGGAGGCTCAACCTACTGAGCCGCCCAGGCGCCCCAGGTTATTCTTCCTCTGAGTATAGTTGACACATAATGTTACATTAGTTTCAGGTGTACAACCTGGTGATTGGACAAGTTTGTACATTATATGGTGTGTTCACCACGAGAGTGGCCACCACATTGCTACTAGGACGCCATTGACTACATACTGCGCGCTGTGCCTTTCCTTCCCGTGACTTGTTCGTTCCAGAACCGGAAGCCTGTGCCGCCCACTCCCCTTCACCCATTTTGCCCATCCCTCCGTCGCCTTCCCTCCGGCAACCATCAGTTTGTTCTCTGTGTTTATAGGTCTGTTTCTGCTTTGTGTGTGTGTCTTCATCTTTCCAGATGGCACTTATAAGTGGAATCATAGGGAATTCATCTTTCTCAGTCTGACTTAGGTCGCTTAGCCTAATATCTTCTAGGTCCATCCATGTTTTCACCAATGGCAAGATCTCCTCCTTTTTGTGGCTGCATCACATTCCAGCGCATATATATAGCACATCTTTCTTACCCAACCGTCTAGTGATGGACACTTAGGTTGCTTCCGTGTCTCGGCTATTGTAAGTAATGCTGCAATAAACATACAGGTTGGGTGATCCTTGAGGATTTCCCTTTTGTGTAATGGCTTTTTTAAAAGGCTTATTTATTTTGAGAGAGAGAGAGAGAGCGCACATGCCTATGCATGCCTAAGTGGGGATGGGGGCAGAGAGAGAGGGAGAGAGAGAGTCCCAAGCAGGCTCCGCCCTATCAGTGCGGAACCCACTGCCAGGCTCCGTCTCACGGACCATGACATCATGACCTGAGCCGAAGTCAAGAGCCGGACACTTAATTGACTGAGTCACCCAGGTACCCTGATTCTTGAGCATTTTCAATTCTCCTGAGCTCAGGGCAGTTTGGAAACCAGTGTCCAGGCATGATTTTCTAAGTCATGATTCCAGACTAAAGCGTAAGCCTCTGCAGGTCTGAACATGGAAATGAATCACCAAAAAAAGGCTTTTCGTATTTTTCCCCTGCAACTTCAAGCACAGGGTATTAAAAAACATCGCGTTGGGAAGGAACTACCTGTCTGTGAGCCCCTAGGACTCTACCAGATTGGGCTTCCCGGAGCCCCGGGATTAGGTGGTCTTGATCTGAGGAAGGTGCTGAATAAAATGCCTTCCATCTACAACTTAAGATTTTCTATGTCTTGCCCCAATTTCTTTCTTCCTTCGCTTAAAACTGGGGTTAGTAAGAGCCCCTGAAGGAAGCCAGTTTATATTCTTGATCATTTGTCTAGAAATGTGCAGAAAGCGTCTCAGCATATCTTTCCGGATGGCTTTCCCCCTCGGATGCCAGGAGCACCGCCTTGACCCTGTGATTGGCACAAACTTTTCAAAAATTATTTTACCCTTTTGAAGTGTACCGATGGGTTTTGTTATATCTGTGGTGCGTACGTGACAATTTGAAATATTCGCTCACCCTTATCTCTGTGGGTTATCCCACCCTTTCATGGGACGTGAGACATTCAGGAAGGTTTCACATACTCAGCGTGTGAGTTCGCACATATATCCGCACGAACACGCACGCGGGGTTGGCACCTGACATTCTGAGGGCCTTGGAATTCACAGCCACTCTGCCTTTGTAACCAGGGAAAACGGGCCTGCTTCCCAGTAGGGACAGTGGGGAAGGGTATGATGGAAGAAGAAGAGAAGTGACTTATTGTTCTCCCAAATTCCCTACCTCTGGGTTTCATGTCAAGAACATTAGCAGTCGCATTACGTTAAGTGAAATAATCCAGACGGGGAAAGACAAATACCGTACGATGTCACTTATGCGTAGAATCCTAAAAAGGCGAACTCCTAGATCTGGAGAGTAGGGCTGTAGTTACGAGGGTCTGGGGGGTGCGGGAAATGGGGAGATGTCACAGAGTACACACTTCCAGTTATAAGATGAGTAAGTTCGGGGCTGCGGTGCACCACATGGTGACTAGAATTAATGACACTGTATTGGGCACTTAGAATTTGCTGAGAGAGCAGATCTCAAACGTGCTCACCGTCCTCCGACCCCCCAACAAAAAGATAACTGTAACTCTGTGAGGTGACGGCTGTGGTGATCATTTCACAATGTATGGGTCCATCCCAGCGTCCTGTGGTATACCTTAAACACACGCCATTTTTGTTCGCCAATTACACATCAGTAAAGCTGGAAAAGTACATTTTAAGAAAGACTAGGCCATTTCAGTGAGTCTTATGTCCTGCAGAGACTATAAACCGACCCTAACAAAGAAGCTAATTGATTATTCACAGAGGACCAGCGCCTTTTCCTTGGGGTGCTCCAGAATCCCAACGGCAGTCCACAGATGACTGAATGGAAGCTTCCAGAAGAGGGAGGACTAAGTTGAGTGTGGAGACCCTACTAGAGGTCTGGTCTCCTTTTCTTCTGGGAGGCAACACTTTTCAGTCAACTTGAAGTTCAGTGGGTCCGTGTTCTGGCCCAAGAAATGTAGAAGAAATGCTGAGCATCCCTTCTGGACTGGGGAGGGCAAAGCCTCTGAGTGATTCTGGAGTCTGTTTTCTCCTCACAGTGGTCAACGTGGGGGCCTCACGCTGAGATGGGAAGCCACGGCAGCCTGGATGGCTGGATCACTTCGTGAAGGACAGACGCTCTGGAGAGTTCCTTACACCGAGAGAAATGTGGTCCGTAAGCCACTACAGTTGTAGAGGTTGTTTGTTGCTGAAGCAGAACTTAATCTGTCCTGACTCATACAGTAAGACATAGATACTTTGCTGAGCCACTTCATGCTACAGTCTGGTTCTTCTTGTGGCCAGAGAATTCCTGTTATAGAAAGGGCCACATTAAAATAGTAAATCTCTTCTTCGCCCAGAAGTGAGTGGGGTTATTACTTTGGTTTGCAGCAAACCAAAAGTGGGTACAAGAATCCCGTATGTTTGATGTAAGATGAGATTGTAAGCCTCATCGGTCCGTTCGTGGACATATGAAGTCAGCTTTTACCTTTTTAGATAAGACTCAACGTTCTTATATCTGAAGGTGAGATATTTCAACTTTCCTGCGTGCTAGTTACAGATGACATGGCTGAAAATGTGAGCAATTTCAATCCCTCTGGCATCTCCTGACTGTGGTTCCCTCAGTAACTGGAAGCCTCTCATAAGGCAAGGGGCCTGCTCAGCTAACCAGGGAACCAATCTTGGGGAGAGACGTGGTCACCCAGGGACCCTGAGGGCAGACATGGCAAAGATCAGAGACACCTGGGGTTGGGGGGGAGTGCCTGCTGTTGGTAATATGCCAGTGGGTTGGTATCCCATTTTTTTTTTTTTTATGAGAGAGAGACCATGCAGGGGAGGGGCAGAGAGTGAGGGGAAGAGAGGAGAGAGAGAATCCAAAGCAGCCTCCTTACTGTCAGTGCAGAGCCTGATGCAAGGCTCGAACCCATGAACCATGAGATCGTGACCTGAGCTGAAATCAAGAGTCGGACACTTAACTGACTGAGCCACCCAGGCGCCCCAGGGTCCATTACCCATCCTGTCCCTGAACTGAGGTTACACATAAACAGCATGGAGTGAGATGCTCTGGGATTTCAGGGACTGGCGTGATCCCCTCTCCTCAAGGCGGGGCTTGGAGTCAAACGCCTCATACCTTTACTTCCATTTACTATCCAGAGTCATTGTTTAGGGTCCCCGCACGCCGGGATCTGATCACTGCAACACTCCTTGGGCCTCGCTTGTGTTTGAGACGTAGATTTTGCTGATGGGTGTTGAGAAACCTGTCTTGGTTATTTTTTGATGAGGGCAACTCGGTTCCGGGCGTGATGTGTTTTCTGTGCACGTCTAAGAATGGAGATACTTTGCCCCCATGGTTCAGACTGCAACTGGGTGGCTGGTACCTGAAGACAGATTTGGCCAAAGGCTAGCACTGCTGGAGGGCCAGCTTCTAAGCAGATGGCCAGTTGGGGATGTTGGCTTGTAGCCCCTGAACTGTTACTTGTAAAATAATTGAGCAAACTGATAGGGAAATATCAACTATACATCTTACGGGGTTACTTAATCAACTTGGCTCACGATTAACGTCCTACGACGCGCACGTAAGAACCGTGTAGGGGGCGAGCCGGTGAATACCCACTGGCATCGTTCACAGAAATAGGGAAAAGCAGTTGTCAGGGAGGGAGAGGTAAGGTCAACAGACTGCAGTGCAAATCAGGAATCAATAACACGGCATTTAAGCCAGCCCTCTCTTAACTTTGGCCACTCACCCTGCCGACATTAGTGATTCCTAAACATTTGCTGCTGGTTCGGGTGCATGGCAACCGGCCTCAGCTGGAGAGTTGCTAAATAGATCCTCTGTGACTTTTCCAGAAGCCACCTAACCTCAAGTCCGATATACTTGAGATTTTGGAGGGGAAAAAATAAATTAATAAGCCAGCATGCAGGAAAGTTGAAATATCTCACCTGCCGTTTCCTGCTCCTCGGATCCAGTGTGCATAATGTCATCAGTGTTGTGCACCTGCGCGATTATGTTTCCGATAGTCCAGAGTCATCGTCCAACATCGACGTGACTTTTGCACAGGCCGGGCAGGTGAGGGACCGGGCCTGGAGTCACAAGGCGAGGGTCCCGGTTCAGCTCTGACGCTAGTTCTGCGGGTAATCGTAAGCGGGATGCTTCCCCACACCCAACGTCAAGGTAGAACTGGGTGCGGCTTTAGTGGTTACGTCCAAGTCTGTTTGCATGGAACAGCGTCCCCTGCTGGAGGGATGAGGGAAGCAGAAGGTAAACATCGCAGGAAACCGGCTGGGTAAGGACCACGGTACCTGGATTCTAATAAGACAAAAAAAAAAAAAAAAAAAAGTGCCTGCACCCACCCCTGGTCGCCGTTTCCTGAATTCTGTCCTTTACCAGGAAGCTCTTCTTTTCCAGTGTCATCCCTCACCCCTGGGCCCCCTCCACACCTTCGAGATTCTTTGCCTTCTCATGTCACGGGCTGTTGGCTGGAGAAGATCTGACCACGGTGCATACAGTAGGAAAGGCTGCAAAATCCAAAGAGCTGGGTCCCACTTCCCTGGTGGTGGGATGTCAGGCCTTAGTGACAAGACAGGAGGAAGGTTTTGAGCAGTAGGTGTCTTCGCAGACCAAATCTTCTTAATCCCACCCCCCCCCCCCCCCCCCCACCACACACCAAATGGTTGACTGGTTCCTTTGCTTTCACTTCACTTAACCGTTTGTGTATGGGGTGGACAGCGTGGTCGAGGACCCTAAAGAAAATCTAGTGGACAATAACATCTGGCCCTCTGTCCAGAGAAAGACGTGTGCGTGAGCGCACGTGAGAGATCCAGACGCCAGCTGGCGTGTTTCTGTCCCTCGGGAGCTGGGGACAGCTGTCAAAAGCAAGGTTTGAATTTTGGGAGGTTGGCTCACATCTTCAGAGTAAAAGAAGCTTTTGGGTTTGCTGATTCCTCTGGGTTTTTGGTTTCTTACCCTTTTGTCCTGGCAATTAATTTATCATCTATTTGATACTTTTAAGAATTATCACCTATTTGATACTTTTAAGAATGTCGTTTAAAACCAGGCTTCCTAGCTGTCGTTAACGGCAGGGTTGATTCACATAAACAAGCTGACCAGCACCTGGCAACAGATATTTATTTTATCAGTTGCCTTTTCACCAGTGAATGCTTGTGTTTCCCCTTAGTCACCAGCTGCGTGGAAGCAGGTGCCTCACTCCTGTTGTATCTCTTAGTCCCATCTGTGTACCCAGCAAAAAGCTTTATGCCAAAGCTCGCTCCCGGCCGGTCCTAAAGCAAAGCCTGGCCCATAAATTCACTCCATGCAGATTTTTAAATAACCTTTTAATTTTTGAATAGTTTTAGACTTACCGAAAAAGCTACAGAGGCTGAATTCCTATATTCCCCGCCCCCTTCTCCTATGGTTAAATTCTCACATGAGCCTGGTATCTTTGTCAAACTGAACAACCAGAATTATTGTATCGCTATTAACTAAATCCCGGACTTTATTCCAACTTCCACAGGTTTTTTTAAAGAAATTAATCATCGATATTTACAACACGCGAGATTTTTCATTTTTGTTTAGAAAATTAGAAGAGGGGCGCCCGGGTAGCTCAGTCGGTCAAGTGTTTGACTTTAGCTCGGGTCGTGATCTCACGGTTTGTGAGTTCGAGCCCTGCCTTGGGCTCTCTGCTGTTCGTGCGGAGCCCGCTTCAGATCCTCTGTTCCCCTGGCTCTCTGCCCCTCCCCCATCTCAAAAATAAATAAAAAACGTTAAAAAAAAAAGAAAAAGAAAATGAGAAGAACGGGCAACACGAGTGTATCGTATCTGACAACAATCGTCTGAGCCAAATTAATAATGATAATAACTATAACTATGGCAAACATTTACTGAGCACTTATTAGGTGCCGAGTTCTCTCCTAAGAGATTTACATGCATTAATGCATTTCACCTCATTAGAAGTCTTTAGGTGATTACTAGGGTCATCTGTTTTTACAGAAGGGGAAGCTGAGGCACTGCGCGATGAGGGAGAGTGCGCGAAGTCACCCAGCTGTGATGTGGATGAGCTGGGGTCCCGTGTTCCCTGCCACCGCCGGGTGCGGCCTCCCTGGCCCTTTTGGACGATTGCACCCCATCGGACTCTTTTATTCTTTTGCATTTCTTTCCAGAGCCCCGTAGACATTTGATTTCAGAACGTCTGCTTTTTGGCAACCGTCTCAGGCAGCCCTTCACGGTTTATAAACCCAGCCCTTCATAGATCTGAAGCAGGTTCGCATCAACCACCTCATCTGATCCCCAGCAGTGAGGCGACCCTCTCCCTGGGGCATCTCCCTCGTGGCCGAGGGGCTAGGATGTGGGAGAGTAGGGAGACTAGAATAATTGCTGGTAGAGTTTGTGGGGCGCCTCAAACGTCCCACTCCCTCCACCTGGCCGTGGATCCTTTTCCTGCTGCGGGGTGGCAAGCCTCTGAGCTGAAAGAATGTTCCATGGCACCCCGGCCTCTCGCAAGACCCTCCTGGGTCACAGATGGCAGCTGTAGGAGCTGGTCGCGCACCAGGAAGGTCAGGCCTGTGCACAGGCACAGCAGGCTTGCTCTCACCCCAGATGTCCTCCATTCTGCACAGCGTGACCCCCGCCCGCTGGACAGAGATGGGTGTCGCCCTATTGCTTCTCTGTTATCGGAGACACAGCTTCCCCGGGCGGTGTGGACACCGCCGAAGGAGATTCACACCAGCCTAGCTTCCTTGTTGGGCTTCATCCCCCCGCTTCTGCACACTGGGCGTCATTCATACCTTCTGGGCTCAAGACCCGGCCGAGGCTAAAAGATTTCCAAAGAGTCTGTTTGGACTCTTACCGACCTGCTTATAAGCTGGACGCAAGGCAGAGAAAGATGCATATCGGGGAGCAAAGAAGACACCGTCGGCCGAATTTAAACTATTATGTACCAATCCAGCTGTTCTGTTCTTGCTGTGTCCCTTTGTTATAAAGAGAACCCCGAGACGCCCGTTTCTGGTAGTGTTTGTTCATGGCTTCACTGTGAAGCAGCTAGAAGCAGTCAGGAAATCATCCCACTTTCTCAAGGAGGGTACCCAGGTCCCCTCCGTATGGTCTCTCAGTTAGTGGTTTGGCTGAAAGGGAGGTTGGGTATTGAGCCCACGCCACACCCCGTCCCACAGCAGCTGTCGGCTTCGTTTTGTGTGTCGTTGGAAACTGTGGTCTCCTTCGGAGCAGCTCTGCAAGATTATAAGCCCTTCCCTTTGGAGGCCATCTGTTCTGCCCATTCTGTTAAGAGTGCGCTCGCTTACGCGTTCCCTGCCCGTTTCTTCTCATCTAGGTTGTATGGGAGAATAGATTTATAACTGGGAGCAGAAGATTGAAACGTTCTGGAGAAAAGAATAGAATCTGTGCCAGAAGCTGGAAGGGGGTGTGCAAGACAGTTGGTCACACAGGATTACAGTGTGTGGAGTGAGTCCAAGGGGGGTGTTGCAGCCCAATGGTCAGCCAAGGGTCCAGAGGAAACACTCAAGAGTCTGTGAGCTAATGTGTCTCCACCATATTGATCATCTTGGCTCTGGTGATGACTTCCCTTGGGTAGCAAGTTTCAAATAAATGTTTAAAAGGTCTTTAATACCTCGCTAAGAATGGCCGGAAATCGTGCCACCTGCCTAGCTGGTCAGATTTGGTGTCTATCACTTACTGCTTTGAGGTAGTGAGGTCTTTGGGAAGAACACATCAATGAGGGTCCACCAAGTATTAATGGCATCAGGTTGCCATGGATTGCTCTAGATCTAAAAAAGAGGAACAGAAATGTTGACCTGACACCTGCCTCATCCAGCAGATTAACCATGGATGCTGTGCCGGGAACAGTTTAGGTCTGCCAGGAGAATCCCTTCTTCCAAGTTTGCTTGGCTGGACATTGCTCAGAGCCACCTGGGTCAGCCCTTTTTAGACTTTGTCATCAAATCCCCCCAAGCCGCAGGGGAAAGTGGGTATATTTCCCTGGGATCTGGGATTGGGGGGAGGGCTCCAAAAGCATGAGTTCCTTTGAAAATTTGGCAAATTTTGGGGCGCCTGGGTGGCTCAGTCGGTTGAGCGGCCGACTTCGGCTCAGGTCACGATCTCGCGGTCTGTGAGTTCGAGCCCCGCATCGGGTTCTGTGCTGACAGCTTGGAGCCTGGAGCCTGTTTCGGATTCTGTGTCTCCCTCTCTCTGACCCTCCCCCGTTCATGCTCTGTCTCTCTCTGTCTCAAAAATAAATAAACGTTAAAAAAAAAAAATTAAAAAAAAAAGAAAATTTGGCAAATTTTACCTTTTGCTCTATAATAAGTCATGTTTGTTTTGGCATGAAAACAATGTTTTTAATCAATTGCTATTGAGTAAACTGAGGCTCTGGTTATCTCAAAGATGGTTTAGGACTTGGTACACACTGTGGGCCATAAACCAAGCACACTGATTTTTTTGTCAGCGTGCAATCCATGCCCCGTCTCCAGTTCCCTTTCTTTTTCCAGAGAATCCTTGGTTACTTCCGCAGACAATTAATGGGATAGAGAGGAATAGGGACCGTCTTCCCAAACTACCAGGTTTGCAGTTTTTCCCAAAAAAGAAATTGACTGTGAAACCCTGTCCTCCATTAAAATGCTGGTAAAACTGCTGTATAGTCACAGGACAAACATTCAGTCCCCAGCCTCCGAGCTGCCATTCAGTCCTTCCAGCCGACCTTCCTTTCCTGTGCTCTGAAGCAGCTCGTTCAAGCTCTCCATGCCCTCCTGAGGCTGTCCTCATCCAGTGTGCTTGGTCTTAGCAGTCAGGGTCACCTGCTATCTCCATGACAGATTTGCATAGATGGGACAGGATGGATCTCATCTCCCCACCCTTATTCTTCCGAATGTCACTACATCCATGCTTCCCTTTTCCCCCTGTGAAGACCTCTGTATTCTTGAAGGGGATTTTCTTTGACTCCAATTCTGGGTGGAAAATTTTCCGACAGCAGTTTAAAGATACCATTCCGCAGTCTTCTGGCCTTTGTGCTTCCGATGAGATGTCTGTGGGAACTGTGGTGTATCGTGTTGTCTCAGGCCATTTTCAAGGCTGTCTCTGAATTTTGGTTTTCAGCAGTGGGACTGTCATGTGTCTACAAGGACTTCTTTTTTATTCTTACTTATCCCATTTAAAGTTTACTGAACTTCCTGAATCGATACATTCACGTCTTTGACCAAGTTTTGACCGTGACATATTTTTTGCTCTGCTCGTGCTTGCGCTCTCTTTCTCCCTCTCTCTCCCACTCTTCCCTACCTTTGGTACTTCGACTGCTGATCTCTTAAATCTTTTGCTCTTACGAAAACCTGAATTCCGATCATTTTTCCACCTATTCTTTTCTTTCTCGCCATCAGATTGGATACTTTCTATTGATATATGTTCAAGTTCACTGGCTTGTTCCTCTATCATTTCCATTCTGCTACAGGGTCATTTCTTGAATTTTAATTTAATTTAATTTAATTTAATTTAATTTAATTTTAATTAACTAATTAATTTTTATTTTTTATTACAGTTTTTTTAATGTTTATTTATTTTTGAGAGAGATAGAAACAAAGCGTGAGTGGGGGAGGGGCAGATAGAGAAGGAGACGCAGAATCCAAAGCAGGCTCGAGGCTCCGAGCTGTCAGCACAGAGCCCGACGCGGGGCTCGAACTCATGGACTGTGAGATCATGACCTGAGCCGCAGTTGGATGCTTAACCGACTGAGCCACCAGGCGCTCCTATTATCTTTTTATTATTTTATTATTTATTTTTTTTAATGTTTATTTATTTTTGAGACAGAGAGAGACACAGCATGAGCAGGGAAGGGGCAGAGAGAGAGAGGGAGACACAGAATGTGAAGCAGGCTTCAGGCTCTGAGCTGTCAGCACAGAGCCCGATGAGGGGCTCGAACTCACGAACTGTGAGATCATGACCTGAGCCAAAGTCGGACGCTTAACCGACTGAGCCACCCAGGTGCTCCTCCTATTATCTTTTTAATGTTTATTTATTTATTTTGAGAGAAAGAGAGAGAGCATGAGTGTGTAAGCAGGGGAGGGGCAGAGAGAGAGAATCCCAAGCAGGCTCCACACTGTCAGCACAGAGCGCGATGTGGGGCTCGATCTCATGAACTGTGAGATCGTGACCTGAGCTGAAATCAAGAGTCAGATGCTTCACCAACTGAGCCACCCAGGTGTCCCTATTTTTATTTTAGCAATATTTTTTTCAATATTAAAATTTCCATGTGGTTATTTTTTGCATTCTCTTTTTCCAGAAACTTCCTGTTTTTCATTCATTGTAGGTAAATTATCGCTCAAAACTAGCCTATATGATCTATGCTCTTAGAGTCAGGATCCTGGTAACCTTTGAGGGAGCATTAGTGGTTTAAATGGAGCACAGTGGGGTGGTTGGGGGCTTCTGGTCATATTCTGTTTCTTTTTAAACAACTTTGTGGAAGTATAATTGACATACAGTAACTGTACGTTTTAAAGCATAAAATTTGGTAAGTTTTGACGTATGTATACACCTCTGAAATCATCACAATAATCAGTGTAATGGATATATACATAACACTCTCCCCTAAGTGTTCCAGTGAAATTCCCTCTCAGCCCCGCCTGCCACATGTCCGGTGACAACTGATGGGCTCTGTCACTATGGATCACTTTGTACCTTCTAGGACTTTTACAAATGGCATTTTATGTAATCTAGTCTTTTTTGCTCTGGTTCCTTTCACTTGGCACCTGTGTATCTACTTTGGTGACATGACTTGAAATATTTTTCGCTTATTTTTTTTAAATTGGGATTTTTTTTTTTTTTTTTTGGTTTTCTCATTATTCGGTGTTGAGCGTTGTTATATATTCAGGAAAGCCCTTTCACAGATATGTGATTTGCAAATATTTTCTTCCACACATTGTCCTGTCTTTTCATTCTATTAACAGTGCCTTTCAAAGAGAGAAAGTTCTTAATTTTGATGAACTTTGATTGAATTGATTTATTCTTTATTTTAAATTGTTTTAAAGTTCACTTTTGAGAGAGAGAGAGAGAGAATGTGAGCGGGCAAGGGGGAGAGAGAGAGGGAGACACAGAATTGGAAGCAGGCTCCAGGCCATGGAGCCTGGACAGCCTGAGCTGTCAGCACAGAGCCTGATGCAGGGCTTGAACCCACAAACTATGAGATCATGACCTGAGCCGAAGTTGGACCCTTAACAGACTGAGCCACCCAGGCGCCCCCGAATTGATTTATTCTTTTATGGATTGTGCTTTTGGGGTCATGCCGAAGAAAATTTTGCCCAATCCAAGCTTAAAAAATGTTCTTCTTTGTTTTCTTTTAGAAGTTGGTGGTTTCAAGATTTAGATTTACTGCTACAATAGATTTTGAGTTCGTTTTTGTATAAACTGTAAGATATGGATCGAAGGGTTTTGTTTTGTTTTTCGTTCGTTCTTGGTATCAGGTCGTCTTAGCACCATTAGTTAAAAAGAATATCCTTTGGTCTATTGAATTGCCCATGCAACTTTGTCAAAAATCGATTGAGCACGCATTTGTGGGTTTATTTCTACGCTTTCTGTTCTGTTCCTTTGATCTATTTATTTATATTTGGGCTCCTACCACATTGTTAGTATAGCTGTATGTTGTAGCTTCACACTGTAGCTTTATAATAAATCTTGAAATCAGGTAGCATAAATCCTTCAACTTGGTTCTTTTCTTTCCAAGTTGTTTTCTCTATTCAAAGTCCTATGCCTTTCCACGTGGATTTTAGAGGCAGCTTTTCAATGTATCCATCAACACACAGTGGGATTTTTATTGCCATGCATTGAATCTTAGATCTGTTTGGGAGCACTGACATCTGAGCAGTATCGAATCTTCTGATATATGTAGCTGCTTCTGTGAAAAAAAAGAAATAGAATGACACCAAGGGACGAAGTCTGAGTATGGGTTTCCCCAGTGGCCTTGAGCATGTCACTTCCCCACTCTGAGCCTCTGTCTCCTCTTCTATAATTGAGGGGAGAATAGGCTCTGTGAGATCAAGCCAGATAATGATAGAGAAGCTGATGGTGTTCCAGGGATAACAACGAGCTTTTCACGCGCTGACTGTTATTATTATGCACCTGGTGGGTTTGCCAAAATAAATGCCCGAGAGAGAGAGCGTGGCGCTATTTGGATACAAATTATGTTCTCTTTCTCCTCTTCATTATAATCACAGTGAACATCACCATCACCCAGCGTTAAGCCTTCCAGGTGAGGCTCCACATGCTCATGGAGACAGCATCACCCTTGTCTTGTGATCACTCCAATCTGATGTCTGTTAAATGGCGCTCACATCATCTCCTCCCGTTTAAAAGGCTCGCTGTTTTTCAAGTCTGACAATTTCCTTCTACATGCCGCCAATTTTCTGGCTGGCCCTGTGGACTATGGTTTCTGTCTTTCTCTTTCTTTTACGTACCTCGTGTGTCGTTTCCAGGGGTCACTTGGGCTAACTCCAACACTTACTCTCTCATCACCCTGGGTTTTGTGTCGCTCACTGGCTGCTGGGACCAGGGGGTCTTGGAACAACGGTCCTGGCCGTTGTTCGCCTGTGACCAAGCCCTGGCCAGATCCTAGCACCTGTCTCTGGGGCCCGTGGGTTCTTTCTCCGTGCATGTCTCAGCCTGTGACAGCTGTGAATCTGAAACCAACCGGCTCCTGGCAGTGACTTTAAAAGATCTGGCAAAACCGTTCTCATTTCGCTCTATCACTTCCTGGACTCAGGTGTCAGATCCTAGATGTGCCAAAACCCAGCCTGATATATTCTATTTATATTTAATGAATGCCTGCCATTTTAGGGTTTACATTTACATTGTCATGTGCTAATTTTTCTTTTTTTTTAATTTTCTTTTTAATTTTTTTAAATTCACATCCAAATCAGTTAGCATCTAGTGCAACAATGATTTCAGGAGTAGATTCCTTAGTGCCCCTTCCCCAGTTAGCCCATCCCCCCTCCCACAACCCCTTCAGAAACCCTCAGTCTGTTCTCCACACTTATGAGTCTCTTCTGTTGTGTCCCCCTCCCTGTTTTTATATTATTTTTATTTCCCTTCCCTTGTGTTCATCGGTTTTGTCTCTTAAAGTCCTCATATGAGTGAAGTCATATGATATTTGTCTTTCTCTGACTAATTTCACTCAGCATAATACCCTCCAGTTCCATCCACGTTGTTGCAAATGGCAAGATTTCGTTCTTTTTCATCGTTGAGTATATTCCATTGTATATATAAACCACATCTTCTTTATCCATTCATCTGTTGATGGACGCTTGGGCTCTTGCCATACTTTGGCTATTGTTGATGGCACTGCTATAAACATGGGGGTGCATGTATCCCTTCGAAACAGCACACCTATATCTTGTGGATAAATGCCTAGTAGTGCAATCGCTGGGTCATAGGGTAGTTCTATTTTTAGTTTTTTGAGGAACCTCCATACTGTTTTCCAGAATGGCCGCACCAGCTTGCATTCCCATAATTTTTCTATTTAGTAGTCCTTTTACTCTCCTTTCTTGCTCTGGTTAGGACTATTTATTTATTTATTTATTGAGAGTGCTGCGAGTGGGGGAGGGGCAGAGGGCGAGGGAGAGAGCGAATGTTAAGGAGTCTCCACGCTCGATGTGGAGTCTGATGCAAGGCTTAATCTCACGACCGTGAGGTCACGACCTGCGCCAAAATCAAAGAGTCGGATGTCCAACCGACGGAACCACCCAGGCTCCCCAGGGTTGATATTTTTATTATGTTATTTTTCCTTGCCAAATTGGAAGACAAACACTTGGACTACTTATTAGCGCTCGTCCTAAAACCGGAGCATGTTCCTTGATTTACCGAGGTAAAGCACTAAGTAGTACTTTGACCCTCCTCCTGGATAATACAAGGGACTTAGAACGCCTGAATTTCACAGACCTCTGTCCTAACATACCGGCTGTGGTTGTCATTGTGTATTTGCAAATCCATATAAACATTATTCAGTTATATTATTATTATTGCACACAGCCACGTTTACTTAGGTAAGGCCACATGTTTGCTGGTTCGCCTTCTCCAGTCCTTCCCGCATTTGACCTTCCCCGTTGCTTTTCCTTGCTCTTAGTGGGGTTTGCTGTTGGCAAATTCTCTCTGCTTTTCCTCCTCGGAAGCCATTTGAGTTCACCTTCATCCTGGAAGGATATTGTGACTGGTTGAGAGGATTCTCCTTTCTTCATCAGCAGTTATTTTCATGACATCCTGTAAACTGTTCCCATTGCCTTCTGGTGTGCACAGGGGTCCTTGAAACACGTGAGGCCGGTGTCCTCTTGAAAATAATGTGACCACACCACCTGGGCTGCTTGAAACAGTTATCTTTGTGTTTATTGCCTGCAATTGAAAACGATGCTGCATTTGTGTTTGGATTTCTTTTCTTCTTCTTGTTTTTGAATTTAATTCTCCTGGGGATTTATTAGGTATCTTCAATTTTGCAAGTGATGTCTTGCATCAGTTCTGAAAGATTCTTAGCCATTATTATTTTTAAAAAATTTTTAATGTTTATTTTTGATAGAGACAGAGTGCCAGTGGGGGAGGGGCAGAGAGAGAGGGAGACACAGAATCTGAAGCAGGCTCCGGGCTCTGAGCTGTCAGCACAGGGCTCGAACTCACGGACCGTGAGATCGTGACCTGAGCCAAATTCCGCTGCTTAACCGACTGAGCCACCCAGGCGCCCCAATTCTTAGCCATTATTAAGACCTGCTTCTGTCCATTTTGTCTTTTCTGTCTTTCTGACTTCAGTTATGTGTATCTTAGCCTTTCTGATGGCACTGTTTATATCCATTGACCCCTGTTTGTATTTTTAGCTTTATCTCTCCGTTCTGTACCCGGGAGACTTTCTTCTGACCTATTTTCCAATTCCCTTAACTTTCTCTCCTGTCTTTTTCAGTGCTATAAAATTATTTTAGTATTATCCACCCAAGATTGAACACGTAGTAAAGATGGGACGAACATATCATCAGTTACCATCTCAGGTGAAAAGCATCAAAATACATCAATTAAACGCTCTAAATAATCTTCTCAAGCAACTGCCTGAGGAACAGACAATGGGCTGCTTTTATAAGAACACTGTTGTGGGAAGACCTCGGATGAATTAGATGAATTTGTGCTCGGGGGTCATCTCATGTAACATATCCCTCGTCTACAACTGGTTCTTCCGCAGAAAATCTGCTTGTGAAATACCACACAACCTCCAAATATCCACAGAGAAAAATGCCTTTCTCCTGTCATGATGGCAGTGAGCTGCCCTGGAGTAAGCTGAGATGCTTTCTGCTTCTACGATGTGATTCTCTCCGCGGTCTGCAGGATGGTCTTTGGTACCCATCTTCTTTGCGGGGATTGTTCCCGAGAGCGTTGGCCAATACGCTTCCTGCACGCAAATCTCCGAGTGTGTTTGCTAGAGCCCTGAGCTGCAGTGGTAAGTTATGGAACTGTCTCGAGCTTCTGTTCTTTTATCTGTAAAGGGGAGGTGCTAATCGCAGCTATGTCCGAAATTATTGTGGGGATTAAGTGAGATACTGCATGCAAAGTGCCTGGGAAAGTGCCGGACACACTTAGCGCTCAAAGGATTCCGTTATTAGGACCGTTAATAAAACAGAGACATTATTATACCCATTTTACACATGAGGAAAACTGAGGCTCAGAAAGTTTAAGTACCTGGGGCACCTGGGTGGCTCAGGTGGTTAAGTATCTGACTTCAGCTGAGGTCATGATCTCACGGTTCATGGGTTTGAGCCCCTCATCGGGCTCTGTGCTGACAGCTCAGAGCCTGGAGCCTGCTTCGGATTCTGTGTTGCCCCTCTCTGCCCCTCTGCCACTCACCCTCTGTCTGTCTCTCTCTTTCTCAAAAATAATAAACATTAAAACATTTTAGAAAGTTTAACTTTCCAGGGGTGCCTGGGTGGCTTAGTCAGTTAAGTGTCCAACTTCAGCTCAGATCATGATCTCAGGGTTTGTGAGTTCGAGCCCCACGTTGGGTCTTCTGCTGTCAGCACAGAGTCTGCTTCGGATCCTCTGTCCCCCTCTGTCTGCTCCTCCCCTGCTTACGCTCTCTCTCTCTTTCTCAAAAATAAGTGAACATTAAAAAGCAAAAAGGAAAGTTTAAGTAATTTTGCAAAGTTACATAGAAAAGAGAGGAGCTGGGATTTAAGTGTTATATATGAGTGTGTACGGTTATATATGTATATATAACACACACACACATATATATTTTGCAAACATAATTTGTTCTGGAAACATGCTTGCAATCCAAAGCGCTTGTATATCAGAGTGAATTTCCCCGTAAGAAATAATGGAAACTCAGATGATTCGTTTCTACAACCCAAAAATACTCGTAGAAAATGATAGAATACTGTAATATAAATAATAAATAATATCAATAATAAATATAATAATAAAGAAATATAAAGAATAAATAATAATAATAAAGAATAAAGAAAATATAAAATACAAGGAAAAATAAACAAATGAACCTGCACTTACCTTTGAAAACCTTCATGGCTGGTGTGAGGGAGACGAGAGAGAGGAGGGTTATTGTGTAGGACGACTTTTGTGATCACTAACGGAATCACTGCCACCTATCAGTGGAATCTTTCTATCTGGATAGATAGGAATTTGCTATCTATCAATGGAATCTTCTGTGTGGGGGCCGTTGTATACGCTTGCATAGGTGTTGACAACAGGACAGTGCTAATAAACTCTTGTCATATACTGTATTTAACGTAACTGGCAATAAGGCAGCAGAGGAAAGGGTCTCTATCCGCAGGCAGCCTGACCTAGAATGAAGCAAAGCATCCCTAAGCTCACTCTTGCCTGGAAAAGCAAAGGACTGTCCACAGGTGCTTTGAAGTGACAAAAAATACACTAGTGCCCATTGTGGGCACCTTCCAGCATTCTGAAAAACTGATTTCTGATCACTGATTTCTGCCAAGCACCGCAGCCTGAGACCAAGCAACCGAGCATGGGAGATGATCACCCACAATGCTGCGGTGAGAGAGACGGAGAACCTTTGGCTCAGTGGTGATCATGTGACATTCGGCGTCATGTACTACTCGTATGGCAAGACATAGCTCATTTATCAAGCTGAAGTTTATTAGAAATGTTTGATCGTCTTGCGGAACACTCGCAGAACAAGTTACTCGCAATCCAAGCTTTTACTGTGTGTGTGTGTGTGTGTGTGTGTGTGTGTATGTATATACATATGTGCATTTATATATGTGTGTGTGTGTGTGTGGTTATATATGTGTGTGTATATATGTGTGTGGTTATATATATATGTGCGGTTATATATAGTGTGTATATATGTGTATATGTGTGTGTGGTTATATATATATATATATATATGTGCGGTTATATATAGTGTGTATATGTGTGTGTATATGTGTGTGTGGTTATATATATATGTGCAGTGCAGTTATATATATGTGTGTGTATGTGTGTGTGGTTATATATATATATGTGCGGTTATATATAGTGTGTATATATGTGTGTATATGTGTGTGTGGTTATATATATATACACATACACATACCCATACATATACATATACACACACATATATATGAGTATATATACCTATGTGGTTACTTTTTTTCTTCTACTACTTTATGTCGCCTGCTGTTCTTTAGAGCCAACATAGAAGTTTGGGTAGAAGTTTGGTTAGACTAAAAAGTTTGTGGAGGAATGTGGGAAGGGCAGAGAGAACCTTGTTTTTGAGCTTACGATAAACGTGTGACAGTCAGCTTCAAAGAGGTGGAGAAGGCCTGGAAATACAGTAGATCTGTGATAAAGGCTTCTACGGGGTTGAACTGATAGGACGGTAAATCGCGGCAGCAAAAAAGAACTATTGTTCGGGACTGCCATCCGCATGACAGAAACTGAAAGAGTTGAAGCAGCGTACTTCTCAGAAATTTTGATGGTTTTCAGTTATTTTTAACGACTTGCCCAATTCTTAGAACTGGAGGAAAAAGCCATGCGTTTTTGTTCTCTAGACAATTTGCACAATCTGCATGCCGCTTTTCTTTTCCTTTTTCCACTCCAGGATAATGGAAATGATGATTCTTTTTGTAAGGGATTCTCTGGAGCTCCTCTCGTTGAGAGTAGAAGGAACGGACAATGAAAAGCAAAGTGAGTAAGAGGCCCTGGCTATAGAATTGGGAACCAACAGAAAGAAGCAGGTGGGGAGACAGTATTTAAAACATCAGTCATGCCAGCTCTCAACACCCACCCCCCCCCGAGCGTGATTCTTCCAAGATACTTACTGCGGCCTGAAATCTCACCGTTGCGTTCAGGTAGAACAAGATCCAAGAGAAAATTAGGGAAAGCCTCCTGGTCTTGAATCTCTTCCCGCTCTGTCCGAGACCCCACAGACCACTTAAAGAAAGCAAAGCTTCACATTGACAGAGCACATGGTGGAAACAACAGTCAGCTGTCTCGAGACACACCCTAGGGGCAGGAGGGGCCGGGGAGCTCAGCGGAGCGCAGCTGGGCATCCTCCATCTGGAAGGGAGGGTGGCTCTCTCAGGACAAGGGGCAAGGGGGCTCAGAGGCTACCAGAGTTCATGTGATGGGGGAGAAAAGGAAACTGTTAATCAGGAGCTCTTTCGTGCACAAAAGTCACACATGTCTACAGGTGCAGATGAAACTAGAAGACTAGGAGGCTTTGGGCCAAGACAGTAAAAAATCCAATTAGAACATTCCAGCCAAGGCTACCTTTTGCTGAGATAGCTGCTCAACTCTGCCCCCAGCCCGTTTGCAAATCCAAACTTCAAGATTCTTCCTTCCCTCTCCGGCCCTGAGCAGAATACCCTGGGCGAGGCAACAGAATACTCATTATATGCAGACGCCGTGCGTTATCGTGATGGCAAAGCCAAGAGAAAGCCTGGAAAGTTGTTGGATGCAATCATCGTGTTCAAAATGTTCATGGAGGTGGTCAGTTGAGATGTGAGCCTGTAGTTTTCCTGTATATGGCATAAAAGGCGGTCATCGGATGGAAGAAAAGGTCTTGTGCACAAAAGCAACAAAACGTACAGTATGCCCGTGGATAATAAGAATAAGAAATGTGCAGGAGTTTTAGGAAAAAAAGAATCAGCATAAAGAAAACCTCAGCATAAAGATAAGGGTAAGAAGAGCTTCTTCTTGTTCTTAGATGGGAAGACTCTACATGTTATAGGGTATAAATTTCTTCGAGATTGATTTATGGATTCAATATAATTCCTATCCACATTCCAGCAGAACTCTTCCTGGGTTCTGACAAAAGGATTTTAAAATTCATCTAGAAGGCTCATTTTGTTTTTAAGAAATCCTAGAAAAATAACACAGGACACTTTGCTCCATGAAGTAAAACCACCGTATTAGCACGTAAGGTACCAGGGCTCAAAAACACAGACGCTTCATTCTAGCCAAGAGATTCAGGAAACAGATCCATGTGTATATGAGAGTTCGATTTACAAAAGATCACGGCTCAAACAGCCTATGGCTATCCAGTTGATCTGGTAACAACTTTCGGGGAAGGTAATCTGAACGAAGATGCTTCAGTGTCCTGTAATCTGCATGTCCTTTAAGTGAGCAACTTGAATTCTACCTCTAGAGTTAAAGGGTATGCATCTTGGTGTTTTTAAAATTTGGAAACAATGGAGAAGCCCATTAAAAGAGAATTTTCAAACTAAAAACTTATGGCACCCCTAAAATTTGGAAGATTATACAGTTATTAAAACAATACATTATTATGTTTAAAAAATGTTGAAGGAGCAGTGTGTCTAGAAGGGGTCCATTTCAGTGTGTGTGTGTGTGTGTGTGTGTGCATCTATTTCAGCCTGAATGTATTTACATAAGAAAAACATATAATAAAAGGCTAATGGGACTCAGTCTGGGTGGTGGGTTTTTGAGGGACTACATTTTATTTTTCATATTGCTTTTATGGCTTTTATGAAGTGTGTATAATGGGCATGTATGATTCATGGAACTAAACATTAATAAAGGCAGCTTTTGTAGAGGGGCTTGAAAAGCCTATTGTTGGCAGAGCAGCTCTGTCTGTCTTCTCCTTTGCTAAACCGTACAATTGATGACATTAAGTGTCTTACTCATCTAGCTACAGGGCACGTTAGTCCTCAGGAAGAGCCCTCTGGGGGAGCGGAAGTGTCTTAGTGGACACTGAAAAATCTGCACCCCGATTTAGCTTCCTATTTGTCCCGATCACCTGAAACCTGAACTTCAAATTCAAAGCCCCATTGTTCGGACGGTCTTATCTCATCACGCTAAGTCAGACGTCCGTGGCGTACCCTTGATCTTTTTGGAGCCATTGGAGGTGTCACTCACTTGAACAATACTTCTGTGTCTTTTAAAATCAGAACAGAAAGAATGGTGCCAATATAAAGCCCAATTCAATCAGCGCTGGATTCCAGGAAGAGACGATGAAAGCGTTTTGTGCCCACAAACATCCATGCTGTCTCTTGTCACTAAAAGCTATGTAGGTCACATATTTCCCTTTGCTTCAAGAGCCAAGATCTTCTAACTGAATTCAGTGCACAGTGTGGGTGAACAGAGTGGGGAACTGGAGACGGGGTGTCCTGGGGGTTCTGTCTGGTTTCTCTCATGCCTGCAGGGAGCTTCCTGAGCACTCCCAGCCCCAGGAGCTCGGGCTTCAGCCTGGGGGGTGACCCCAGAGAGAGGGCGCTGCCGTGGGTGGAGGCATTTGAGCCAAGCATGTCTCCTGCAGCACGCGAAAGGCGGCAGGGACTGACAGCGAGGCCCAGTGGTGGTGGCCACAATGGGGACGCTGACTCCATCACTCAGCGACAGGGCACTTGTGGCTACGTCCCTGTCCTTCGGGCCCAGTCCGGACTCCAGGGGCTCTGATTCTCCAACAACGCCCCTGACTCCCGGCCCATCTGCCAGTTCATTCAACCTGCTCTGGCTTGCGAGCGCCCCCTGCCCCTGGGGACCCGCCTCTGTGTCCCCAGTGCAGAGCATCCCTGAGCATGCGCGCAGAAGAGTCTGGCCGGATGCAGAGTTGAACTTCCCCAAGAAGGGACTCTGTCCCTCTTTGGTTTCCATTCTCCTTCAACCCGGAGGATTCTCTCGCCTGCCTCTCAAACCCCGTCATATCTCAAACTGGTGCCTTTCACTTAATGCAGGGCAGCGGTGGCTGCTGTTTTAGGTTTTCTGCGTGTAGGGTGAGCGTTTCTAATGCTGCCTGCCAGTCTATGCTGGGAAGGCACCAGGCTTAGTCCAGGTTTTCCCGTGAGTCCCAAGTGACCTTGGGCAGAACAACTATGTCTTTTGGCCTCAGATGTTTCTTTAAAGAAAATGGGTGGAGGGAGGAGAGAAGGAAGGAGAAAGAAAAAAAAGAAAAGACTCTAGATACAGACAACACAGACCACAGAGTGCCATTCCTTAGAGTGGGTCACACAGAGCACCCAATCTGTGGGATGCAAAGAAGTTTTATAGGAAAAAAATATTCCTGTGATCCAATGTCCTTGGTAAGTACTGGGCTAAAGAAAGCAAAGCAAGTTTCTCACTGCAGGACTTATCTGTGCCTTTGACATGATTATGCATTTAAAGTCTTTTTTTAATTAAAAAAACTTTTAATGTTTATTATTTTTGAGAGAGAGAGAGACGCACACACACAGAGCAAGCAGGGGAGGGGCAGAGAGAGAGAGGGGGAGACACAGAATCGGAAGCAGGCTCCAGGCTCCGAGCTGCCAGCACAGAGCCCGACGCGGGGCTCGAACCCACGGACCGCGAGATCATGACCTGAGCTGAAGTCGGCCGCTCAACCGACTCAGCCACCCAGGCGCCCTGCATTTAAAATCTTTAAGAGGGAGGTACCTAATGAGGTGCCCCCCAAAGTTATTTAGATCTAAGCTTTTCATAGAGCTCCTTAGGGGACCTGTGTGTCACACAATCCGTTTTGGGAACATGACAACAGTGCCCTATTTTGTTCTCCCCTACAACCTTGGGACCTCCAGCACTACCTGGCAAATGGCGGTACTCAATGAGTAGTTTCTAAACAAACGAATGAGTGAACGCATCATTGACTGAACAAATACGCTGCCTGTGCACATTAGGAACTCAAAACATATTTTTAAGTTAAGTTTAATTGATTAGCTGAAGTCATTCCTAAAATGCAATTCTATTATGAGGGATTTGACTTGGCCTCTCCTCAACTATATTCAATCCATAAACCTGAATTCTTTATGAAGCAGAATTTGGGAGGCAGGGGCCTCGTCTTGGTCTGGTAGGTATCCCCCCGGTAATGGGGTTACTGCAGACAAGGAAAGTCAATCAGTGCAGAGAAAGGAACCGGCGTTGAGGCGGAGCTCAAGCAGGAGAGAAGGTTCTGGCATAAGGGTCTTCAGCTCCCTAGACCCAGAGATCACCAGCAAATTCCCGGTGCCAGTGCTGAGTGCGAGAAGGGCCACTCTCTCCTCTTTCTCTCTCCTGGGCCACTCTGCGTCTCTCTGTGAGTCTACTCCGTTTCTTCTAAGCATCATTCTGCTTTTCCATGGCCTTTAGAGACCCATGACCTTGCAGCTCTAACCCACAGCACTCTAACAAATTGCCAGGAAGCCCTTGATTGGTCCAGGCCACACTACTCATGGGCAGTCAGCCAGTGGAGCGTTGGTTGCCCATGAGCCTGGTTCTTTCCCCGGCTGAGTTGGCTCTCCAGGGCTGGAAGATTCCTGAGATGGAAGGCATGAGCAGGGACCTCAAAACCTGCTGTGTCAGTCCTTGGGGAGAGGACTGGGGAGAACTCAGAAAATTGGGGCGCTCGGACCCTCAATCTGTCACCCTGTCTTCTCCGTCTGGAATTCCCAAGTCCCATCACCCCCCCCAACACCCCCTCTTTGCGTTGGTTACCTATGCCGCATAACAAACCATCCGGGAGTTAGCTCAGGAACCTGCAGGCCAGCCGAGCGGTTCTGGCCCGGGGCCGAGCCGGGCTGACCTTGGCGCGGCTCAGCATCGACAGTCAGCTGGCAGGTCAGCTGGGCTACTGGTCTAGGTGGCCTCACAGTTTTGTAATAGGCTGGATATCAACCTTGGTGTTGGCGGCACCTGAACCAGATGTCTCCAACCCCTTAGCAGACCAACCTGGGTTCGCTTACACAGCAGACACCGGGGTGCTGAGCTGGAACCATCTCACAGTTCTCTCTTCTCTGAATCCTCTTTTTTTTTTTTTTTTTAAATTTTTTTTCAACGTTTTTTATTTATTTTTGGGACAGAGAGAGACAGAGCATGAACGGGGGAGGGGCAGAGAGAGAGGGAGACACAGAATCGGAAGCAGGCTCCAGGCTCTGAGCCATCAGCCCAGAGCCTGACGCGGGGCTCGAACTCACGGACCGCGAGATCGTGACCTGGCTGAAGTCGGACGCTTAACCGACTGCGCCACCCAGGCGCCCCTCTCTGAATCCTCTTTTAACCAAACTCACTGCTCCTGCCACCCCGGTGCCCTGGCTAGCCTTCCCTTCAGCTTGATGAACTTTCTTCTCTTCTGACCCTCCTGTGAGTGTGGACCATATATACCCTTCCCTGGGTGGCCTGATTTACAATAAAAATATAGGGCACCCTGTTCAAATAACTTGAGTATTACGTACACAACAACAAAAATTTTTTTTAGTGGAAGTGTATCCCAAACATTGCCTGGGATATACTTATACTAAACGAGTATTTGTGGAAATTCAAGTTTATCTGGGTATCGTGTAGTTTATCTGGCAACTCTCCCCTCCCACAACTCCTGAGCCCAGCCTCAGGAGAGAAGAGGGTGCACGGACGTGCTCCTAGGGTGCATCTAGGACCCTCTGTAACCAGCAGGGGACAGGACTAGCCTTTGACGATGGGGGAGTAAGCGTGGGATCAACATCTTTCTCTCTCACTGCTTCTTTCCATGTAAGTAGTGGGTGATAAAATGTAGGCTGAGGGTCGCCATGATTTGAGGGGTCCCAATTAATTTGAGAAAGATTTCACTCTCAAACGTGGCGTTAATGGAGGCACCGGCAGGGGTGCGTAAGAGTCAGTGTCGCCTCATTCACTGTACTCTGTTTGGTACTGAAGTGGGTGGACTTCTCAGCCCAGGGTATCCTGCTGTTATTTGGACATTTAGGAGCCTGAACGTTTTGTAATATTTCAAGCTGGTGGCCCACAAGCTGAGTTCGGGACCTGGATCGGGAACTTCGCCCATGTGCGCAGACCCCGTGGGTTAAAATGTCAGTCGAAGGATGTGCTCTCATCTTTGGCTTTCCGTCCACACAGGAGAAGGCTGGGCTACCACACCTACTTTCTAACAACGTTGTGTGAGTCCAGGAGTAAGGGGGTCCAGGGCAGAGCCCTTCAAGCAGGCTTTGGTCACCCCTTCTTCTAACTCGGGGGGAAGGTTTTCTTGCTTAAGTGGACAGCCAGGGCAGGACAGTGCCCCTGTCACACATTCAGCATGAGGCATTGGGGCAAACATTTGTCCTAGAAAGTAAGTCCTATGGGCTGGGCTTACTGTTTGCTCTGTTCACTGCTCTGTTCCCGGGCCTAACTACAGGTGCCTGGCACACAGCAGGCGTTCAGTAGGGCTCTGAGGGAGCAGGGAGTACGTGTGTCCCAACAGCCCTGCGTGTAGCCAAGAAATATTTGCCCACATGCTTTAATAGAAGTACTTGTCCAGAGTCTATCTCCCCTGGGAGTCTGTGAGCCCCGTGGCATGAGACCCACGTTCATCAGGTTCTCGGCTTCGCTCAGAATCTTCCAGAATGTCTGACCTAATATAAAACGTTCGATTCCGGAAGCTCTTCCTTTAACATCTCTGACTTGCGTGCCCCCAGGAAAATTAGTCACTTACTTCCGCAGGAGCCAATTCCACAGTTGGAGAGGGTTTTGGCAGATCTTCAAGCGTTTGAAGGTAGCTAGTACTCAATGTCTAGTTCAAAGCAACAGAAAGATATGGCGTGTGTTAGATTGCCCAGGGCATGGGGTGGGCTCTCTGGGATTCCTTCCTTTCTAATAAGAGAAGTCGTGTCCACAGGACCAATAGGCAGGGAGTGTAGGGTGGGGAGGTGCCGAGGACCACAGGGGTCTCGCTGGGACAGGGGACTTGTGTGCCGGTGGTCTGTCAGAGGAGGGATATGGGCCAGGACAGGGCGTGTGGTCGGGTGGACCCCGGTGTGGCATCTTCCCTGCCGGCCCCCACCCTGGCCTCGCCAGCCTGGGTCTTATCTAGACTCAGCTCTCAGATGATTTTCTCAGTTACACTTTGTCCGCATCCGCATCTGCTCGCTGGCCCAAAGCTATTCCCCACCGTCTGCAGGACGAAGTCCACGCTTCTTATCTGGCATCTAAAGCCTCCAACCTTGGACGCCAAATACCTCTCCGGCATTACCTTCCACTGTCACCCTACGTGAACTTTCTATTACTGCAAAACTGGGTCTCTCTCTCTCTTTTTTGTCAGAGCATACCCTTCCCTTCCTTTCTCCTTTACCCATAGAGGGTCTCCACCCTCCCCCAGACTGTCTTACCTTCTTACCTTTTATTTGTGGTTTACCTGGTTTTCAGGATCCAACTCAAGTCTGACCTTCTTAGGGTGTGGATAGGAGTATTTCTTCCAGTGACACTTGTTGCGATGACTCCTTCCTAGATGTGACCCACCTGCAGCTACCCTCTAGGTCTTGGTACCAACTTCACTATGGGGATGAGTATTGTCACATGCGTGGCACATACGTGCAGCTAGGTTGACATCCTTTGGGTTCCCCCAGCAGATTCAGACAGATGCCTCCCTGAGACTGGAGGGGCACTTGTGGCAGTGGAGGGAGCCCCCAACCACTAAAGAGGCTCCATTGCAACTGGTTATGGCTCCCCAGTGCATCCCACAGACCACGTTTGTGCCCACCCGGCCATGTTGACCCTCGCACTTTCTTTCATCTTGCCCTTGGGCATTTGACCTCCCATGCTGCATTGGCCCATTATTGCACTGGCCATCCCCACCCCGTCCCCCTTCTTTTCACAGAGCGTGATTTGGAGCCCCTGCCCTGGCCCCAGTCTCCTCTGAAAGTGATCTCGTCCCTGACACCGGGGCCCTGACATTTCAGGACGGCCTCACTTGGCTGTAGAGCCGAGGTCAGCCACCGTGAAGGGAGAAAGCTCTTCATTCCTCCTGATGTCCTTTGTGCCTTTTCCTGGGACCCTCAGGAAAGACCCGCTGTGATGGAAGGGGTGGTGGGCATCTCCCATGGTGGGGGGGTGGGCACGGCATGAGCCGTTTTCATTTCTGACCATCCAATCATGGTCTATCCTGGCTTCCACGAGATCATAAGACACACGGCTCAAGGCTGCTCTGCACGCTGACCTTCCCTTGTAAACATTGCACCTCAATGTTCACAAAACCCAAGGTCGACTTTATTGGGATCTTTGCACACTGAGTAACTGCTCCTCATGGCAGCCCACGGTGCAGGCTGCCCATCTGCCGGCCTTCCTGATTGTTCCGGGGCAGACAAACCGCCCCCCGGCCTCCCACTACGGTCACCCTGCAGCCGGGTTGACGACTTTCCCCAGGAAGAGCAAACTCTGAGTGGTCACCTCCCAAAAGAGCACCAGGAAAGGCCTGTTGAAACGTGCCTGTGGGGCCCAAGTTGTGTTCAGAGCCTGAGGCTGAGAGAGCAGGCCCGAGGCAGCCGCTGCCCTGGTTCCCCACACGTTCATGTCCACTGCCGCCTCGTGTGACACCTGGAGGGGGAGAAGGGGACAGGGACAGCATCAGCCCCGGGCGCTTTCAGGGGACAGATCCCACCTGGTGTGGTTCTAGGGAGATGGAGGTAGAGTCACCCCCTCGGGCGCCTTCCAAGGAGGCAACTGCAGCCTTCGTTTTTCTTGCTTCTTCCCTCTTCCACATCCCGGGGGCTGGCCTTGATGGTGCTGTTTGCTCTCTGGCAGAAGACAGATGGGCTTGAGCCGGGCCGAGCATGAACCTGGCCGCAAACTCCCAACGGCAAGTTCTGGGAGCATGACAGAAGCATCTGGGCACAGGCGACACGGGCTGAGGGCCATTTTCCGCTCCGAGCTGCACACACATTCTCTAAGCCTCGGTCGCCTCTTCTCTATAACGACTTGCTCAGCCTAAATCAGTGGTTTTTAACATGAGCTCCGGGAACCGAGTTGTCTGATGTGCCAAACCTTCTATCCTCCTCTGTGAGAAGATTCCCTTTTTTTTAAACCCTCATTGTCACACAGTTTCTTCGGAAGAAAGGATTCTGAGGCTTTAAAAAAAAGTTGAAAAATTTTGGCCTTGACAATCCCTTTCACTTCTAAAAAGTTCTATGAAGGGATACACTGAGAAATAAGTTCTTTAAAAAGCCAAGTTATTTCTTTTCCTTCTTGTTCACACACATGCACGTACACACTCCCGTGCACACACACACTCCCGTGCACACACTCCCTATTGCCTTGTTTTACGTTCCTGATCTCAGCTGATCTTTCCCAAGCAAAAGACAGAATGCTTTCCTTATGAAGTTTGTGGCAAAGGGTGCCTGGGTGTCGTTAAGCCTCTGACTTCAGCTCGGGTCATAATCTCACGGTTCGTGAGTTCGAGTCCCACATCAGGTGAGCACAAGCCCAGCTTTGGGTGAGCTCGAGCCCTGCTTTGTGTGAGCCCTGCTTCTCTCTCTCTCCCTCTGCCCTTCCTGGGATTCTCTCTTTCTCTGCCCCTCACTCACTCCCGTCTTTTCTCTCTCTCTCTCTCTCTCAAAAAAAAAATTATAGCAAAGACTCAAGCGACAATTAATGACTCTCTCCTAAACCATAAAAGATAGAGCAGGGGAGGAAAATTGCATGGTTATCCCCAGTGGTTAACTCTCTCTTCCTATTAGAGAGTCATGGATCCCCACCCACGCCTTGTGACTACCAATGGCCTCCTTCTGGAAGAGAACACAGACCCACCCCACTGATGGCCATCTTGACTACGGGACTTGCTTTGGCCAGCAGCACGTGAGGGGCCTTGACACAGGCCACAGTGAAGAGAAACGCGGAGAGCGATCACACAGTTTCTCTTGCTTTTTTCCCATCACCGTGGGAATGGCATGTCCCATACAGGGACTTCTCCTTTCTCCTGCATCCTGGAAGGGAGACGCAGTGTGAAGTAAGTCTACAGGCCTGTGGTAGTAACATACCTCTGACATGTACCGTAGACAGGAAATAGGCCACTGTCACCATAATGCACTGAGATTTGGGGCTTACGGGTCTCTGCAGCAAGGCTGATGGATACATTTTTGTATTCATGCCCCACTACTCTCTCTAACTATAACAAAGACAGATGGAGTTTCAATGCCTGCCCTTGGGGAAGTATGGGGAATGAAGGCAAAGCTTTTCCCACACCTGGGAAAATTCTGGCACTGTGGATGACCCCTAGCGCGTGTCTCTTCAGGACTCGGTGTCCCTGCTCCGAAGGATAGAGAGGAGAGGTGGAAAGAGCGCTGCCCCTGAAAATAAGCCTTGTAGATGGCGATCAAGACCCAGAATAGGAAAAGAAAAGGGAAACTTGACTTTCAAACGCACACTTCAAAGGAGAAAAGACTGTCCCCTCCATCCATATTTACCACCTTACCCGGGAGATGGTTTTGTTGAGCTGCTCAGTGATTCCTGATAAGTCAGCTTCTAGGTTGAAGATGTTGGTGAGACCAAGGTGGGGAAGTATTTCTTCAAGGTGGTATGTTCCAGAAATGGAAAACCTTGGCAGGTGTAAATCCAACAGGCTGGAGGGAGAATCAGACAGAGAGGAGGTGTGGTTTCATTAACTGTGCTGCTCCCGCCTGGTCTGTAGGCCGTCCCCAGCTTTGGGAGGGAGAAGCGTTTCCCAGGGTGAGGGGGAGCCGGTCTTACCACAATATTCCCTGCTGTGCGAGAACATTCCACCCCTCCCCACCCCCCCCTGCAGCTCCCTCCTCTTCGGACCTTTCCAGACCTCTTGTGACCTCCTCAGCCCTCCTGTGTTTGGATCTGAGAAGACTCCCAGCATGGCCATGTGTCCTCATCTCGGGCACGTTTTTGGAGGACTTTCTACATCGGGCAAGGGATTTCACAAGGCTTAACTGATCGAATGCAAATAACAGCCACGCAAGGTAAATACTACTAACATTCTCCCGCCTCTGCATCCAATTAATCATCAGGTTCTGCTGGCCCCGCTTCAAAACTGAATCCTGAATCTGTCTGCTGGCAACCCCCTAATACAAGCCACTGTCAGCTCTTCCTGTCTGGGCCTCGGGCCATCGTGAGGATCTTACGACCGAAAGCGTGTGTAGAATGTGGGCCAATCTCTGCCCCACGACTGGCCTTTGCCATCAGATCAGCACCCTGCCCGTGGTAAAGTCACAAGTCTCCTTTGACACTAAGTCTGTCCTTCCATTCTTGGGATTCTTCTTCTCGATTATTGCTTGACTGTTGCCAGAGCAGGGCACCTGCAAGCTGGGCTAGGTAAGAACCGGCTTGGAAACCTTTGCTTCTGATGAATTCAGACCCTAAAGCTGCTGATCACGTCCTTGCCAGTTAACTGCTGGGGCAATAGGAGTGTCCAGATGCCCAGGGGAAGTACGAGACAGTTGGAAGTCAAGGGTTGAACAGCGAAGAGCTGGGGAAGGTCGTGGGAAACAGAAAACAAGGCTGTCTCAGCCCACTCGGCAAACTGTCCGCAGGGAGCCCTGAGGGCAGGCCCAAGCCATGAAGGGGTCTGAGTCGAGTCTAATAGAGGCGTGTCTGGCTGAGAGCCCAACACACAGCAGGTGTTACCCACATCAATGAGGAATGAACAGGTGCCAGTGAGCCCGAGTCCCCTGGGCAAGCGAACCTTCCTCACAGCTGAACGGAGGGAGGCCTGGCAGTCTGAACTATTCGTGTCGGAAAGCCGCCCGGTGTTGCTGTGGTATCATAACTTTCTGGCGCGAGGACCAGGAACAGGGGACGTCTGAGGCTTAGAAAAATAACTTCAGTTGGTCTTGCTTCGTCAAAGTCAGAGCGAGAGGTCAAAACAGACCTTCTGGAGGGAAAATCTGTTGGTCTAGAAGATGCTATGGTATTTCCTTCTGTGCTGGGGGGAAGGGACAGGCTCACCCCAGGGGGGCTTGAGAATATGGGGCTGGAATCAGAAACCAGCCACAGTTATGTGGATTCATAGACAACAGGGCTGTTCTCTTCTCGTCCTCTCAAGGGCAGAGGTCCTTGACCTCTGTCTCTCTTACTTGGTACTTGAATCTCTGCCCAAACACAAACACCTTTTCCTACCCCTCAGTGTGGTTGGGGAGCTGAGGGGAGGCTCCTGTGGGCACAAGGGCGGCTGGTACCTACCAAGTGATGGTGTATTAGAACTTCAAGCCGGCCATCAGGTTTTGGTATATGCACCCTCCCCCCACACCAGGGTGGGCTCCGTGACTGCTCCGGCCGAAAGAATATGACAGAAGAGACACTTTGGAGCCCAGATCTTCAAAGAGCAGGAATTTTCGCTGCCTGTCTTTGGGAACACCCCTTCCCGGAGACCTGAGCTGCCATATAATAACATCAGCTGCACCAAGCTGCCGTGCAGGAGCCCAAGCTAGTCTCCTGGAGATGCTGCACGGAGAGAGAGACACCTGTCAGCCCTTATCTGAGGAGACAGCTAGCCCAGGAGACACCTGAGGCTTCAATGCTCTAGCCCCAGCCAGCATCTGACTCTAGTGCAGGAAAACCCCAAGTGAGAACCACTCGGCCGAGCCCAGTCCACCCACCGAATTGAGAGAGAGAACAGATATTCTCTTTCCTTTTCTTTTTTAAGTTCGTCTATTTTGAGAGACAGAGAGTGAGGGTGGGGGAGGGACAGAGAGAGAGGAAAACAGAATCCCTCACTCCTGTTCATTCAGCATTACACCACCCAGGAGGTGCACTAGCAGATTGGGCACCTAAATAAAACCTACCCTGTTCATGGAGATTCTCGCAACTGTGTCACAGGTAGTGGTGTCCCTTTCTTCTACGTTTTGGTCAAATGAATTTTTAAGTAAACTAAAAAAAGTAGGAGCTCTTTTGAGAAATATACACTGTTCCGTGGGAGTCATAAGTATTCTTCATAATTGTCCTTCATCTGATTTTTTTTTGCCTACACTTCGCTACATTCTGGTGGTAAATCATTCGGGGAAAAGGGAGACACCAGAGGAAGGACAGTTGGCCAGAGAAACCCTCGGGAAGGGATACGAATGATGCATGCCTGCTGAGCACTTATCGTGACCAGTCTCAGGACTTTATATGTATTAACTTGATCAATCTTCCAAGCAACCCGATGGGGGCAGTTATTATGACCTCATTTTACATTTGAGGCGATTGGAGACCCAAAAGGCAAGAAAATTGCCCCAAACCCACATAGGTTAGTTGACGGGCAGAATAATGAGCCAAACCTAAGGGTTGGGCTTTTGCAGTTGGCATTGATCAAGGCCGGCCTGGATTCTTGAATCAAGTCTGCTGGGGTCCTTCTGCTCTGACACTTACCTGGGCAGAAGCCGTCGATCCCATTTTCTCAGGGTCTCTGGCTCCAGAGCTGCCTCCACCTGCTCCATTTTCCCTGGGTCGGGGAGGATCAGCAGGGCCAGGGCGTTTCCACTGTATTCTATCTGCAGGACGGTGCAAGCCATTTCCTGGTCATAGAGGAATCTGTGCATTTCCTTCTGGTGCATCATGGGGATGCGGAGGGAGGTCTGCTCGTCCACAAAGAAGCTTCCTTGCTTCTGGGTCTGGTAGCGATCGAAAGGATGCTTCCACTTAGCTTAGGACACAAAATCCATAAACTATGAGAACACACTCCAAGAGAGCAACTGTGGGCAGACACGTACTAAGCCGCACTGGTTTGGTGATTTCCTCTTGGGGTGTATATAAATATAAGGCAGAGAAGTGGCGTGGATACAGAATCAGGGGGCCAGAATTTAGGGCCGGCTCAGCCGCCAGAGTGAGCCCCCCAGGACTTAAGCTCCAATGGTCTACGATTTTGTTCCATTTCAGAGCAATGTAACTTTCAAGAAGCTAAAAGGTTCTTCTATCTATTAACCACCTTCCACGTGCAAGGCATTATCTCTTTACATCTGCATGAACATTAATATTAAACAAGTATTAGGATCTCCATGTCAGCAACGAGAAGCTGAGTCCCTGGGAATTTATAGAAGCATACCCAATTTGCAGAGCCATTAGGTGGTAGGACAGGGACTGGAGCTTGACCGGCTCCCCAGCTCATGTTCTTTGCACACACTGACTTGACCCTTCACTGCCACGCTAGACAATCTCCTACAGAGAAGGTCAAGAGCCCCCCCGCCCCTCTGAGCTTCCTAATACTCAGGTTGAAAAAGGAGAAAGATTTCAGTTAATAAAATGTTACGTATCATGCCAAAAAGCTCATTAAGACACAAGAAATGTGGCATCTGTGGGTCACAGCCTTGTCCACGTGTGCAGTATCCTCTCTTTCTCCTTACGGTCTCCACGCACCACAGCCTCCAGACTTGGCCTCCTGAGAGCCCTGGTCTTGGTGATGGGAAGCTGGCTCATCCTGTCCCTCTTGCCCACATCCCATCACTGGCCAAGTATTGCCGATTCCACCTCCAAGGCTGCAACTTTATCCAAAGCGGCCACCTTCCTTACTTTGGAGCCCTTCGAGAACCTCCTGACTAGTCTCTGTTCTCCCACCCTTCCTCTCCTCCAAACCATTTTCCAGATTGTAGCCAGACTGATCGTTTTAAAACAGATGTGATCATGCCACGCCACTGCTTCAAACTTCTTGGTAATTCTGGTATCCTGCAGGTAAATCCTAGAATTCTCCACACAGTTCCTGCTTATCCTTTAATCGCAACTCTTGATACTGTCCCCCAGGCACTGCGCTCTTGTGTTCTGTGTTCTAGTCTGACTAGATTCATTTCAGTTCCTTGAAAGTGCCATAGTTTTTTCTTTTCCTTGGACCTCTGCACGCACTGGGCTTTCAACCTGAACCCTCTTTTCCCCACCTCTCTTACGGCCTCTTGGCTTGAGTAAATCCAACTCACTCTTCATGTCTCGGCTTAGATGCCTTCTCTTCCAGGAAGCCTTCCCTCACTCGCCAAGTCTGGAAAGCTGTATCTTTCGAGAGCTCCATGGCACCCATGCCGACTCAAGCAGAACTTACTGTCCCATTGAGTTGCAATGGCCTTTTTACTTATTTGCAGCTCTCCTGGGACTATGAGCTACGTAAGGGTAGGAAAACTCTATCTTATTCATAGAGTTCCCCAAGACGCTAACAAAGTCCCTGAAACGTAGTAAGTACTTGATGTATATTTAATTAATTCATTCATTAATTTATTTATTTTTAAATTTACATCCAAGTTAGCATATAGTGCAATGATGATTTCAGGAGTAGATTCCTGAGATTCATCCCCTATGTGTCACACCCAGTGCTCACCCCACCAAGTGTCTTCCTTAATGCTCCTGGCCCGTTGAGCCCATCCCCCCACCTACAACCCCGCCAGCAGCCCTCAGTTTGTTCTCTGTATTTAAACATGAGCGTCTGCTGTGTTTTGCACCCCTCTTGTTTTTATATTATTTTTATATTGTTTTTATATTATTTTCGCTTCTCTTCCTTGTGTTCATCTGTTTTGTATCCTAAATTCCACATAAGAGTGAAGTCATACGGTATTTGTCTTTCTCTGACTAATTTCGATGTATATTTGAAAACAAATTAATGAATACCGTTCCTAGAGGCCTCAAAACGAGACCTAAGTTCGACTTGAAATCATTCACTCGGCAAACATTTTAAACATACTTGACCTCTCTTTCCCTTTGACTAGGCGGCTGAGTGGTTTGGGGGCCGTGGCCTTGTGGCAGAGGCAGAGAGGCAGAGCTTTGTGAAGACCTTGACGGGCAGCCCCATCACCATCACGGTCGAACCCAGTGACACCCCTGAGAATGTCAAAGCCAAAACTCCAAGACAAGGGGGGCATCTAATTTTTGCGGGCAAACAGCTGGAGGATGGCCGTCCTCTCTCAGGCTACGATGTCCAGGAAGAGTCACCCTGTGCTCGGTGTGTCACCTGGGAGGTGGCATCCCTGGGCCTTCCCACCGCCAGCCGGCCCAGGAATGGGACTATGACAAGGTCATCTGCTGCAAGTGCCGGTCTCGCCTGGGTCCCCATGCTGTCACCTGCCACAAGCACTGTCCCCCAAGAAGACACTCAAGTAAGTCCCCTCTCCCAGCTCTTCCTTTGTCTGCTCTAATGGAAAAATAAATAAATAAATAAGGAAATAAATAAATAAACAGCTGAGTTCAACAACAAGACTCAAAGCTTCCAGATACAAAGCAGGAATGTGTGTCTCTGATTTGGAAGTCATTTGGCTCAGGGGTTATCAGAATCAGATACAGCCCTTCAGGGGTGGTGCTTCATGCCTTCTCAGGGGAAATAAATAAAATTCAGGACCACGCTTGGGACCGATCTCTCTGCAAATAGTCAAAAGCTACGAAAGGCAATCCCTTCCCCGTCCGGGAAGACTGGATTGGAAAACTCTGTCAAGCAGCCCAGGGGTGAGGTAGGATAGGTCACCACATTCCGGGGCTGAGGGGTGGATGGGAGGAGTCACCTGCTCTGGGTTCTTTGTTGTTATTACTCATTCGGGGCAGGGACTCCCCAACCTAGAAATTAAAATAGAATCAGGGAAACCAATAAGACTATACCAGAGGCAAATGTGAAATTGTCTCCCAGAGACCTTGCCACAACAGGCCATAAGAAACTCACAAAAAGATAATTTCCACTGAAGATGAGCTCAAAGCTGAAAATCTCAATCCTCTCCTGAAAGAGAAGGAGTTGGGGTAACGAACCCAAGAATTCACAGTTCAAGATCTTCAGATAACGGAATAATCCGAAAGACATTTTTAAAAGTGTGTTAAAAAAACGGAAGGACTAAAATTCATCAGATGGGCCACTGGGACGAAACGATAGGCAGATTTGAAAAACTAAGACCTCAAGGCGAAAACACAGTCAGTGAGATCGAGAACTCAGTGGATGGGTTTGAAATAATAAGTAGCATGGCTTTTGAGGTAATTAGTAAAAGGGAAATTGGGTGGAAGGAATCAGCTAGATGGCAGCATGGAGAGACAGAGACGTTTTCTGGGGCGGGGGTGGGGTGGGGTGGGGCAGGAGTTATAAAAGATGAGCTTGAGGTGTCCTGCCAGAAAGCGAGGAAGTGCTCCAGAAAGGAAAAAAAATCAGCAATGATGGGGGCATATCAAGGAACCAACTGGAAAGTTCTCCTGATGATCAGTGCCAGAAAATTTTAACCAACAAAACTAAGTATTAGTGGATTACAACCCAGAATATGAAATGAATACCCTTGAGTCCATAATGATGTAAGCAAATGATTGAACAAATAAATGCGAGAGAAGAGAAAAATCTCCCATACCGAAGAATTCCAAATAATTGAGGTAGGTCCTCCTTTCTCAAGGAGAGGGAACATAACTTCCCACTCCCGAAGTGTGGGATGCGCACGGTGACTTCCTCCAAAGAGCACAGTCTGGCAATTCGGAAAAGGGTAACTTCACAACAGAGAAATATGACAGGCGTGACCCTTAGCCGGACGGTCGAAGTCAACATCAACAGTGGTAAGTCACGCCGGGAGTACGTGTCCTTGGCGTGATGTGATAAGAACGGCCCTTCACCTGTGTGGCCCTCCTCTCCCTGTCCCATTACCCCAGTTTTAATCATGAGAAAAACAAGCAAGTCCCAACTTACAGACATGCTACCGAGCACCTCGCCGAAACTGGCAAGGTCATTGCAAGCAAGGAAAGTCTGAGAAACCGTCACAGTCCAGAGGAGCCCCCAATGACGTGGCGATCCAGGGTAATGTGGATCCCGGAAGAGACACAAACATCAGGTAGAAACAAACAACAGCTGAAGGGACCTGAGTTTAAAACAATGGAGGAGCTCACTTTCCTAGCATCACAATCGAGATACATGCTACTAAGTCAGGAAATAACTCGAGTAAAAGAAATGAGCCCTACAGGGAGCGAGTGTTCACATGGCAGTCACAATAGGCTAATAAGCTGTTCACACAAATTAAGATGTGGTGAGGGCACTAAAACATAAGCCCGAGGTAATATGTACAGGATGATACAATTCTGGTCAAATTTAGAACGCATGGGACAGTGGTTGCCTCTGGGAGGAAACGGGACCAGGGAAGGGTGCAAAAAAAAAAAAAAAAAGGGTGCAAAAAGGGTGCAGGTGAACTCTACCTGCCACATTGCATTTTTTAAAAAAATAAAATAAAAATCTGAAGCCAATGGTAAAATGTAAACATTCATTCCTGGCGGGGGAGTATATGGTGGTTTTAACATGCTATACGCTTTTCTATGCTCGGGAGCGCCTGGGGGGCTCAGTCGGTTGAACGTCTGACTTCCGCTCGGGTCAGGATCTCGCGGTTCATGGGATCGAGCCTCGCACCGGACTCTGTGCTGACAGCTCAGAGCCCGGAGCCTGCTTCGCATTCTGTGTCTCCCTCTCTCTCTGCCCCGCCCCCCCCACCCCGCACTCTATCTCTCGCTCTCTCTCAAAAATAAACATTAAAAAAATTTGTCTATGCTCAAGATAGACAGTCATACAAAAAATAAAATTTTTCTAAAAGAGGAGTTATTCCTAGGAGAGCAGGATAGGGTGTATAACAAAAAATAAGTAAAAACCGAACAGAAGGAAATGGCAAGAGCAAACGAATGTCGGTAAGTCAAGAAGTAGCCCTCTAAGACGTTTTAAATATATGGAGCCGCTTCAGGGCTTCAAGACAGGTGCCTTTCAGGGGCAAGGAGGCGGAAGGGATTCGGCCCGAGCCAGCCCTCACCTTTGAAGAAGATGTAATTCAGGACAACCATGAGCGTGTCTCGCGTGAACTCCTGGAGGCAGTCGGCCACCTGCCCGTACGTCTGCTTTCTCACGTACTCGTTAATCTGCCTCCTGGTCGTGGCGGGATCTGTGAAGTTGGCAGAAAAAGCAAACGCTCTGTACAGCTCCCGGACGGTGTCCAAAAAGTGCTGCCGAGGCTTTAGCTGCTTGTCCAGAAACAAGGAGTTGCCTACTTTCAGTTCAAGTTTGGGGCTGGGCAGGTCAAGGGTGCGGATGAGGCTCTGGAAACCCCGGTGGATGTCCGCTTCCGAGATCTCCGTGAGGTTGAAGCCAAGGCCCTCCAGGATCTGAGTCGGGGTGTCAGCCTGGGCCCCCAGAGAGAGCAGGGCCAGGGTGGTGGAGAGGCTCACCGGGGAGAAGAAGATGTTGCCCGAGGCTTCTGCGGCCAGCTGCTTGTACAAGCGCAAGGCGAAGTTGGTGATGGTCGGTGTGATTTTGTGGTAGGCGGGGGCTGGCGCGGACAGCTGATCGCTGGGGGCTGGAGGCGCCCCCGGACTCTTATCTCCACGGGCAGGAAAGGGCCGACAATGGACAGAGGGCAGGATCGCTGCTCCCAGCAGCCACAGCCAAGCTGGACCCATCCTCTGAAAACAAGACAGTGAGCACGCCATTCTACCGCGTCCGGAACCTCAGGGTCCCCGTGGCTCGCCCAGTGAGCCTCACGCCCAAGCTGTACCCCGCACAGGTGTCGTGAGGGGCCCTGCAGAGGACGAGGTGGGAGGTGAGCCGGCGGGGCTCTGTCGCTCTCCCCCGAGTCTGAAGAGCTGCCCTAAATCTGCTTGACTATTAATACGTCTACAAGGTTTGGTTGACAAAAGGACTTGGGCTATAAAAAGAAACTTCCCTGGTTTATTCTCTCTTCCTCTCTTCCCCCACCTCCGACCTCCCTCCGCCTCCCTCCTCCTCCC
Source organism: Panthera leo (assembly GCF_018350215.1). Taxonomy (NCBI): domain Eukaryota; kingdom Metazoa; phylum Chordata; class Mammalia; order Carnivora; family Felidae; genus Panthera; species Panthera leo. Next base: position 136,575,445 of record NC_056684.1, read on the forward strand.
TCCCTCTCCCTCCTCCTTCCTTCCCTTTTCCTTTCTTTTTCTTCTTTCAAGTGTTTCTTTGAATCACTCATCACCTTTCAAGGATTGGGGTGACTACGGAGCAGACGTTCAGGACACTGTGACAGTGAGGGACGCTGAGCCTTGCTAGCACCGAGGTGTGGCCACATCAACTTCCACCCTTGCCCGTTGGAAGGGAGAGGATGATGGGAGCCGCTCTTGGGTCAGGTCCCCAAGGAAAGGGGAGTGTTCGCCAGTGTTTGGGGTTTTCATTAGCTGGGGCGCTGATGTGGTGGTGAGTCACGGGGGCCCGGTGGACGCTGGCCACCCACGAGGGGTGGCAAAGCCACACGATGGACGGAGCCCGGGAGCACAGACCGACTCCGTCTCCATCAGACTTGCTGTCTGAAGCAGCAGCTGTCGCATGCAGCCCTGGTCACATGCAACGGCTGTATCTTAATTGATGCAGAGGGTTAGGGAAGATGCCTGTTGACCTGGGTTGAATTGTGCACCCCCCAAATTCATAGCTCGAAGCTCTACTCCCCAGTGTCTCAGAATGCGATCTTGTTTGGCAATGGGGTAGTTGAGGTATAATTAGTTACGACGAAGTCATTAGATGGGCCCTGATCTAATATGATTGGTGTCCTTCTACAAAGGGGACACTTGGGCACAGACTCGCACACAGGGAGACGGCCCTGTGGAGACAAAGGCAGAGATCGGGGTGATGCTCCTACAGCCGAGGATGCCAGAGGTGGCCAGCAAACCCCCAGCAGCTCGGGGAGGAGCCTGGAGCGGGTTCTCCCTCCCAGCCTCGGAAGGAAGTGGTCTACTGTGGACACCTTGATCTTGGACTTCCGGCCGCCATGACGGTGGGGCCATACCTGTCTGTCATTGAGACCCCCCGGGGTGTGGTGCTTTGTAGCAGCAGCCCTAGGAAATGAATACTGTCTCTCTTATACTTCAGGTTATAGAATGTGCCAGAGAAGCCTTCGAGCTACTTCCAGGGAGTCAAAGTGGTGCAGGGGCAGGAGACTCCTTCCTCAGGGGATGGAACGGAGCTCCAGCTCGAGGTGACGCTGCAGCATAGACGTGGCTGACCTCTGCTCATTCTGACCCTCGTCTAGTGCCCTTTCAGGGTCTCCATGCACACACCGCACATCTTCACAGCGCACACGCTGTCACATGGCCACCTGGAGCCCTCCCCCTCTCCCCCCCGGACCTCAATATCCTCAGTAAGGACAGTGTCGTCCCCCTGCTCCCTTCAGAACTGACCCTTCCGCTGACCACACGATTCTTGGTGCTCCTCTGTCTTGATAACATTTGCGTCTTTTTAAAAAAAATGTCTTTAATTTATTTTTGAGGCGGGGAGGGGCAGAGAGAGAGGGAAACACAGAATCTGAAGGAGGCTCCAGGCTCCGAGCCGTCAGCACAGAGCCCGACGCGGGGCTCGAACCCACGAACGGCGAGGTCGCGACCTGAGCCGCAGTCTGACGCTCAACCGACTGAGTCTCCCAGGAGCCCCACATTTGTGTCTTAATCGGCACCGTTTGCGCAAACCAATGTTTTCTGGGTCCCTTACAGATGCCACGGTGGTGTGGGAGAGTTCGTATTTTTAGACGGTTTGTAGCACTCGGGGCCCTAAACGCCCCAAAGGCCAGTTGTTGGGAGGGACCGGTACAGCCTGATTATCAGTTATGTTGAAACTTTGCTGGACAAAGTACTGCGGGCGATTTCCCAAGGCCGTGACCTCCCTCCTTCCCGCAAAGCTCTGGTGGGCTCCCTTAACGTCGGGTTCCATTCATGCTGGGAAGTCAAACAATTTAAAGATCAGTTTGCTCCTGGAGAAAATCAGGAATACAGCTGCCGTGGGGCACCTGGGTGGCTCAGTCAGCAAGCGTCCGACGTCAGCTCAGGTCACGATCTCTCGGCTTGTGAGTTTGAGTCCCACATTGGGTTCTGTGCTTCACTTCTGATCCTCTGTCCCCCTCTCTCTGCCCCTCCCCCACTAGCGCACTTTCTCCTTCTCTCTCAAAAATAAATAGACATTAAAAAAAAAAAAGAAATACAGCTGTAATAAAACTGGTTGGTTCTTTTTATCCCGCTGAACTCACCGTTTTCTACCCTTCTGCACCCCCAGGATCGCCAGACTTGCAGAAGGTTCTATTTCCCCAAGAGGACGAAAAGTCGGAGGGCTTGGGTTTGAATTAAGGCTCTGCAGTATCTCACTGTGGGATCTGTGGATCCCACTGTGGGAAGGAAAACTCTCTGACCGGCAGTGTCCGCATTTGCAAAATGCAAAGGACAATGCCCACCTTCCGGGGGCGGAGTCACTTAGGGATTACAAGGCATACGGTGTGTGAAACACCCGACATGTAGGAAGCGTGCAATTGAATTGTCACTGCTTTCTACAGAAGCTGGGTGTAATTATACCTAATCTATTTCTTTATTTCTCTTCCAGAAAGATCCCAGGGGAAGACTAAGAACTCCAGTAATTGATGATAATATTCCCACTTATTGTTTATTTTGTGTGGGGATATTTTATCTGGTGTATCACAGCCTCCTCCCAGCCAGGTGTATTCTCAAATGCAGGGGGATCCGCTATTTTTTTGGATCGTCTCAGAGACTGGAGAAGGGCGTGCTATTGGAGTTGGGTGGGAGAGAGAAAGCTCTCGAAATGCCAGAACAGTCACAGGCAGTGAAGAGTGGCCGGCCCAAGTGCCAGTGCGCGAAAGGTACTTCGTGCGTGTCACTAGATTGAATCCGTATGAGAGCCTTAAGACACAGGTATTGGTGCCTTCTTGTGCCTATGGGGACACTGGACGCAGGCTCAAGATAGGCACCTGTTAAGTGGCTGGAGGGTGGTTCGGATTCCAGACAAGGGCTCTGAAGCTCAAGCCTTTTGCTACAACCGAGTCTCTAGTAAATTTGCTGCAGCAACGTTGTCGTCTTGCTTTGGGCTGTGTTACTCTGCTTTCTTGTCTCTCCCAGGAATACTGGGAGTTCCTCTCTCAAAATTTCCGATGACCAAGCTTTCCGTAAAAGGTCACTTGAAACCTGGAGTTCCGACTCAAAGCTCAGAAGCAGTACATCATCGTATTTTTCCTTTAGGGGCCTCATTTCTCCTCTCCTTGCTGCCAAAGCCAGAGGAGGGGGAGGAGGAGGGACAGAGAGGGACAGGGAGGGAGAGAGAGGGGCAGAGCCGCCCCCGCATAAGCCAGGTACTCACAGCAAAGCTCCCTGGGCTGGGGGCCCCGGGTCGTCAGCACCGCGTGGCTTCCTACCCACAGGAAATGGTGCTGGAGGGTCACAGCGTCCTGGTCAATATTTGCCAGGTCCATTCCTGGAACAGTGCAAAGACTGTGCGCGGCGAACAGGAAGGGACCTTTTTTTTTTGAAGGCTCTGTCCTGCCTGCCTGCCCTACAAACAGTGAGTCATGATTCCGGACCCAACTCCCCTTGAGGATATCCCGATACCGGTGATGACGGCAGGGATCGCGATGCGGTTGCTGCTGAACCATCACGGGAGTTTTGTGGGTTCCGGACAGCTTTCCAGATCACCCTCACGATAAGAATGCGAGACGCTAACGCCTCCTGTTGGGGTCATCATTTCACCACATGCGTAAACCCGACCATCATGCCGCACCCCTTGAACACACACAGCGACGTACATGGGTTATTTCTCAATAAAACTGGACAGAAAAAGAATGGGAGAGAGGCACAATCATCCCTACCTAACAGATGGGGACACTGAGGTTCCGTGAGGTTAAATTACTTGCTCGTGAAGTGGGTGGTGAGGCTCCAATATCTTATTGATTCTTACCATTCTAATCCTTTACTGACACTTAAAAATTTATTTTTTAGAAAGAGGGTAGGCACAGGGGAGGGGCGGAGGGAGAGGGAGAGAGAGAATCCCAAGCAGGCTTCTTGGCCAACACAGAGCCAGACACGGGGTTCAATGTCATGAACCGTGAGATCGTGACCTGAGCTAAAATCAAGAGTTGGACACCTAACTGACTGAGCCATCCAGGCATCCCTTTACTGATGCTTTAAATAAATATTGTCCATATGTAGAAAAAGAAAAAGATAGACGGAAATTGGAAAACAGAGCAAAATCTTCTCTCCTGGTATTTTGAATCCCCATAAAAGGTACCACTGAGTCTTGTTCACCATGAATCACCCAAGATCTAGAACGAAGCCTGGAACTAAATGAGTATTTCGTGTGAGTGAAATTTTGGTGATGGCAAGTCACCTTGGGGTGACTTTTATGTTCTTCTTTGTAAATTTTTGCATTCATCTAATTTCTCACAAAGAGCGAGTATCTTATTTATACAAACCCCCGCCCACAATAAAAGGTTAGAGTAGAATTATATTATCATATGCATAAAGCAAAACAAAAGCACGTCCGGGTTGGCACAGTGGCCCCAATCAACAGGCACTCTTTTTTTTTTAATTTTATTTTTTATTTTTTAAAATTTATATCCAAATTAGCATCTAGTGCAACAATGATTTCAGGAGTAGATTCCTTAGTGCCCCTTCCCCATTGAGCCCATCCCCCCCTCCCACAACCCCTCCAGCCACCCTGTTTGTTCTCCATATTTAAGAGTCTCTTCTGTTTTGTCCCCCTCCCTGTTTTTATATTATTTTTGTTTCCCTTCCCTCATGTTCATCGGTTTTGTCTCTCAAAGTCCTCATATGAGTGAAGTTACATGATTTTTGTCTTTCTCTCACTGACTAATTTCACTTAGCCTAATACCCTCCAGTTCCATCCACATAGTTGCAAATGGCAAGACTTCATTCTTTCTGATTGCTGAGTAATACTCCATTGTATGGATATACCACATCTTCTTTATCCATTCATCCATCGATGGACATTTGGGCTCTTTCCATACTTTGACTATTGTTGATAGTACTGCTATAAACTTGGGGGTGCCTGTGTCCCTTCGAAACAGCACACCTGTATCCCTTGGATAAATGCCTAGTAGTGCAATTGCTGGGTCGTGGGGTAGTTCTGTTTTTAGTTTTTGAGGACCCTCCATACTGTTTTCCAGAGCGGCTGCACCAGCTTGCATTCCCACAACAGGCACTTTAAAACACAAAGTTCCCCCAGGAGACCGAATCTGCTTCTTGGCGGGGGCGGGGGCGGGGGGGGGGGGACTGGAGGCACCTCTGGCCTGTCCTGTGTGTGTCGCACAAGAAAGCCCTGGGAGGAAAGCTGTAGGTGCCCAAGGTAGGACTCGGTCAGTGTGCGCTGTTGAGATGAAGGTCAAGGACATTTGGACCAAGCACTGATGGGGTCTGCTACACCCACCGACATTTGAGACCCTCCCCCTGGGTCTAGAACAGTGCTGAGAACCCACTAGACGTTTTGTAAGGACACATTTGCAGTACAAATAAATAAGACAATATATATGGCTAGAGTTTTTTGTTTTGTTTTGTTTTCTCACCTAATAGGAATCCAATTCATGCTTGGCTTGCACATAAGTTACTCGGCCCTTTGCAGTACCTTATCGCACGCTAGGGGAAGGAGAACTAATCCTGGGAGCTTTGCATTTTGGATTCGATTCCAGACACTGGCACGGCAGAGCCCCCCTCCTGCAGCTGTGGTGGGAAGCAAAGGCGATTTTATGCGGGCAGGGTCTCCGCTGTCCCTGGCCCACAGCAAGCAGAGAGCAAGAGGCGGGAGAGTGAGAGAAATATTAGGGAACTGATTATGGACGATGACGAGTTCAAAACCTGCAGAGCGGGCCCATGAGGCCGGAAACCAGGAAGAGCAGACGTTGTAGTTCAAATGCGACTGCTGGTGAGATTCCCTCTTGCTTGGGGGAGGTCTGTCAGTGGACCTTCAACTGATTGGATAAGGCCCACCCACATCATGGAGAACATTCTGCTGTACCCAAAGTCCACCAATTTAAACACCGATCTCCTCCAAAAACACCTTCGCAGCAACATCCAGAATAACGTTTGGCTACGTATGTGGCCGCCCTGGCCCAGCCGAGTTGACACAAAATTAACCATCACACACGGCACGTGCTGGTGGGAAAGAGGATTGAGCCGCATCTCTTAGGGGATCCTCGCCTTCCTTCCTGGAGCGAAAACCTTTGACCTTGGTGCACAGACACCTCATCCGTACATCCCGTCTCAGAGTCCAAGAACGTGAAAGTGTGCTTTTACACACTTTCAGGGATGTTAACTCATTTCATCTTCAACTTCACCTTGGAACCATACCCGCTCATTGCCACGGGCAGGAAAAAGCCTATCCTGGCCTCCCGTGAAGGCGTCACGTGTCGTGGCACCAAGGTCTGTGAGGAGGCGTGGTTTCCTGTGACCCTGGGGCAGCCGGGCTTTGAGGAGCCGACGGAACTCACTTAGGTGTCTATTTCTTCTCTGTCCTGCCCTAGCCTTTTTCTTACGTGTGCCAGTGTGTAGATTTATTTTGTCTCATGGATCACCGCCCACCCTCCTTTAGCACGGGACACCAGGGCCCTACCACCCTCCACGCACACCCTTCAGCTTACGGGGCACGAGGGCTCAACGGTGTCTGTGAGTGCCCTTCAGCACGAAGGACACGACGCTCTCACTGTCCTCCGTGGACACCGTCTACTCCGTAGGACACGAGGCCCTCGGCCTCCTCTGTGAGCATCGCCCTCCCAGCTTGGACGTGAAATATTCACAAGCGGGGACCTCCAGGCCTCCGTCCATCTGCTTACGTGGCGGACATCACTTCCTCCACATATTCTAGAACGATCTATCTTACTGCTCTTCTCTCAGGTGAGCGTCTTGCCCGAGCTACTTCTCCGGGCCTCTCCTCTCTTGGAGCTCGTGTGCTAAGTGGGATGCATATGGCAGCTCTTCCCTGGGCCATTTGGACATACTTGTTAAATGAAGGCAAGTCCAAGCCCTGAAGCGACTCCTCTGGTAACAGATGGGGTTCCCTCAGGGTCACGTTGTCCCCGGAAAAGAAGAGACTTGTGTCCTGTCCTCGACTCCACCACCGCTGGGCTTGCAGTGGACCTTTTGACTCTGGCCTCCCTCCCCCCGGTCCTGGCTCCAAGATCTAATGCCCCACCTCCAGGTGACTCCCACTTGGTCACGTCTTTACGTGGCTTAGCAGCCCCTGGTGCCCCGTTCTTGGCATCCAATCTCATCCCCGGCCTTGCCTTTCCAGCATGGCCTTCCGGCTCTCTGCCAGCCCAGGTCTATTTCACCCTCTGACCTAACCTTCTCTGGGTTACTGAACCGAACTAGCCCACCCAGGTGAGGTCCAGCCTTCTGGACGTCACTCTTGGGTCAGCTTGTTTGCTCAATGTCTTTGCCAGACCATGCCCATGGTCTGACCTCTGTGGTCAAATGACTTGCTGCTATCAGACCCCATGATCGTACGTCCATGGGGCAAGTCATGGCCAGCCAGGTGGTATCCAGGTCCCAGGGTCCCCTACACACACACACACGCACACACACACCCCATTCTGTGCATGACTGCCCTCCTGGCTCTTTCCACCTCATCCGTTTGACTTCTTATTCTGGGGGATGGGGGACAATGATAACTTTCTCATAAGGGGTCTGGACAGAGAAGTTGCTGCCGACATACTTGGGGGCCTTTGCCTTCCTAGGTGCCTTATTTCCCCATGGAGCTGGATGGACACACAGAGGCCCACTGAGGTGTTTGTGGGTGCTGTCTGTGGCAGGACCCTGCCTCTACACACCCAGCTTCCTGCCTGGGGCTGTCTGACAGGGTAGATGAGGGGACAGTGTCTGACTGCCAGCTGGGCAGGAAGCAAGACCAACGAGATGGCCACATACAGAAGAGGCCCTCTCGCACCCAGCTCACACCCCTCAGCGTCGCTTCCCTGCCCTTTCTCAGGACAGAACACACACCCATCAAACGTCCCTAGCAGGCCCCCCACCTCTCCTTGTCCTGCCCTGTTCCAGGACAGAAGGCCAGCAAAGACGACCCATCCCAATTCCATTCTCAGACCACAGCTCTCAGCCTCAGCTTCTTTGGATTCAATAGCAGTGGATTTTACCCACTTTATTCAGAAGCAACTAGATTCCAGCTTCACGGAGCCCGGCCCCATCTCTACTCTGCCGCGGGGTTGAAGACGTTGCCCATGAGGAGGGCTCTCTGAGTCATCCAGTCCAACACAAATAGGAAGAAGGGTCTGTTGAACTTCGCCACCAAGGGGGCTGCTGTATGTGAGTGAAGGGGGATGGCCCTATCCGCGTCCGTGACCTTGCAGGCATCCAGCTCGCCTTCCTTGCTCACCTCCATTGTGGCCTCATGCGTCACCCGGGGAGAAACAGGTCCCGTCTCAACTCTGGGTGTGAGCTCGCCTGGCTGGCTCAAGAGCAAGTCAGGGCCGTGTGCCAAGCTGGCCCAGCGCGGCCCAGGGCGGGGAGGCCGGCTCCCTCCATGGCTGAGGCAGGTGGGGGAAAGCTGACGCCCATTCCAGAAGAACCACCGGAGGCTCTCCGCTGTCTGACCCGCCCTTGAAGGCCAGATGCCTCAGGGAGGGGTTCACACTAACTGCTGAGCTCGGTCTCCCCAGTGTAGGCAGAGGGCTTGAGGAGTTTGGGTGTTTACATGAGAGGAAAGGGGGATTAGAGTTCAGAGGGAAGCTGGGTGGTCTCAAGGCTTAGGAAAAAAACCCTGTAGAATCACTGAGGGAGGGGCCTTTCAAAGGCTTTCGGGAAGGATCCCCGGAGAGAAAGGGCCGGAGGGGGCTAGTTTTTCCTGTCTCCGTGCAAGCACACACAGTTTTCCCTCTGTGTGGGAGCACTTGGGTCAGAACACCCAGGTCCACCCCTCTGATCTATAGGAGGCCTTGGGGGGTGGGGGATGTGTGGTGACATGGCTCCTGTACGGTGAGGGGCCTGGCATCCTTCAGACCCGGCCCCACACCCGCACTCAGGGAGCACTGGCCCACCGGGTCTGTTTGAATGGAACACAGTAGGGAGAGCTTATACCCGCGAGAGCAGCATCCCAGCAGGTCCGGCCCTGGGAGCTCCATGCCGCTGTGCCTTCCATGAGTGACAGCTCACTCAGATCCTGTCCCCTCCCCCGGGGTCGTTGGGAGAGTCAGGTGAGAGAAACCTGCAAAAGTGCTTTGTGAGCTATCGAGTGCTGCGCGGTGGTGAGGCTTGCGATCGCCGCTTACTTCCAGGGCGGCGTGTCACGGGGTGGGGGGCCCAGAGCAGCGGGTCAGCGGTGACCTTGGGGGAGTAATTGGCGGGCAGCGCCTCGTGCCCACAAACGCGCCACGGCGTCTGGACGTCTAACAGGTGTCTGGGGCCGGGAGAGCCGGTCCCTGCTTGCTCATCCGCACCCCGCCCCCCTACCTCGGGCCCTGGTAGCGGGAGCTGGTGTCTCTGACTCTTCCTTCCCTGTACCCCATCTCTGTCTTCAAAACGCACACAGAGCTCCGCACCTCGGCTAGCGCTCCGGCCGACGCCCCATCAAGCCCGGTTCACCCCTCCCCTGGGTCATCAGCCACCCCTCCTCCTCACCACGGTGGGTGGTCTGGCATAAAACACACGTCAGCTCACGGCAGCCTCGGACGCCCCCCATGTGAGTCAGAGCAGACCCCGGGCCTGTGCAGGACGTGGGGACCCATGCGGCCCGCCCTGCCTGTTTTCCACACTCGCCCTCCGCCCCTCTCCTGCCCACGTGCCACGCTAGCTGCGTGGGCCTCCTTGGGGGTCCTTGAGGATGTCAAGCCCACGTCTCCCTCAGGACGCACTTGTTCCCTTTGCCTGGAACGTGCCTCCCCTCGACGTCCCCTCCAGGTCCCCTGGCCCTCTTCTTCCCTTCCTCAGGCCTTCCCAGCCCCAGGCCTTTCCTGGCTGGCCCTCCCCAAGTTGCCCACCGCACCCGGCACAGTGTTCACAGTTTCTCTGCTTTCCCGTCTTCACAGAACGTGTCACTGGTTGACATGATACGGACCTACCTGTTGGCACGCTCACTGTCTGACCCCATCGGGAGAACAGAACATCTGCGAGGGTGAGGCTTTGTCTGGCTCACTCATAACTACATCCTCAGAGACTGCAAATGTGCTTGATGTAATGATCTGTGAATATCTGTGTGACTGAAAAACCCCAAAAGCCAATGGACCAAGATTTATAACTGCTATTTTCTGAAAATTGTTTTTCTTTTTTCTTTTTTTTTTAATGTTTATTTATTTTTGAGAGAGAGAGAGAGAGAAGGACAGAGAGAGACAGAGACACAGAATCCAAAGTGGGGTCCAGGCTCTAAGCTGTCAGCAAGAGAGCCCGACATGGGGCTCGAACCCACAAGCCGTGAGATCATGACCTGAGCTGACGTCAGAAGCTCGACTGACTGAGCCACCCAGGCAAAAAATTGTTTGTCAATCAGGACGGTTGTGAATAACACAGAAACTCTAGAAATTGCTCTGCGCACCTCAAAAACAGCTGGGAAATCCTCCTGTGTGATGCCAGAGAAGTCCGCTGCTGGAGTAAACACATTTCTGATGCCCACCTTGGGAAGCAGTTTTTTTAAGTCTATCTTGGAGGAGATCTTGCACTTGGGCATAATTAAGTGCACCAGTCTGTTAAGAGCGAAACCCCCAAGGAAGCTGAAATACGTCTCTCTCCTTGTCCAGGGGAAGCATTTTGCTTGGGCTTTAAGACCTCTTCCAAGAGAAAGGGGAGAAAGGGCGGGGCACGAGTGCGTGTGTGCCGAGGGATGAGTGGTGTGGAAGCGTGGGCCGCAACCAAACACATCACTTCTTAAAATATTCCTTACTATTCAAGCTGTGCCCTCCCCATCCCAGAGAAGACGAGGGTCAGGCCAGGGGATCCCAGCCCTGTGTCTGGGCAACCCTCCAGCTATAGGCAGGGGCGTAGTTGCTCACAGAGCAATATAGTTTAGCCTGTGCCAATGTGATGTTAAGCTTCTGGCTGGATAGTAACCCAGTTATTAGTTGGGTTCCTCTGTTGGTGTACCCCCCGCCCCCCCCCCCCCGTTCCAGCCATGACATGGCATGAAGTACGGCTGTGGCAGATGATGGCACGCACACTCTCTCAGGGCCCTCAACCGCAGCAGGTGCTTCCTGGGCAACGGTCTGGGCTTCCACGTGGCACGGGCCGAAAACTATCTGGAGATTTCTTCCCAGTCTACGCATTTACTGCCCGAAGACTGCCCCTGCCCCCGCCAAGCTCAGTGGGCCTTTGAGAATCACGCTTTCATTATGTGATCTGTCCATATCCGCTTGGGCCATGGTGGACACCTTACCTAAGCTGGATCAATCCGGTTCTCCCTTCCAGGAATATGTAATCGGAACCGAAATAGGTTAGACTCACTCCGGAGTGGAGCATTTGCTTGGCTGGAAAGCAGCCGTGTCTGCCCATAACGGTCTCCGCTGAAAATTTACCTCTTGGGATCCTTCCCCAATCATCATACCTAATTAAGATCCCCAATTCATACTGAATCCTGTCTTCTATCTCCCTACTCATTCTCTCCGTAGCTTTCAACGCAATTCGAATTTACACCTTTGTTAGTGGACTCACTGCCTCTCCCACCAGACGGAAAATCCCACAATGGCAGAGACGCGTTTGGCTAGCCATTCTGTTCCCAGCACCAGGGGGTGTCTGGTGTGGCGTAGGTGCTCAGAAAACATGTGTTGGGTGAGTAAACCACGCGCTGCATGGACGAGAGCTGGTTTGCTGAACTAGAGAGGTTAGGAGCAAGGATGAGTGGGACATCGGGGAGATGGAATTTCTAATGACGTTGCTGTCCCATGTCTCATGACACCTGGCTGTGTCGATGCCCTTGCATGTATCTTTCCAATACTTTCCTTTCTTTACCCCCTTGAGCACGTACGAAGTGGGTTTCTGATACGTGCAGCCCGAAGAACCGTAATTAAGACAGTTTAAGGGGCGTCCGGCTGGTAACAGAAGCCAGGCCACCATTGTCCCTGCTTGGCTTGTTTCATTTTCCACAAAGATGCTTGGAAGTAAGCAGAATCTCAGTTCCCCGGAAATAAGACTTTTGCACAGAGGAAGTGAGATCTGAGCAAAATTTCAACGTGAATCTAGAATGTCCCTCCAGAGCAGCATACCTCGTGCCACTGGATTTCAGAAGCGTGGCGTTTTGAACAATCATGTGATTTAGGGCAGAGTCGGGCTTTCCCACATCTGGGAGCATGAGGACTAGGGACACGTTTCCAGTGTAAGGAATTTTGACCGTTGTAGCAAATAGCTCCTCCAATCGGCTATAAATCACTTGTTCTGTCTTCCACATCATGTCCACCCGCACTGTGGTGTGCACTCATCCACAAAGAAGTCCTCCTTGCACATGAGGTTAGGATGGAAAGCCATTTCCCAGATGCCTAGGGGAATCGGGAAGGAAGAAATCAAAGAGTGACCTCTTGGAGAAGGCATCAGCACCCACATGTTTGGGGGACCCCAGAGGGGATCATCTAGCGAAGGGAGCAGTCTCCTTCCAGTGATGCCTTGACCTCAGTGAACAGAATATTGAAAATTGTGGATTGATGCAAAGGAAAGAAAGGCAAACACATGAATTTTGAAAATATTCACCATAGGCTTTCTTTAAATCTGTGTTCCTCAGAAGATGTTTACCAAAACGCTACCTGCCTCTGGACCTGTAGCACCAAGAAAGGATTTTCCTGCCAAATAATTTGGGAAACATTGAGCCCAACATCCCTTCTTTGAAAACTCCCAATGCCTCTTAGCGTGTTAAGAGTTCTAAGAAGTCCTATGACAAAAGAAATCTGTTTGATATGGTTTAACTTATTCAAGGAGGGAAATGTTTCATCAGAAAAACATACACCTGCGTGCACATGGCTGCCCACACACTCCTGCATGCGATCTGTTTCTACCATCAAGAGTTACTCCATTTTACTCCAAAATATCTTAAGTATGGCAAACGATATGATTGAGAGGGTTGGGAGCAGAAACACTTAAAAAGGCCGGACAACACAATGAAATTAACACAAATCAAAATGTTTCGGATCTGCTGGTCTATGGGAAATGGGATATAATTACAAAAACTACATGTGTTTCTGACTGAAATCTTTTAGGAAGTGCAAGGGCAGACGTTATACCCAAACAGGAATTCACACACTCGATAAACCTTACCTTTGAAGAAAACGTAGTTAACGAGAAACGGGAAGGTGTGAGGGTTCAGAGAGGTGATGAATTCCTTGGTTCCTGTGTGCATTTTTTTCAGCCACAAAGTGTTTGATCTGCTTCTTGTTTTTTTTCTGCATCTCGAAAGTCAGTCATCTGGGCCTTCACATCATATACGCCCTCTGTGTCCCACGGGGACATCGAGGTGAACTTCCTATCACCATCGATAAAGAGGATGTCCCTGTGCTTCAGATGTCCCTCCCTCTTCAGCTGGCTCAGCATCCGAACGACACTCTGGAACCCCTGGTGGATGTCCCACACCCTGATGACTTTGGGGTCAAATCCAAGGCGGTTAGTTGCGCATTGTGGATCTCATCCCCAGGGAAGTCATGGCCAAGGAGGCAGAGATACTCAGAGGGGAGAAGATGCTATTCTTTCTGGGATGCTCCACTAACGGAGTTTTGGACAATTTGTGGGCGAAGGCCTTACTGCCAGCTTCTAGATTGTGGTGCAGAGGTGAAGTTTCCCATGATGAGACTGGGTAAATGTTCCATTCTGATCTTTGTTTCATGTCACAGAAGATGCTATTAGAAAGGCTACAGAGGATGAGGACCGGAGGGGGAGGCAGGTGCATTTTCCTGTGGGACATTTCTGCTTCAATCCAGGAGGCTGTAGCTGGAAGGAAGAGGTATTGGGGACGAATATTCCCTGGAACGGGTTCTCAATGCTGAGGGGCTTGAACAAGGCCCATTATTCCCTCAGGGCCGTTCACCTGGCTGGGGTCACTATTAGTCCTTGACTGGACGATGCTAACAAAGGCCAATGAGGAAAGGCTAAAGCGTTTTGGAACACGACTTCAGACACGTTAAAGGTAAGTGACCTGATGACAGAGATCCAGTTCTGCCCCTGACCTGTACTGCAAGTGGGTCCTTATGCAAGTCACTTTCCCATCGTGGTCCTAGAACCGCTTGTCACTATGACTTAATAGGATTTTGAGCACCACTGTGCACTGGGGTTTCTTTTTTTTTTTTTTTCCCTCCCTCCCTTCCTTCCTTCCTTGCTTCCTTCCTTCCATCCTTCCTTCCTTCCTTCCTTCCTTCTTTCCTTCTTTCCCCCTCCCCTCCCCTCCCCTCCCCCTCCCCTTCCCTTATTTTCTATTTTCTTTCTTCTTCTTTTTTTAATGTAAGGTTTATGACAAAGCCCTACAAAGTCTGGAAAAAGAAGGACCAAGAAGAGAGATAAATCAAAGAGTATAGATTCAAATGCCTGCAGAGACCTGGCGAGAAACACAGCCAGGCAATGTCGGCAAGGGGGATGCAATGAGGAGCGGGGCGGGGGGGGGGACTGTGGCAAAGTGACTTCCGTGTGGGAGTTGCTGGGTCAGCGGTGCCAGATTTTTTTCTGTTTCTGAATCTAGGTTAAAAAAAATTTTTTTTAATATTTATTTATTTTTGAGAGAGACAGAGAGAGAGACAGAGACAGAGACAGAGCGTGAGCGGGGTAGAGGCAGAGAGAGAGGGAGACACAGAATCCGAAGCAGGCTCCAGGCTTCGAGCTGTCGGCACAGAGCCTGACGCGGGGCTCGAAATCACAAGCGGCAAGATCGCGACCTGAGCCCAAGTCAGAGGCTTAACCGTCTGAGCCACCCAGGTGCCCCGGGAATCTAGATTTTTGCGTGAAAAATTCAGTCTTACCAAAAGCACTTGCTAATACCACCTAGCTCAGATGGAGGCCAGATCTGGCCTCAGGGCTGCCCGTGTGATTTCTGAGATGAGGCCCGGGTAGGGTTCAGGTGACTCGGACATGAACTGAACTGAGGGCCTGCCAAGGTCATCTCGGGCAACCCTGGCCACCTCTCGTAGACCCCCACCCCGTCTTCATGGCCACTGCCCCAACCCCTCTCCAGGGTAAAAGCCTCTCTCTGGCCCCCAAGTGTGCCCCCCACAATTGACTGGGGCCAGAGGTCAGGCCTGAAATCCGCAGGGTGCCCTAACGGTGGGGTTTCTGGCACCACCAATGGGAAGGGAGAAGGTGTGAGCCATGCCCTGAGTCTAACCTCTTTAGAGCAGAGCCATGTCTTCCCTCCCTGCCTTTTCCACAGTCTCTAGCGCTGTTCTGGACACGGGGTCCACGTCTTCTGCACGTGTCTGGTGATCTGTCACCACTCGCATCTCTTGTCACGGCTCCTGAAATAGCATCTGCTATGCACGAAGGTTCACGTCCCTCAAAATTCCTGTTGAAGCCTTATTTGGAGGAAGGGCCTATGAGAAGCAGTCAGGGTCAGACAGGGTCACGGGGGCCCCTCAGGTATGGTCATAGATTAGGACCCACGTAAGAGGAGACACCGGCCGCCGGCCCCGCGCATGTTCCCACGAAGTGCGGTCCCGTGAGGACACTGCCAGAATACGGTCACCTGCCAACCAGGGAGAGGGTCTTGCCAGAACTCAACCTGCTGGCCGCCTGATGTCACCTTCCGGCTTCAGAGCTGTGTTGTGTTGTTCCAGCTCCCGGACTGTGGTGTTTCGTTACGGCAGCCCCCGAGCTGACTGCAATAGGCCATCTCAGCAATCAGTCTTGCCCCCCACTGACCCTTCCGGCCACCGTGTGGCCACAGTGGGATCTCCAAAGTGGAAGTCATCATTTCCTCTCCCCGGTTCCCCGTGAGCCTCAAGGGGGCGGAGTACAAATGCTTCAGGTGGCAGAGAAGCCCTGTGTGCCCTGGTCCCTGTCAACCAGACTCTTGGCCCTGAGCAGCCTGCCCTACGCCCTCATTGTCCCCTCCAACCCCCAGCAATGGCCCCCCATCTCCCACGCCCTACCCCCATTGCCCCAACAGCCCCCATCCTTCACTGCCTTCTTCATCTGCCTCGTATGAAGGGGGGATGGGGCGGTGAAGGGTGGAGGACACTGTGGTTGAGGAGGCCAGGGAACGGGAGGGGGCTCTGGGATGGGGAACAGTGGATGGAGGAGACCCCCGAATAATACACACACGCGCTTATTACGCTGGATCTTCCATT